>NC_031993.1:45001044-45042830 GCF_001879085.1 Nicotiana attenuata
ATAACAGCTCCTGGGTGCTGGAGAATGGGACTGAAGGGAACCCCGCACCTCAGAGTGACTGGCTGATGCACTCGGTCTGGAGGAACTCTGAACAGATGGAGCTCGTGATAAACCCTGAGCTGGAAGAGCGCTGAGAGATGGCTGGCTCTGCTGATAACCCTGATGACCTCGGCCGGAAGATGACCCACGATACTCAGAGCGAGCCGACTGAGGAGGCCTAAATGAACGACCTCTGCTTTGCTGGAACTGACCCCTAGACGGACCACCACTGAAGCTACCAGAACCTTGAGGCCTCTTGGCCTCCCTCCCCTCTCTGTCCTGACGGCGAGCCATCTCAATATCACGGGCAATATCAACTACATCCTCAAAGGAAATACCAAGAACTTTCTCTCGAGTCATCAGAACACGAAGGTGATAGTTAAGTCCATCTACAAACCTCTTGATCCTCTCTCTGTCGGTCGGAACTATCCACGAGGCATGGCGGGCCAACTCAGAAAATCTCGTCTCATACTGGGTCACAGTCATGTCTCCCTGTCGAAGCCACTCGAACTGCCTGCGCAGCTCCTCTCTCTGAGACTGTGGTACCCACTTCTCCAAAAAGATAGTGGAGAACTCCTGCCATGACAAAGGCGCTGCACCTGCCGGCCTACACGGCTCATACGACTCCCACCATGTGAAAGCAGCCCCAGTGAACTAAAATGCGGTGAATGCTACCCCGCTAGTCTCTAAAATCCCTACGGTCCAAAGCATACGCTGACACTTGTCCAGAAATCCCTGGGCATCCTCGCCCTGAGCACCACTGAAAAATGGAGGCTGCCTACTGAACCTCTCAAGACGACGCTGCTCATCGTCTGGCATAACTGGGACTACGAAGTCCTGAACTGGTGCGACTGGTGCAACTGGTGCTGCTGGTGCAACCGGCTGAGCTGGAGCTACTCCCGGTGTCTGTAAACCCTACATAACCTGCTCCGGTGTGTGAGCGGCGGGGGTCTGACTGCCTCCCCCGGCCTGAGAGGTAGCCGCTGTAGCAGTGGCTGAAACTACCTGGGCTAGGCCAGTGCAAACTGATAGTATCTGAGCCAAGGTCTCCTGGAGACCCGGAATCACAATGGGCACTGCCGGTGCCTGCACAGGTGCTGCTGGAATGTCTGCAGCTGGGGCCTGATCCTGAGCCGGGGCAATGGGTGCTGTCCTCGCGGCTCTGCCCCTACCGCGACCACGACCGCGCCCGCGGCCTCTAGTACCCTCAGTAGGTGGTACCGGTGGGGCGTCCGTCTCGTCCTGTAGCGCGGGTCCTCGCCATCTGCGAGAGGATAGAACACAGAGGTTTAGTTCTCGGATCAACAAAACCGCACGACAAGAATTTCAAGAATGTGAAGTTTTCCTAAGGGTTCTGCAGCCTCTCGAGGATAAGTATTGACGTCTCCGTACAGATCCGCGAGACTCTACTAAACCTGCTCATGACTCGTGAGACCTAGTAACCTAGGCTCTGATACCAACTTGTCACGACCCAATTCCCACCCGGTCGTGATGGCGCCTCTCGTTAAGACAAGGCCAGCTGACGGAACAATCAACACTACTTTTGACAATTTCTTAGCATAAACAGGTTTAAACCATAGATACTGATTAATCATAAGTGCGAAAATAAACGTAACATAACGGGGAAAACCATTCCAAACTCAGCCCGATGATCGGAGTGTCACAAGTCACGAGCTACTACAGAGTTGATGAAAATACTACAAGTCTGGAAACATAGTCTGAAGATGAATAAAATATGCAGAAGATAAGGAAGAAACGGGGCTGTGGACGTCGACAGCTACCTCGTCTCTCCTAGTCCGCCTGGTCTGGAAGGAAATCAGCGCTCAGGTACGAACTCAGCTGTGCCTGTCTCTACACACATGGTGCAAGAAGTAATGTGAGTACTCCGACCCAGTAAGTAATAAAATTAAATAACGACTGAGAACATAAAATCCCACAAGGGGCACAAATAATGCTATCTCAAGCAGCAACATCAGAAAACAGTAGAAACCAGTGAAATATAGGAAGAAAATCTCTTTGAAAACAGTTAACAATCAATCATACTCAACCAGTAAGTCAACCATTGTTACCTGACCGGTCAGCCATTGTTACCTGACCAAACGCGTATTACAGTGCCATTGTTACCACTGGTCAGTCATAGTTACCTGATTGGTCAATCATTGTTACCTGACCAAACGCGTATAACAGTGTCATTATTACCACTGTTCAATATTTAATCACTCTAGATAGGTACCCGCGCTCACTGTGGGTGTGCATACTCCGAAGGGGCTCCTACAGCCCAAGCGCTATCAACAAGGCCTGAAAGCCTGAACAGTATCAATACGAGGCCTGAAAGCCTCCTCACCTCACTCATCATGCCCTCAAATAAGGCCCTCGGCCTTAATCAGTCCAGAAATAGTCAACAGCCCCTCGGGCGACAGTAAAGCAGTAATACTCAGCTCAAACAATAGTTCAAATATCAGTTTAAAACTCCAAGTTTGAGTAAATATGGTTGAGTTCAAGAACGGTGTAAATCACATGGGCTGAGTTCAAATAATATTTCAAACAGCGAGGAAAACAGTGATGATAGTTCATAAAGAGTTCAAACAGCCGGCAATAAGCCCCAAATATGGCAATAAGCCCAAATCGTAGTGAAAACAACAAGTCATTGCTAATACGCGGTAAAATATCATCCGGACTGGACCAAGTCACAGTCCCCAATAGTAAATGACCCCGCGCTCGTCATGGAACGCGTGTCTCATCTCAACATAGCACCAAGTTGTGCAAGTCCGGGGTTTTCAAACCCTCAGAACATCATTTAAAATCATTACTCACCTCTAGCCGGTCAAAGTCTAGCTCGCTATGCCTTTTCCCCTCGAATCGACCTCCTCGCGCGTCGAATCTGATCAAAACCACAAGGAATACATCACAATAGGCTAATGGGTCATAACCCAATCGAAAAGACTCGAAAAATATCAAAAATCACGAAGTTGGCAAAACCCGAGCCCTGGGCCCACTTCTCGAAAAATTACGAAATTCACATCTCCGGATTCCTCGTCTCACCACGATGTCTATACATATCAAAATAATCAAAATCGGGGTCCATTTGACCCCTCAAATCCCTATTTTAAACTCTCTTAAATTCAAGCCCTAAACCACCATTTTTGACCTTCGATTCCTTAATTATTTAGTCCAAATTCATGTTTATACACCATAAAATTAAGCTATAAGTCCAAGAGTTCATACCTGATAATAGCCCTCGAATCCCTCTTCAAAATCGCCTCAAAGCTCTCAAGGTTCGGAGTCCAAAATGTCACTCTTTCAAAAATTCGCGAAGAAGATGTTCTCACTTAACCTGCCAGTTATTTCCGCTTCTGTGGATTAATTCCCGTTTTTGCGCCTTCCGCTTATGCGGTCAATGTCCGCTCCTGCGGACCTTTCACTTAACGCGACTTTCCGCTTCTACGATCCAACTTCGCATCTGCGGGACCGCTTAAGCGACCCAATGTCCCGCTTCTGCGGAACCTGACCTGGGCTCCTATTTCCGTTCCTGCGAGGCCTAACTCGCTTCTGCGAGACCGCATCTGGGATCTCCTTTCCGCAGATGCGGAAACACCTGCTGCAACCAAAAACCTGCAATTTTCCAACTTCAAATTCCTTCCGATAGCCACCCGAAATTACCCCGAGGCCCCCGGGACCTCAACCAAAGTCACCATCACATCTTAAAACATTATTCAAACTTGTTCCAATCCTCAAAACACGTCTAAAAACGCTAAAACCATTAAATCACATCGAATTCAAGCCTAAGTTTCTTCAAAACTTCCGCAATACGCATTCGATCAAAACCCGACCCAAAACATCTCTGAATGACCTGAAATTTTGCACACACATCTAAAATCACCTAATGGAGCTGCTGAAACTCTCGGAATTCCATTCCGACCCTCGGATCAAAATCTCACCTATCAACCGGAATTTGCCAAAATACTAACTTCGCCAATTCAAGCCTAATTCTACACCGGACCTCCAAAACCAATTCCGATCACGCTCCTAAGTCACAAATCATCCCCCGAAGCTAATCGAATCTCCGGAAATCACATCCGAGCCCTCTAACCAACTAGTTAACTTCCGGTTGACTTTTCCAAAACAAGCTTTCCTTAGAGAGACTAAATGTCTCATCTCCTACCAAGACCAAACCAATCCAACTCGATTACCTCAAATACCGATAATGAAGCATAGAGAAACATAATATGGGAAAAACGGGGCGGTAACTCACGTGACGACGGGCCGAGTCGTCACAAGAAGCTAAAAGATGATCCACTTTTTCCACTTCATGCAATTGACAAGCTGTTTGACTTGTGTTTGCCAAAAGGAGTGGATCATGATCATGAATATTGCAACCCATGTACTAATGGAGGGTTAGACTGCTACTAAAGGAAATAGAAACTTTTCTTCTTCTGAAATAAACATTTAAATGCAAGATTATATCCTACTTTTCTTACCCCCTCCCCCAAATTCCCATGTTGTCCTTGCCCCCCCTCTAGGGGTGCTTATCGGGCGAATCGGGCGGATAATTACTCTTAACGGTTTGGCTTGACGGTTATCGAATTATAAATGTATTAATCCGCTAGCCATCCAATAAGACAACGGGCGGATTGGTATCAGATTAATAATTATCGAGCAGTTATCGGGCGGCTTATCGGCGAAATCGAATAAATTTTGTTTGAACAGTCATTCAATCAATACCAAGACTACACATACTCATTACACATATTAACCAAACTTGTAAAACCAGAAAAGCACATTCGTTCCGTAACCAGTCAAACTTTCAAAAGGACATTCGTTCATAATCAATCAAAAGACAAAAGCTTCAGCCTTCGCCCTCAAAGCTCTGATGCTTAACTTAGCTAGAAGATGTAATTCGATTCTGTAATACGCAAATAGATAAAGGTACAACATGTGGGAAAAATCAATATTCATATAAAACTGGGCAGCCACCTGTAATTAAATCAAGAAGTTGGAAAAAGAATAGTAATATACAAATAACAATGGGAACGAAAGACAGATAAACAATAGTACTTTATATACATAGGGGTGAAAGTGTAAATATAAAATTTTTTACCGGGTTAACGGTTTACCTGATAAGAAAATTGAGCAATCCGCCCCAAACCGTTAAGCCATTAATTATAAAATATCAATCTGTTCCCCATCCGTTACCCCGATAATCCGATACCAATAAGCTAATAAGCCATCGGTTCAGTTCAGTTAACAATTTCGGTTTGGTTTTGAACAGCCCTACCCCCTCCCCCAAACCCCAAATACCCGACGTTTTGAGGACTCTATTTTCTTTAAGAGTTTAATTATCCTTTTAAAAATTCACACAAACTCAAAGGGACTAATGTGCTGCTTTATTTTTTCACGCAAAAATGACGTTGCAATTTATGCTACATAACTAAAAAGAAAATACTATTTTTTTGTTGAAAAAGAAAGTACTCTTTCTACAACATGAAAAAGTTCTCATTTTGTTAAAATGAGAGAAAATACTTTTTCTACATCTTGAAAAGAAAATACTCACTTTGTTAAAATGACAGAATATACTTTTTACTACATCATTTTATTGGAAGGCTCAAGATCGCTATCTACTTCAGGATATTCAATATATCGAGAAGCTCTACAAACATGGAAATATTCATCACTTTTATGATCATTCGAAAATAGCATGCAATCATTGGGACATGCATCAATTTTCTTATAATCCAGACCTAGATTCTTTACAAAAGACTTGGCATTGTTGAAGGATAAAGGAATGTTCAATTCGGGCATCGCCTCTTTCAATATCTCTGAGAGGGAAGTAAAGGACTCATTGCTTCATCCATATAGACATTTCAATAAATATAGACGGATCGTGAATGATAATTTAGAGAATCCTTTACAACCAGGATATAATTCTTGGCTTGCCTCATCAACTAAGTTATAGAATTTTTTTGGCATCTTCATTTTGGCATTCATAAACTCCTTGTGCAACATATCTAAATTGATTATTCAACAACCCATCAATGTCATCATACGAATTATCTTCATCCATTCATCATCAACATCCATTGGGATTTCCCATTCCCCATGATTAATCCATCTTGTATAACCTTTAACAAAACCGTAGCATATTAAATGATCATATACTACATTCCTTCGACACCAAGAGATGTTATAACACTTTGCACGCGGGCAATGAATTTCTTTGCCCTGAGGATCTCCATCAGAATAAGCAAAGTCCAAAAAACGTTGAACACCATCAATATACTCTTTGCTATACCTTGGCAAATCCATCCAAGCCTTGGAAGGATCATTTGAAAACCTAAAATCAATGGTGATATTAGATATCAAAATATGGATTTATTTAAGTATTAAATATACTTAACAAAAATATACCCTAAAAATCACGAGTAATTTTTTAAAATCGATTCTTGTATAGTAATAGGCTAATAGCATAATAAAAAATAAAGAGAATAAGAATCTCTTACCTAGTCATGACACTTATCTTAGGCCAAACCCAACTTCAAGTTCACCACAAGTAATCTAGCAGAGTCTTTAAAACTATCAAAAGCTGTACATATAAAAATTATCAAGTTATCTACACATGAAAATATAGCTCCACTCTATTGAAATATTCAAGATAATATTAGCAGAAAAACCATATGGTTGGATAGAAACGTATCAGATATTACTTAACTAACCTTGTAAAGTGTGTTTCTCTGTTTTGCGCTCTTAAATAAAATTTACCAATGTGTGTCTCTTCTTGAAGAAGATGAAATTGCAGAACCAATAACCTAAATTTAAGATGAAAACAAAATATCACTGAACATTGATCAAAGAACCAAGATGACAGCTTAGAAAAAAATTAATTGACAAAAATATTTTAAAACTTAGCAAATAAAAAATAACAACAACAACCCAGTATATACTTCAACACTAGTGGAGGGTGCTCATTTGTGTGCCGAAATACAGAAAACGCAGAAATACTATGTAGAAACGTAAAAACACTGCAGAAATGTTATGCAGAAATGCTAAAACGCTGAAGAAATACAGAACTGCTGTGCAAAAATGCAGAAACTCAAGAAACGCAGCACAGAAATGCAGAAATACTATGCAGAAAATGCTGAAATGCTGTGCAGAAACGCAGAAATTGCCGAAACTCTATGCGAAAATGCACAACACTGTGCAGAAATCCAAAAATAATGTGCAGAAATGCAGAAAACACAGAAAAACTATGCAGAAACGCAGAAATTGCCTAAATGATGTGCAGAAATGCTAAAACGCTGTGCAAAAATGCTGAAACGTTGTGCAGAGATCTCAACCCGCCCAGCGCTGCCCCGCATAATATAATTTTCTATTTTCAACCCGCTCCGCTCGGACCGCCTAAACTCGCACCGCCCCACACCGCTTAACTATCTTTTTAAAAGTTATTTTCTTTTTCGAATATATAATATTAAATTGTGAAATTTATAAAGAAAATATTGGGTTGAGGTTTATTTTTTAAAAATCCAAAATCTGTTGATCGTAAAATATTAATTTGTATACAATTGTGTATCCACTTTGTAAAACTTCGATCTAGTGAAGAGAAAATTAGAATTGTTTATCAGTGTTTCTTATGCCTTTATATCTAGCTTGTGACATGTTTTAAAGATCACCTTTAGCATTTTAACCAATTCTCTGTTCAATGTTATAACCTACAGTTAGATTCAGCAAACCAGGATTTGAAAATCTGAAATACAACTGTATGACAGGTTGCGTTTCCAAAGCAGTGCAATTAGTTGCATCCTTCAGGACAACCCCCATAAACCCGCATAGACCCGCAACTCGCATCGCATTAGTTTTTTAAAAATTTATTTTAACCCGCCCTGCACCCATCCCGCCCCGCATAACCTTAAACCCACCCCGCACGGCACCGCATAGCCTTAAACCCGTCCTGCCCCGCCCCGTTTGCCATCCCTAATCGAAGATCAAAGGGTTGATTTTGCATCAACTATATTTTAGCGGGAAAAATAGGACAGAGTCTGAAGAGAAGCTAAAAGATGATCCACTTTTTCCACTTCATGCAATTGACAAGCTGTTTGACTTGTGTTTGCCAAAAGGAGTGGATCATGATCATGAATGTTGCAACCCATGTACTAATGGAGGGTTAGACTGCTACTAAAGGAAATAGAAACTTTTCTTCTTCTGAAATAAACATTTAAAAGCAAGATTATATCTGTAAAGGCAAACATAGATAATGAGTTTACTTGGAAGTAAATAATATTCAAGGCTGATGGTGGCCATTATATAGGCATCCAAAACCATGTACATTATATCGTACCTGCCCACTAACACAACAAATCCATTAAGTATAAAACTGGAAATAACTTAGTGTTCCACTGACCACTAAGAATAATAGTGACATTAATTACATGTTAAGAACCAGGTAACTAACTAAGTAACAAGAAAAAACTAGACTAACAACTAAAGACCTAGCAATAAATTAAAAAGCAAAGAGCTGGAGTTGATTTCTTAGCACTCCCCTCAACTCGAGCTTCTTTTCTTTCTATGATGCTGAGTTGACGATAGAAATTTCTAATCTTAGTGCTGCTTAATCTTTTTGTGAGCACATCTGCAACTTGATTTCCTGTTTTGATCACCTGCACCATTTCTACTTCTTCTTCAAAAACTTTTTTTTGAGGAAAATTGTAATGTAGCTCCACATACTTAGTGCTAGCATGAAACACAACCAACCATCCTTGCAAGTCACATAACCATAAATACACACACGGGAAGCTACAAAAGGGGAAGTGGGACTCAAATACACAAAACGATCGGTCGGGTCGTTACAAAAAATGAAAGAAAGTGATGATAGTTTTTTACGGAAGAATTATATTGAAAAATAACCAAAAGAAATAAGATGAAAAATAATAATGAAAAATAAAAAAAAGTGACCAAATGATTTGGACGGAGAGGTTTTAGATTAAAGAATAAAATTAAGAAAAATAAAAAACATACTGAAAAATAAAAAATCAAGATAAAAAGATAAATTAAAAAAGAGTGAAGGGGTTATTACTAGAAAGAATAAAAAAAATAAAAAGAAAAAATAACTACAAAAAAGGAAAAAATAAATAAATAAGAGTGCATAGTTTTATTAGAAAAAAAAAAGTCAAGAAAATAACAACAAAATACGAAGAAAAAAAAATAAAAATAAAAAGACCAAAAAACGTGGAAAAGAAAATAAAGAAAAGAAGAAGAATGACCTTTGGTGAAGCTTAGGCATAGAAAGGAGGGAGCAGCCTGTCTTAAAATCTTTGAAAGAGACATATTTTGTCTTTTTTTTAAAAAGGAGCATTTTGGTCATTAAGACCTTTTACAATTAAATTTCCTTGGAATCTCTAATCTAACAAAAGGAAATACTGCTGATTAACTCTGCCAAACTAAAAAAACTTTAGTTAGTAGCAAAGTGCCTATCGCAAACAAAAAAAAATAGTTACCTATCTGTGCTATATTATAAATCTAATTACCACTATTTGAGAGTTTCTCATTTAAGTACACGAATACATAATTACCAATTGCATACAAAGTAATGTATTAGGCTCTAATTGTCCCTATTTTCTCTGTCTCTTTCTCACGCCTCCCAAAGAATATACAGACCTTAACTTCCATAGCTGAAGAACAGGGGCGGATCTACATGTAAGGGACGGGGTGGTACGCCACCCGCAAGTTTTGGCCGAGACTATGCAATAATATGTATACATGCATGTATATATAGAAGAAATGATACAAATATTTTAAGTGGCACCTTTAACAAGAAGGCTTAAGGTGTGTATACGGTCTAAATTGAGAGCTCGATTTCGAAGACTTGATCATACCCCGAGCTCGAGTTCGGAAGCTCGGAGTAAGAATCGGAGATTTGATCATACCCTGGTCGGGATGTGTGCACCTCGAGAAGCAAATTGGAGACCCGCCATAATCTGCCACGAGGAAAGTATAAATTCGATGAAACTCAAGAAAGAGAGGGAATTTCTCAAGGACACGTGGATCAGAGCATAAATTATGGGATAAGAGTTGTACGAAATAGTACGAGTCCGCACTAGGTTGTTATACAGCTGTACCAATAGAATTTTTTACCATAACTGGGAATGTACGATATTAGGGTTTTCCCCTCCTATATAAAGGGGACCCCCCAATCATTTGTAAAGATCATCTCATTCGCTGCAATACAAAATTCTACCCTGCTTTTCTCGTTTACTGTGCTCCATAATTGTTCTTCAGCTTTATTGTCTTTACTTTATTGTTCTTACTTTATTTGCTCTTAACTGACCTCGAGGCCCCCGAGATAATCGAGCTCGAGGTCCCCGTTGCTCTAATAACACTGGTTTGGTTCATCAATTCTTCTTACTTTAACCTAATATAACTTGCATATTTACTAGTATTTGAATAAATCACATATCTTTAAAACCACAAATCATCTTTAATTGTTGCTCACATTTTTCGAGCCTAAACAGTTTGGCGCCCACCGTGGGGCTAAAGATAATAGTGATTATTTTAGTGCTAGTTTTCTGATAACACACGTTATTCTTCACACTTTTTCTTGTCAAAGATTCTTTGATTTCAGGCTAAGATATGTCTAGCTCAGCAAACGCACCCGTGCATGGAAACGACGGTCTCGGATCTCATGGAGAAAACAATACCACAGCTGCAGGGGTCGGTGTGCCACCGCTAAACCCTGGGGTAGCACCATCGCCAAACCTCATCGATGTCGGTTCACACATTGCCGTGAACGTCGATTTGGATGCTGATGTCGAAGGAAGTGTGCGCGGAGGGGATCAACCTGACGCTCAAAGGATACAAGCTCAAGGAGAAAGAGAAGTTAGTCTACAAGTGATTTTTGAGATGTTGCAAGCGCAACAAGTTGCTATCGCTCAGTTGCAGAGTCAGCAAAAGACTCCGAGCGTGGCTGGGCCAGGAACCGCTCATCGTGCTGACCCAACCCCGGAAAGATCAAGCAACAACGGCTCAGGAACTGACCCCACCGTCATGAGAATGCTCGAGGAACTCACGAAGAGGATCGTGTCAGGAGAAAAAAGTATTGAGGACAACGACAAAAAGGTGGAAACATACAACTCTAGGGTCGACCAAATACCAGGAGCACCTCCGATTCTGAAAGGCCTGGATTCGAAAAAGTTCGTGCAAAAATCATTCCCCCAGAGTGCGGCTCCAAAGCCCATCACAACGAAGTTTCGGATGCCAGACATCCCAAAGTACAGCGGGACCACTGATCCCAACGAGCACATCACCACATATACTTGTGGCATAAAAGGAAATGATTTGGATATGAGATTGAGTCCGTTTTGCTAAAATAGTTTGGGGAAATTCTGTCTAAGGGAGCCATGATTTGGTACCATAACTTACCCCCAAACTCTATTGATTCATTTGCCATGTTGGCAGACTCATTTGTAAAGGCACATGCCAGTGCCATAAAAGTTGCAACAAGGAAGATGTATTCAGAATAAAGCAAAGGGAGAACGAGATGCTGAGGGAATTTGTCTCCCGCTTCCAGTCAGAACGAATGGAGTTACCACCGGTCTCCGATGACTAGACCGTACAAGCCTTCACTCAGGGGCTAAATGAACGATGTTCGATAGCTTCAAAGCAGCTGAAGCAGAACTTGATCGAGTATCCCGCCGTGACTTAGGTGGATGTGCATAACAAATACCAATCAAAAATTAGGGTCGAGGATGATCAGTTGGGAGCCCCCTTGGGCTCAGTTTATCCAAGCAGGTTACTAGCAAAGGAGTCAGGAAATGCAGACAGGGGGTCGAGGTCGAATAAGGAAAGATATCAGCCATACGTCAAGGATCGAAGGAACATTTCAAGGCGCAACATACCTCGGAATGATCGAAGAACAGATCGAGGTCAAAGTTTCCGGGGACTCATGAGCAAAACCAGGTTCGATAAGCACTTAGGACCGACTGAGGCACCCCGATTATCGGAGTACAACTTCAGCGTCGATGCCTCAGGTATCGTCTCAGCCATTGCTAAAATTAGAGATACCAGATGGCCCAAGCCTATACAGACCGATCCTTCTCAGAGAAACCCCAACTTGATGTGAAAGTATCACGGTACTCATGGGCATAGGACCGAGGATTGCAGGCAGCTTAGAGAGGAGGTAGCCCGGTTGTTTAACAAGGGGCATCTTCGTGAATTTCTCAGCGACCGGGCCAAGAACCATTTCGGAGAAAGAGATGCAAACAGGAAGAATGAACCTGAAGAACCTCAACATGTCATTCACATGATCATCGGTGGAGTCGATATCCCACAGGGACCAATATTCAAACGTACCAAAGTATCCATCACAAGGGAGAAACGGACTCGGGACTACCTGCCCGAGGACACCCTTACATTCAGCGAGGAAGACATCGAGGCCTTATCTCAGCCTCGCAACGATGCACTGGTAATTTCTATCCTTTTAAATAAAGTTCAAGTTAAACGTGTTCTCGTGGATCCAGGTAGTTCGGCAAATATAATCAGATCAAGGGTAGTGGAGCAGCTCGGGTTGTTCGATCAAATCATACCAGCATCTCGAATCTTGAATGGCTTCAACATGGAAAGTGAAACAACGAAGGGAGAAATCATCCTCCCAGTGAGCGTGGACGGAACCATACAAGACACCAAATTTTATGTCATCGAAGGTGACATGAGGTATAATGCATTGCTCGGAAGGCCGTGGATCCATAGCATGAGGGCGGTGCCATCGACCCTTCACCAAATGATGAAGTTCCCAACAAAGGATGGCGTGAAAACAGTATAGGGAGAGCAGCATGCGGCTAAGGAGATGTTTGCAGTACACGACTTGGCACCGGTATCGACACCATCCACATCGAAAAAGTCAAAGGACAAACAGGTGATCGATGAATAGGTGGTCAAGGACGAAGAAGAAGATTTCCTCACCCCCGGAGCCTCGTTTCCCCCGAGGAATCGGATGCGACAAAGTCCACGATCGAAGAACTCGAGCAGCCCGTATTGATCGAGCATCTTCCAGAATGAAAGGTATACCTGGGGACAGGGTTAACCCCCGAACTCAGGAAAAAACTCATTCAATTTCTTATCAATAACATTGATTGCTTCGCCTGGTCCCACTTAGATATGACAGGGATCCCACCGGAGATAACTACCCATCGACTAAGTGTCGATCCCAGATTTAAATCGGTGAAGCAAAAAAAGGAGACCTCAGTCCGAGATAAAGTATGCGTCCGTCAAAGAAGAGGTAACCAAATTTCTCAAGATAGGATCCATCAGGGAAGTAAAATATCCCGGATGACTAGCTAACGTAGAGATAGTCCCTAAAGGGGAATAAACTTAGAATGTGTATAGACTACAAAGATTAGAACAAAGCATGCCCTAAAGATTCTTTCCCATTGCACAACATCGACAGTATGATCGATGCTACGGTCGGCCACGAGATCCTTACTTTTCTCGATGCCTACTCCGGGTACAACCAAATTCAAATGAACCCATAGGACCAGGAAAAGACTTCGTTCATCACGAAGTATGGTCCGTGTTGTTATAATGTAATGCCCTTCGGGCTAAAAAATGCAGGAGCTACATACCAACGCCTAGTTAATAAGATGTTCGAGCATCAAATAGGCAAATCCACGGATGTTTATATTGATGACATGCTAGTTAAGTCCCTGCGCGCAGAGGACCATTTGACCCATTTGCAGGTAACGTTCGATATCCTAAGAAAGTACAAAATGAAACTCAAGCCCGAGAAATGCGCTTTTGGAGTCGGCTCGGGCATGTTTTTGGGCTTCATGGTGTCGAACAGGGGTATCGAGATCAACCTCGATAAAATCAAAGCCATCGAGGAAATCACCGTAGTGAACAATGTGAAAGCCGTACAACGGCTGACCGGACGGATAGCTGCTCTAGGCCGATTAATATCGAGGTCATCAGATTGGAGCTATCATTTCTTTTCCCTACTCAAGAAGAAGAACAACTTCGCATGGACTCCGGATGCCAACAAGCCTTGGAAGAACTGAAACGGTATCTCTCGAGCCCACCCCTACTCCATACTCCGAAGGAGAATGAAACACTCTACTTGTATTTAGTCATGTCCGAGGTGGCGGTAAGTGGCGTGTTGGTTCGAGAAGAGCAAGGTACGCAATTTCCTGTCTATTATGTGAGTCGGACCCTAGGAGATGCTGAAACCAGGTAACCACATTTGGAAAAGTTAGCTCTTGCATTAATAAGCGCATCTAGGAAATTAAAACCATATTTTCAATGCCATCCCATATGTGTATTAACTACGTACCCACTTCGAAGTGTCTTGCATAAGCCCGAATTATCGGGCAGATTAGCCAAATGGGCCATCGAACTTGGAGGTTATGATATCGAATATCAGCCTCGAATGGCTATCAAGTCTCAAATTTTGGCAGACTTCGTGGCTGATTTCGCGCCTGCCCTCGTACCCCAAGTAGAAAAGGAACTCTTGCTAAAAACGGGTACGACATCAGGGGTATGGACCCTCTTCACAGACGGTGCCTTGAATGTGAAAGGATCCAGGCTCGGCATCGTTTTAAAACCGCCTACGGGAAGTGTCATTAGGCAATCTATCAAAACTTCTAAATTGACTAACAATGAGGCCGAGTATGAGGCCATGATTGCAGCTCTCGAACTAGCCAAGGGCCTTGGAGCAGAGGTCATCGAAAAGTGTGACTCCCTTTTGGTGGTAAATGAAGTAAACGGGAGCTTCGAGGTTCGAGACGATTGAATGCAGAGGTACTTAGACAAACTTCAAGTGACATTGCACCGCTTCAAGGAATAGACACTGGACTATGTACCTCAAGAACAAAATAGCGAGGCCGACGCACTTACAAATTTGGGGTCATCGATTGAAGAAGATGATATTGTCCCGGGGACTGTCGTCCAACTATCGAGGTCGGTGGTCAAAGAAGGCCATGCAGAAATTAATTCAACAAGTTTAACGTGGGATTGGAGGAATAAGTACATTGACTACTTGAAGCATGGGAAGCTCCCCACGGACTCAAAAGAGTCGAGAGCACTTCGAGCCAAAGCAGCTCGATTCTCACTTGATGAAAATGGAACATTGTATAGAAGAACCTTCGATGGACCACTGGCAGTATGCTTGGGACCCGGGGACACCGATTATGTATTACGAGAAATCCACGAGGACATTTGTGGGAACCATTCAGGTGCCGACTCTTTGGTTCGCAAGGTGATCAGAGCGGGGTATTATTGGGATAGCATGGAAAAGGATACCAAGGAGTTCGTTTGAAGGTGTGATAAATGCCAAAGATTTGCACCGATGATCCATCAACCTGGTGAACAACTCCATTCGGTCATATCCCCATGGCCATTCATGAAAGGGGGGATGTACTTCGTCGGCCCCCTACCAACGGCGCCAGGTAAAGCTAAATTTAAATTTATTTTGTTTATGACTGACTACTTCTCAAAATGGGTAGAAGCGCAGGCCTTCGAGAAGATAAGAGAAAAAGAAGTCATCAACTTCATATGGGACCACATCATATGTCGGTTCGGGATACCTGCCGAAATAGCATGTGACAATGGGAAACAATTTATAGGCAGCAAAGTAACAAAATTCCTCGAGGACCATAAAATCAAAAGGATTCTATGAGCGCCTTACCACCCAAGTGCAAATGGTCAGGCCGAATCCACAAATAAGACCATCATTCGAAACTTAAAGAAAAGGTTAGATGATGCAAAGGGGAAATGGAGAGAAGTGTTGCCCGAAGTGCTATGGGCATATCGAACGACGTCAAAATCGAGCACGGGGGAGACCCCGTTTTCTTTGGTATACGGGTCCGAAGCATTGATCCCAGTGGAAGTTGGGGAACCTAGCGTCTGGTTTTAGCATGCCACCGAGGACTCAAATCGCGAAGCTATGAACACTTCTCTCGAACTACTAGATGAAAAATGTGAGGCCGCATTAATCCGAATGGCCGGGCAAAAATAAAGGATCAAAAGGTATTACAACAGAAGGACGAACCGTCGATTTGGAGTCGGGGACTTAGTCCTAAGGAAGGTCACTCTCAACACTCAAGACCCAAACGAAGGAAAGCTAGGCCCCAATTGGGAAGGACCGTACCGTGTCCTCGGAGTCGTAGGGAAAGGATCCTACAAACTTAGCACGATGGAAGGCGAGAAACTACCAAACAATTGGAATGTATCATTGCTCAAAAGCTATTACTGCTGAGATGTTCGATTGGAAATATCGAGGCACCTTTCAGCTCGAAGACCTTGGGTTTTAAAGCATGCGTTGCACTCTTTTTCTCTTAGATCGGGTTTTATCCCAAATGGGTTTTACCGGAAAGGTTTTTAACGAGGCAACACCTATATGCTACCTAAGGAATATTCAACAAGTATTCAAGGCTTCTTTTCAATCAACTTCGAACACTAGGGGGCCTCACCCTCGGAGGACGCATTCTCGAAGAAAGCAACTCATGCCAAGGAGGGCCTCGATAGGGAATGTTGTAATGGGCCAAACGGTCAATTGAACCGTGTCCATGTAGAATAGTCGAGCCCCCAGCGGCAAAACATGTACGCATATATCAATTATTTGAAGAAGCATCCGTATTATATCACAACACTTTGTGCCTCAAAGAAGTCTACTATTTTCACATTTAACGGCTCAAGGCCAAAACCTCGAATTCACCCGAATACTCGGGGACTGTCATCGACAATCGATCCATCGAGTCATCGAACACTCGAACTTATAAGACCTTAAAGAGGCACACCCGAACTTATAAGACCTCAAAGAGGCACACTCGAGCTCACAAGACCTCAAAGAGGCATCCCCTCAATATTAAGGCCAAGGCCATCACACTCGAGGACTAAAGGCTACGGCCATATAAAAGACTACGGTCATGTAAAAGGCTACAGCCGAAATAGTGCGGCTCAGAGACGTCCGACTTCTGCCATAGAAATAAAAGGCCTTCATATACTTCGAAAAAACCGGTTAAATCAGGCTACCCTCGGCAAAAGCAAATTATAAGAGGCTTCGATATAATCAACCCTTGAATAATGCGAAAGCTTCGATAACATCAGCCTTCGAAAAAACCTCGAGAGGTATTCGACTAACGTTGCATATCAATTTACAAACGAGGTTCCAATCAATCGAACCTTTGAAAAACCCAAACGGGTACAAAAAACACATGCTAAGGCATACAAAATTTTCACTAAGTCTTTTAGCCGAAAAGAGGGAAAAATACATAGCCATTTTAGAGGCCGAATTGGCCCTACCTAAAGAGCCTAAGGGCCAACCTAAAAGAGCCTAAGGGCCAACCTAAAAGAGCCTAAGGGCCATCCTAAAGAGCCTAAAGGCCAATATTTAAAGAGCTTAAAGGCCGAAACACACCATGCTCGAGACCTTACCCAGCTCGGACTAAAAAGTCCTGAGCTAAAACTTAGCTCGAAGATCGAACCTTAAGTGGTAACTTATTATCGATCGTTGATCAAAACACAAAACTTGAGGGTCTATTTCAACGCTCAGAGGTTATAGCATCAAAAATCAAGTAAACTATGAAGGAAAAATCGAGCAAAATTTTGAAGAAAAATTGAAGGCAAACGATCAAGGAAACTCCTTTCCTTTTTATATACAAAAAGATATTACACAGGAGTCCTACAAAGCAAAAATTACAAAAAGATAGAAAAAAATATACCTACTCCAGAGGGGCATTCCCCCCCGGACCTATCGCTTCCCCGGGACCAGCCTCTTCCCCGTGGGCAGCTTCTTCGGCAGCCTCTTCCTCTTCATCATCTTTGACGTCATCATCATCGTCGGAAGAAAGGACAAATTTGGCATCAGCCTCATCTGCCTTACCTTGCTCTATCTCCTCGGAAAGATCAAAGCCCTTAGCATGAACCTCTTCGAGGGTCTCCCTCCGGGATTGGCGTCGGGCATAGTCATTGCTTCTTTTCTCTCGGTCGGAAACCTACCTCAGCTCCATCTGAGCATTGGCAGCATCCTTCAAATAGATGGCCACCGTCCTGTCGGCCTTGGCTTGTATTTCTCTGGCCTCGGCCCTGGCTTCCACAACTTCGGCCTTGGCCTTCGCAAGGCTAGCCTCGAGCTCGGCTATTCTGTCAGCCTGAACCAAGTTGCTCTCTTGAGCATTCCGAAGTTGAACCTCGAGGGATGATACCTTTTCCAGTACGTCATTTTTAGCCACAACGAGGGCGTCCATCTTCGCTTTCCATTCATTGCACTCGGCTCGAACTTGATCTACCTCGCCCCGGAGCTGCCCATCATATCTAGCTTTTGCTGCAGCTGAGACATTGAAGTATTAGCCTTCGAAGACGGGAGAGGTAGCCCATATTTTTTTAGAACAGAGGTTACCTGCTTTTCCAACTCACTCTCGTATTCTCGAGCTTTGGTCAACTCCGATCGAAGATGCTTCAGTTCCTCCTCCTTTTTGTCAAGGAGGAGCCTAAGGGTTTTCTCTTCATTTGAAGCCCTACGTAATTCGACTTCACAATGACGCAATTTGGTCTTCAATTTGTCGAAGGCCTACACAAAGGAAAGGAATGATCGAATAGACAAAAGAAGAAAAATATGGCATTGGAGAAATTGCAGTGCCACTAAAAACTTACAATTGAGCAAAGACGCTGAGGCTCCTCGAAGATTGAGCTCGCATCCACTGGGTCGGCCTCATCGACCCCAGCAAAATAACCCTGGAAGGGATCGTTTTCACTCGGGACTCCGCCTAGCTCAGACGTCTTCAAGTTCTGAGCATACCTAATGGTATCCTCGGAGAAAGCCGAAAACTATGAGGGTTGACCTGCTGTCATGGCCTCGAGGAGATCACCCGTGGCGCTCTGTTCAGGCAGAGGAGCTTCGAAGCTCGCTCCCTTTGGAGTATTTCCAGAAGTTTGAGAAGCAATTTCCGCGTCAGGTGATGCAAGGCCTTCATCCCCCTTTTCTTTTAAAGATCCTTCCTCAAGGCTAGGGGCCCCAATTTCAGCAGGCTTGATAGCCTCGGAAGATTTCCTAGTACGAGTCACCAGCGTCGAACCCTCCATCTCGTCACCGTCATCGTCCATGAACTGGTAGGCCGAGTCAACATCCTCGTTAATGACGACGCTTTTCTTACGCCTCCGAACGGGCTTTGCTTGGCTTTGAGTGTCCTCGTTCTTCGAGGACCTTTTTCTCTTACTATCCTCCTTTGGCTTTGGAGCCGAAGATCCTACTTCCTCCCCGGAAGGGGACGGCCTCATCTCGAAGAACTCACCAATACCGCGATAGAGGAATCAAGTCACATGAAGGAAAACATTCTTAATGAGGAAAGAAACATTATGGCGCGTACCGTGGTGTTTCGCTTCACACTTGCCCTTCGACAAGTCCCGCCATTTGCGTTTGTCGTATGTTGAAGTAGCAGCTAGTTTGCGAACCCCAGTCCTCGAGGTTGAGGATCGCATTAGGCATCCACGGAACTGCTGCGGAGAGGGGAAAGGAGTAATTATGTGAAGTTTAGCAAAATTTATGGAAAAGAACTAAAGCGAAGAATTCCACACGTTCGAAGTTCCATTCCTCGGGGAACGGCAGGAACTCCTTGGGAATAATATCGACGGTCCTCACCCGGATGAACAGGCTCATCCGACCTCGATCCTTGCCTTCGTCGTTACTGGCGAAGAAGGACTTGGTTTATCGGCTTTGGAGTTTGATTAAACCTCGGAAATGTTGAAGTCGATATAATCGGATGAGGTGGTTGAGGGTGAACTCGAGCCCGGCCTTTCCGACGAAGAACCTCATCATTATTACGATCCGCCAAAAGGACGGATGAATCTGGCCCAGGGTTACTTGATATCTTCGGTAGAGTTCAAGCACGAGCGGGTCAAGGGGACCCAACGTAAAGGGGTATGTATATAAACTCAGGAACTCCTCTAAGTAAGTTGTGATGTCCTCCCCACGATATGGTATTTGTAGGGCGACCTTCTCTTCCCATTTACACTCTCTTCTCACAGCATCGAGGTGTTTTTCCTCAATTGACCTTATGTATCTCGATGCATGCTCTCGACGACCGGTGACGTCGGGAGGGTTCTCGACTATAAAGTCTTATTCAAGGAAAATGTGCTCGGTACGATCTCGTGGAGCCCCGTCGGTTTACCTCCGGCCGGACGGGAAGTAGAAGTAGGGTTTCCTTCTTTCTGAGGAACGGACTTGGAAATTTTTGCCATCGGTTCTTAAGAAAAAGAAGGAAGAAATGAATAAACCGGCGAGGTTTTGAGCTAATACAGCGGAGGAACTGGTGGTGAAAAGGAAACGTATAGAGGAAAATAGGTGTTGCAAGGTGGGAAAGTTCTTAAAGAGAAGAGAAAACAAGTATATATAGAGGAAGGCGGCGACGGTTCATTAATATTGATGGCCGACCGGCTCTGACGTGCATTTAATGCTTTTGGGGAAGAGAACCGACGGGACGCTTCGGTCATTTCAACGCTTACGTCATAAGAGTGATGCCATCATAAATGACTTCGGGAATTCAAATCGTTTCATATCGTTTCATTCTAAGAAACGCGGGGGACTATCTGTATACGGTATAAATTGGAGAGCGCGATTTCGAAGACTTGATTATACCCCCGAGCTCGAGTGTGGAATCTCGGAGTAAGAATCGGAGATTTGATCATACCCTGGTCGGGATGTGTGCACCTCGAGAAGCAAATCGGAGACCCGCCATAATCTGCCACGAGGAAAGTATAAATTTGATGACACTCAAGAAAGAACAGGAATTTCTTAAGGACACGTGGATCAGAGCATAAATTATGGGATAAGATTTGTACGAAATAATACGAGTCCATACTAGGTTGTTGTATAGCTGTACCAATAGAATTTTTTACCATAATTGGGAATATACGATATTAGAATTTTCCCCTCCTATATAAAGAGGACCCCAATCATTTGTAAAGATCATCTCATTCGCTGCAATAGAATATTCTACCCTACTTTTCTCGTTTACTGTGCTCCACAATTATTCTTCGGCTTTATTGTCTTTACTTTATTGTTCATACTTTATTTGCTCTTAACTGACCTCGAGGCCCCCCGAGATAATTGAGCTCGAGGTCTCCGTTGCTTTAACAACACTGGTTTGGTTCATCAATTCTTCTTACTTTAACTTAATATAACTTGCATATTTACTAGTATTGGAATAAATCACATATCTTTAAAACCACAAATCATCTTTAATTGTTGCTCATATTTTTCGAGGCAAACAAGGTGCCACTGGCAAGGCACTGCCATTTTCACCCCATTGGTGGGGGTTCGAACCTGCCTAACTCATTTTCTTAAAAGATTTTGTTTGGTTCGAACCCTGCCTAACTCATTTTCTTAAAAGATTTTGTTTGGTGCATTTAAGATAATGAGGATCCTTTGCTTCTTCTTTCTCTTTATTTAATTGCTCTTTTTTGTTTATTAGTAGGTCCTATTGACTTTTTCTTTGATCTTATTAGTTTATTTTAAAATTTCTTTTCTCTTTTTTTTCTTTAAATATTTAACAGAAAATATATAAAAAAATTCTTTCACAAATCTATTCAAAAAAATCCTCATTGTTGCACTTTCCTAACTCCTCCGTGATTTATCAATAGATAAAGAAAAAATAAGTTTTTTTCTCCAGGACCACAACTCTGGTAATCTATTTGCAGAAACCAAAAAAAAAAAAGAATCCTTGAACAAGTTATTACTTTAATCAATGATGAAAGTTTATTCTATTGTTAGATTGCTCTAAAGTAGGACAATTGTATACAATATCAAGTGAGTTAATTTTTATAAAAAATAAAAAGTGAAAATGTCCCTAAACTTACTTAATGTTTAGAGTGTTTATAAGTATAATTTTTTGCCTTAAGTATCTAAATATAAAGTGATAACGAGCTTTTTTTCTTTTACAAAATGCATAATCCAGTTGAATTTTTATGCTTTTTTCCAAGTTATCATAATTATTACGTAATCTTTTTGATCGATCGATTTGTTTATATTAACTCCAAAGATGAATAACCCGAACCAAAATCCAAATAGAACAAACCGATTAAATTTATGCCCTATTTAGACAATGTAAATTGTAATATGACTAGGTTAAAATATTTTAGCACCCGGAACCTCTAAATCCTGGATCCACCTCTGCTGAAGAATCAATTCATCAAAGTTGCGAAGAAGAAAATGTTGGGGTTGATTTGGAAGAAATCCATGTCAAAAAGGCTGGATAGTGATTCTTCTCGAGAGCCTACCTTAGTTGAGTGTCCACTGGCCATTAATTTGCTCAATCAAGGAGTTAAAAAAAGGGAACTGGTTGAAGAGACAGCCTCAGAGCAAGGTGAAGGCAACAATGGAAAAACTCCTTAAAACTCTTCTAAATGCTTGGAAGATTGTACGGCATTCAAATTAATAAACCTAACAAAAAATCATGAAAAATTCTATTCACAACCATTAACAAGCTTCAAAATTTTGAATTCGAAAATCGATTTTGTGAAATTATTATTTGTTTGGATAAGATATTGCTGCAAATGATTGGGAATTTCCTTTGGAGTATATTTCTCATTTTGAGATAGTTCGGTGAAGATTCAAGATGGTTTTGGTTGAATTTCAGATTGAAAATTCAAAAAGGAAGACATAAATAAATTGTATATATTTTGTATGTCGGGAATACAAACGACATACAACTAACATAATTATATAAGTTGTATGTGATTGAGCGGATTCTATACAACAAAAAGTTATATATAAGTTGTATATAAGATGTATGTTTGACAAATTCTATAAAATAAAAAATTGTATGTGTTATAAAATAAAGACTGTAAAATAAAGACAAGTATAGAGAGAAATTGATATATTATTCGAATTCCAAACTGATGAACCTAATGAACTGAAATCTCTTCTATTTATAGAAGAAAGGAAGCTGCTGTGTAAGCTGCTACTGCAAGCTGTTGTGTGAGCTGCTACTGCAAGCTGCTGTGTGAGCTGCTACTACAAGCTGATGTGTAAGCTGCTATTATACCAGATATGGATAATCTTCTACCAGGGGCAATGATTATCCATAACGGAGTACTGAAAGGATAAGCTCATTGTACCCGGTATGGATAATCTTCTACCGGGGGTAATGTTTATCTATAACCGGGTACCGAAGTGATAAGCTTATTATACCTGGTATGGATAATCTTCTACCGGAAGTAATATTTATCCACAACCGGGTACTGAAGTGATAAGCTTCTTCAGGATGCTTATTTCCAATAAGAGTACTAAATAGATAAACATATTTACGGCGGAGCCCCATATGGATAAACTTCTTCAGGAAGCTTATTTACAACGGAGTATGAACATCCATAATATAATATATTTATAACACTCCCCCTTGGATGTTCATTAAAAGATAGTGTGCCTCATTAAAACCTTACTAGGAAAAACCCCGTGGGAAAAAATTCTAGTGAAGGAAAAAGAGTGCACATATTTAGTAATACGCATTGCTAGGTGCCTCATTAAAAACCTTATAAGGAAAACCCTGTGGGAAAAAACCTTAGTAAGGAAAAAAGAGTGCATCGCGTATTTTACACCCCTGATGAAAACCTTGTTTCAAATATTTGAGTCTCTGCATTCTAATCTTGTATCTGCATAACCAATACGATCTGCACCACCTTTGTTAGCATTAGCAAGATACATGAGTGCATAGCAATTGCACTGAGATAGAGTATTTCAGGACCAAGGAGTTCCTCATCCTCTTCTGGAGGTCGGAACGGATCTTTATTCACTTCAAGTGATCGAACACCCATTGATGTACGTAATGGGTGCGCTTTGTCCATGTAAAAGCGTTTAAAGACCCTTTCTGTATAGGCAAATTGATGGATAAAGATCTCGTCTGCTAAATATTTAATTTGCAGACCAAGATAAATTTTTATTTTTCCAAGATCTTTCATCTCAAATTCTTTCTTAAGATATTCAATTGCCTTTGGAGCTCTTCTGGAGTTCCAACAAGATTTATGTCATCGACGTAAACAACAAGTGTAACAAATTCCGATGACATTTTCTTTATAAAAATACATGGACAAATAACATCATTTATGTAACTTTCTTTCAGCAAATATTCACTGAGTCGATTATATCACATGCGCCCAGATTGATTTAAACCGTACAAAGATCTTTATAATCTGATCGAGTACATTTCTCGAGACTTTGAACTATATGCTTCAGGCATTTTAAATCCTTCAGGGATCTTTATAGAGATTTAATCCAATGAGTCATATAGGTTATGACTCGCATTTAAATGGCATGACATCTTCAGGTGTCTGGACTACTGGTCCGATCCTCACAATATTTCACAGTATTGTGCACTATATTGTATCAAATATATCGTCGACGGTCATTTTGTATCGGTTCCTAAGCGGCATAACTTGTTGAGATCTCATCACTTTCTTTATTTTCAGGTACCTCAACTTCTTCTGGAGTTTCATGAAATGTTATGTCGTAAGCTCTTCTAGAGCTCATTTCCTCCTCATTATGATCATTTTGATCATTAGCTCCTTTTTGTTTTTCAAGGATTGTTACCTTTGGAACCGATTGGTCTACCACGCTTCATGCGTACAGTAAACTCTATCCTTCAGGGACTTTAAATTTTAATAGGAGCATTTGCAGCTGAAATATGATATTTGATTTTGGATCAGCAAACGCTTCTGGCATTTGACTTGAATTATCTTCTAAGTGAGGATCATATTAATGATAATTCGATTCATATAGCATATTTTCAGTTGTTTATTCCATTCCCCAAATGTTAGAAAAACTAACATATATCCCCAATCTTCTTTGGAAAATATATCTTTGTGTATTGTGATAGAGAAATTAATCATATACCACACATCAAAAGATAGTAAAATATTTGATTTCTGATCCTAAACCAATTATGAGGGGAAGACTTATCATATATTGTTGGTATAATGCATACAAGTGCTGCTATATGCAATTTTGAAAATCTTAGACCAACACATGAAGCTTTGTTCTCATAAACAATAGTTTAGCCATTAATAGGAGGTATTCACTGCTAAACTAGCTTGTATATAAACCAGCATTATCAAGATGAACTGTCTTGATTTCATAATCTAAAAATTATGCTCTTAAGTGAGAAAAGCAATTTCAAATGCCAAACTGCAGGTTGACAATAAACATACATGTAACCATCTTATATATGCATCTATAAGTGGTTCACATGATAGGTGAATAGGCCTATATTCGCCTTTTATATATTTCAGAATCAGGGGTCTTAGTCCCAACTTTAGCTGGTATAATCAATTTATTATGAGAACAAGCAACACAGGAGAATTCTTGAAGAATCTTCTAGTTCTTCAGTATATGCTTATCTAAATTCTCAAATAGCTCATTTAAAGTTGGCAAATGAAAACTTCAAGTTTATCATGGCATGTGCTATCTCTTAGTAAACTTCTGGTTTACTATGACATAAACTTTTGCATTAGTAAACTTCTGATTTACTGTGGCTACTTTTGTATTAGTAAACTTCTGGTTTACCGTGATACATGATGTAGTACAAATCGAAGAATAAGACGGGTAACTTCTCATATACATATTATTTTACCCCCTATGATTGTGGAAACATGAAGATTTTCAATCTTCCAATCATTTATAGTCTCAATATGATATCCATTTATTTTAGTAAACTTCGGGTTTACTACAACATATGTTTTGACCATAATCATATAATATGAATGACATATTTGTAAATAAGCTCTTCGAGAGCCTTCATTTATTATCCACAATCTAATATTTATCGGACACTACTGGTGTCATGTGTTTTCTAGGCAAACAGTTAGCCCTTCAGGAGTTGTTGATACATTTTGTACTATCAAATATTGCTCAGATACTTCTGGTATCATAAGAGAAAATCACAATCAAATAAACAATTGTTTAAGCACAAGAAAACTCCTCTTCATAATATTTTCCTACTTCAGGAGGCAATTTCAATTGTATTACTTCTTCAGGAGCAAATTTAAAATACGAAATATTAGAGTATATNGAACATAATTATCTGAATGCACATTAATCACATCAAATTGTGATGCCTCAACCTCTTTTAAAATGTTTACTACTTCAGGAGCAAATCGAGGCGTGCATTTAATATAGAGAATATTTATGTAGCTTATCTTCAATTGTAACCATAGAAAGCCTAAATTATCACTTCTGGTGATCATAGGCATATACCACTTCTGGTGGTTAACAAAATATAGTTACAATGTGGTATACGAAATATAACCACTTCTGGTAGTTGTATATTTCTTGCAAACTCTACTAGAGTTTAAGTTGATCTAATAATGTTATCCATATTCTTCAAAATGACATAAATAAGATATATTATAGTAAACATCATTATCAAATCATAATTTCTCTTTATGTACAACAATTACATAACCATACTATCTATTACAAACAACAAAAATTAAAATATTTACATTTCTACAAATTCACTGCCGATTACATGACTTGTTTCTCCTTCTGGGAGTGCAAAGTAATCAGCTACGTCCAAATGCATGAAGTCTAAATTATCTTCAGAAATAAAATTTGCTTCAGCATTTTTCTCTGTCTTCTTCAGGGAGGCTTGATAAAGCTCAACCAGGTGCTTTGGCGTACGACAGGTACGTAACCAGTGCCCTTTTCCTCCACATCTGTAGCAAGCATTTTCTGCATTTGGTGCTTGCACCGCTTCATGCTTTTGTTCCTTCCTTTTCCACTGCTGGTGGTGAGGAGGGTTCTTTGGTGCATTATTATTACCATGATTAGAGTTTCTTCCCCGACCACGGCCATGACCACGACTGGGGCCACGACCTCTTCCACGTTTAGCTTGGTGGAAGTTCGTCTCATTCACTTCAGGAATGGACAAGAACCAGTAGGTCGGCTTTCATGGTTTTTCATAATAGCCCATTATGTTGCTCGGCTACAAGAAGATGTGAGATAAGTTCAGAATACTTTTTAAACCCCATCTCTAGATATTGCTGCTGCAGGAGCATATTCGAGGCATGAAAAGTGGTGAAAGTTTTCTCCAACATATCATAATCAGTAATATTATCACCACATAATTTTAATTGGGAAATAATTCTGAACATAGCAGAATTATACTCACTGATAGATTTAAAATCTTGTAGCCTTAAATGAGTCCAGTCATAACGTGCCTGTGGAAGAACGACCATCTTCAGGTGGTCATATCTATCTTTCAAATTATTCCACAGTATGACTGGATCTTTAGCAGTAAGATATTCCATTTTCAGGCCATCATCAAGGTGATGGCGTAGGAATATCATTGCTTTGGCACGGTCTTGGTTTGATGCCTGATTTTTATCCTTGATGGTGTCTGCTAGACCCATCGCATCAAGATGAATTTCAGCATCAAGCACCCAAGACATATAGCTTTTGCCCGATATATCCAGGGCTACAAATTCAAGTTTAGAAAGATTTGACATTATATAGAAAAAGAAAGTTCGTACCTCAGATACTTTCAAAGTATTTGCTCGAGATGGCAGAGTCTCGTACTGATAACGTGTTATAAAATAAAGACTGTAAAATAAAGACAAGTATAGAGAGAAACTGATATATTATTCGAATTCCAAACTGATATACCTAATGAACTGAAATCTCTTCTATTTATAGAAGAAAGGAAGCTGCTGTGTGAGCTGCTACTGCAAGCTGCTGTGTGAGCTGCTATTATACCAGATATGGATAATCTTCTACCAGGGGCAATGATTATCCATAACGGAGTACTGAAAGAATAAGCTCATTGTACCCGGTATGAATAATCTTCTACTGGGGGTAATGTTTATCTATAACCGGGTACCGAAGTGATAAGCTTATTATACCCGATATGGATAATCTTCTACCGGAAGTATTATTTATCCACAACCGGGTACCGAAGTGATAAGCTTCTTCAGGAGGCTTATTTCCAATAAGAGTACTAAATAGATAAACATATTTACGACGGAACCCCATATGGATAAACTTCTTCAGGAAGCTTATTTACAACGGAGTATGAACATCCATAATATAATATATTTATAACAGTATGCAAGTTGTATATAAATTCTATGTGTTTGACCAGATATGTACATATTTTGTACCCAAATAAATTAGCTACATTTTGTAAATAGAAAAACCTAGCTGAAATGGGTAAATATTATCCTAATTGTGTATCTATAATAAACATTCACCCAAAGAAATGGAAAGAAGGAAAGAAAAGAAAATGAGGCCTAGGTGTGCTATTTCATTTTTTGAACGCCCAATTCAGTATATTTCTCCAAGAAAAAAGAAAGAAAAAAGAAGAGTACGTGATTTTCTTTCCGTGGTCATTATCCCCAAAATTAAGGTGTTACAATTAGAACAGCTAACAGTTTATTCAAATCAGCTACATAATTAGTGTAACATTAAAAGTTTTAGGACCTCTTGTGTGTTTTATGAGTCCTATTATAAATTGGGATTTCTTCAAAAGGTTATTATCTATGACAATATATATATATATATATATATATATATATATATATATATATATATATATATATATATATATATATAGTTTTATGGTCACTATTGAAGTTATACTTATATTGCATAAAAATTTACAAGTTTACCTGCTTTGGGCTCAACTTCAGTTAGCGAGTCTGAGTTGGAAATTCGTGTCTGAAGTTGCAAACTTAAGATGCACTTCAAACTGTTTTAGTCTGAATCATGCACTTAAGACTTTTTTAGTCCGAAGTGCAAAAATTACGCTTAAGATGCACTTAAGACTTAATTGGTCAGTGCAACTAATTTTTTTTATGCACTTCACTTTAGTCTGAACTCTAAAGTGCGAATTGCCCAGAAACAGAAACTTGTTCTTTGAATGTCAACAATCCAGCACTCAAATCTATTCCAAATGAGCTCAAATTTGAAACATAACTTTCAAATAGCATAAAGAACGAACTATAATCATCAACTTATCAAAACAACAACAAATCTAACAAACTCATTTTGCAACTAAGAGGAAGAAGAAGAAACCCCAAGCAGTAGCAAAGAGAGGAGCATCACATCAGCTCACTACTGTAAAATACCATAAACTATCTTAAAATCTTCTCATAAACACCATGTAAAACCATCGTCACCTTTGCTTTCAGCAACTAAGAAAAAGAAGAAAAAGAAGAAGGGAGGAGACAATAGTCTGAAGTTACCTGTACTTTGAGTAATAATTAATTTTATTAAAAGTTAATACAAGTTAAATGAGTGTGACCAAATAGCGCCCCGTGAAATTTTTACCAATCTCATGCCTCAACCATCTACAACCAAATGCCTTTTAGAATCCGAATGGGCTTTTCTTTTCCTTTCTTTTTTGTGACATGAAAAAGGAAATTTTTGCTTTCATTATGCTCTGACAATGGAAATATGAACTCTTAGTAGCCACTCACTGTGTTTTTCAGTTTCCAAATAATAAGTTTGAAGGGTTGGGAGAAAATGAAAAGTTTAGAATTAATACTGCATGAACGAGAATAAGCTATATGAATATGCAATTAAATCAGGCTTCTTTACACCCATTATTCATGGAAATATAGATACATTTAGCAAGAAGCTGCAAAGGGAAAAAAACACAAATAAGATCTCGCACTCGTATATACCTTATTTGTTTGCATCTGCATGCTTTTAATGCTTGTATCGAATTTGAGCAAATTATTTCCAGCAGCTACGACCAACAAATGTCAGGAAGACCAATAAACAAATCAGTCTCCACCTCTGTATTCTGGACACTATGGCTACAGCTTGCTGTTTCTTTCTGCTGGGATATTCGTGTTAGGGGAGGTGGTGGTGCTTCTGGTTGCCGCCTTAGCCCACACTATCAACATGATGATAAGAATTGTCAACAAAACCAGGTCATACATAAACTTTATGAGTAATATTTTGGACACTGATGTTATTTAGAACTTTTACACGATTAGATTTAGTTGATTTTGACAAGAAAATGGACCTTGGACCTAATAACTCCAAAACGCTAGTTTATGAGGTTAGAATTACCCAAAACCATATAAGTCCAACGTTCCTTCTCATAGCCAATATGGGACTCAATGGCCCTGTATGCCTAGGACTGAACATCTAGAGTGTGAACAAAATAAGATGGGGGTCAAACATCGAGTAAACAATAAATTAAGAATTCTGATACAATGATAAGAAAATGAGCTTTGGACCTAACTCTACCCTGAAAGTTAGCTCATGAAATGAGGATTGCCCAAGATCATATAAGGAGTCCAAATTTCCTTCCCACATCCCAATGGAACTCAACGAACTTACAACAACAAGTAACTCGTCATATCAAGATTGATATGGTAACCTAAAAAGCAGAGTAATTAACGACCTCTTCTAAGTGGTTAATTTGCATCAATGGTATATAATTTTTTACTGTTAGTGTATATAACTTAAACTCATAGTTTAGATAGGCTTCAGACTTTAATTATTGGGTCTAAGATTGCTTTAGCATTATCATTAGTCGTATATAATTGCAGAGTTTACTCTCACATGCGGTTCTTGGAATTGAACTTGCAGTTTCATAAACTGTAGAGCTTCATTGATCTAACCCCTTTTAGTTAATTTAGTTTAGAAGAATAAACCAAAAAAATGATACAAACATGACCTCGACCACTTTGACAAGATATATTATTATTATTCGGCAGAGCAGATATATGGGAAACTTAATTAATTCACCTCTTCAGATAACCTTTCATTTTCTTCAAGCAATTGTTTTTCCTGCACAAGAGGGAACATTTAAATAAGCAGTAATTAATAAAACCCTGAAATGCATTGAAGTTGTTTCATCATACCTTGGCTTTTAACCGTTCTATTTCGTCCTTGAATAATTGAGTCTAGAAAATGACCAATAAAGAACCGGTTAATCAATGAAGGCAAATCACTTATACATTTTAGGAGTCACCAATTACCAAAGAAGAAGAAAAGGGAATCAACTCCACTTTGCAGGACACATATTGGTTACACTATCAGCATATATAATTTAAATTTAAATTGGTATATTAATACCTTTCGTGCCCTGATGTTCTTCAGGTTTCTTTCCAGCTGGTTGTCAATCTCTTGAAGTTCATTCATTGAACATGATCCAATACCTTGACCCATAAGCTTCCTAAGCATTTCAAATTCAAGATTGCACTGAATATGCTGAGAAATATAAAAGAGAGAGTATCACATTGAAGAATGCAGGGGGGAAGTAACTGCTAGCACAATACCTCTTAGAAACTTCAAGGATCTCGATCTTCTTTGCTATGTTTGCTGTTTCTTCCTTCAAGTGCTGCAAATCAAAATCAATTATGTAATAACATGAGGAGAAAACATGGGGAAAATTTCCACGAGGTGGGGGGATATAAAAAATTTCTCCAAGCTTAAGGAACCAACCAACTGCAGATGATGAGATGCAACAAAAGAAAAAGATTGCTTATCTGATCCATCTTTACATCACAACTAACAACTTCATGTTCTTTGGGGTGATCATGTCATTTACTGATTGAATATAAACATATATATTACAAAATAAACAAGTAATAATGAGGGATTGAATTGATCCATGTTTAAGTCAAATGGATCCTGGCCTGTGTGTGTATAGTCTCTTATTCAGTCCTTATCAATGGCAAGCCGACTGAACCTTTTGAGGCTATCCCCATTTATGTTTGTAATGGCTATGGAATACTTGAGTAGGTTATTGAAGCCTCTGAAGGAGAACAAGAGCTTCAAATTTCACCCTAAGTGTGCAAAGGTCAACCTGGTGCAATTGGGATTTGCTGATGATCTGCTACTGTTTTGCAAAGGAGACCTGCAGTCCGCGAGTATACTCTACAACCAGTTCCAAACATTTTCTGCTGCCTCAGGTTTAATAGAAAGTCCAAACAAAAGCAATGTTTACTTTGGTGGAGTGGGTAGTCATATCCAGCAACAAATCACAGAGCTGCTAGGATACTCTAAAGGTGACCTACCCTTTAGATATCTGGGAGTTCCTCTGAGCACAAAGAGGCTAACAGCTATACAATGTTAGCCTCTATTGATAAGATGCTAGGAAGAATTCAGAACTGGACTACTAAGTTTCTATCTTATGCGGGAAGAGCTATACTAGTGAAAAGTGTCCTTTTTGCTTTTCAAACCTTCTAGCCTCAGGTTTTCATCTTACCAAGGAAAATCATACCGTTCATAGAGGCTATATGTAGAAGATTTCCGTGGAAAGGGGCTGCTGAACCTACCAAAAAAGCACTAATTGCCTGGGAAAAGCTCTGTGCTCCTAAGGTAGCAGGGGGCCTTAACTTTGTAAATGTAGAGATGTGGAATAAAACAGCAACATGTAAGCTTTTATGGAACATATGTACAAAGAAGAAGAATTTATGGGTGATATGGGTACACTCATACTACATAAAAGACAAAGTTGTATGGGACCCAGAACCAAAGAGTGCTTCCTGAATCGTGCAGAAGATATTCAAGGCTAAGCATTACTTTGAGGCAGCTGGATACACTGAAGAAGATGTTCACCCGATGGAGTGCTTCTCAATTAGACAAATCTACAAAGATATGCAAGGTGACTTCCAGAAGGTGACATGGAGAAAACTAGCATGCGACAATCAGAGAATGCCAAAGTGGATTTTCATCTCGAGACTAGCATTGCTAAATAGGCTATCTACAAAACAAAGGTTAGCCAAATGGGGCATCATTCTAGATCAGATATGCTCCTTACGTGGAAAGGAGAATGAAACAGTGCAACATCTCTTCTTTGAGTGTGAAGTCACTGGAAGGAGTACAGAGACCGAAGAAAACTTGGCAAGAAGAGATCCAATGGATAGAGAAATTTGGTAAAGGCAAGAGTGGAGGGGCTGCAATATACAGAATGTCTCTTGCAGCAGCTGTCTATCATGTTTGGCAAGAAAGGAACTGTGTCACTTTCCAGAAGAAGAAGAGGTCAGCCAAAGCCATAACACGACCGATAATTCAGGAAATTCATGTGAGGGCTAGTTTGTTCCCTAGGCTAGCGAGAGCAATGAAATAGTTGAATTGGGTATCCAGAACTTGTCTAGATAGAACGAGATGAAAGTGGCAGAAAGGTAGTGAGAATTAGGTAACTCCAACCTGGGGCATCATGTCCAGTTGGAGTTATGCTAAGCGAACTTACTGTTATGTGTTGATTTGTACATAATTATAATAAAATCTTTTATTTACCAAAAAAAAAAAAAAATGATGAAGTAAATGTATATTCATCTTTTGGGGGCAAAGTAGGGCATGTTATGTTGGAATAGTAGTGGAATAACAAAAATAATACTGCAATATTATGTTATTGAAACCAAAATAGCAAAAATATATTTGGAGAAGAGGGGCATGAGGCTTGACCTTCTCAGAATCTCAAAAAAAATTGGCATTTCAAACTCGAGAACAAAAGAGACTATAGTGTAGTTTATATAGGTGCTTTACAGTGTATTTCTTGTAGATATCCCGATCAGGTAGGTCTATCTACTGAGATCCTACTACAAAATCATCCTAGGGAGTTAGAAACTAATTTATTCTTGCTATTTATCTATGCAGTTTTTCTATCCGCTCCAATTCTTTCCTATTTTGCTGCATGTGCATTATCATCTCAATTCTGCACAATCCCTCCTCGATTTTCTGCCATACTTTCTCAGGCCATGGTACCTTGTTTTGCCATAGAGCTTCATTCCTTGCCTTCCATTTGCCATATATAACTGCTGCCATAATTGTTATCACAAAAGCTCTACATAGTTTCTCTTTAATTACTCTGCTCAGTCTTTTCCAGATCCCCTGTAGATCAAGCTATCTGAGTCGAATACCCAGCTAGTTAAGCATTGCTTCAATACATTTTCTGGAGAATTGACAGTTAAAGAATAGTTGTTGCAAGGATTTATCATCTGCACCACCAAGTAAGCATGTTCTATCTTGTCTTAAACCATATTTGTTTAGTCTATCCAAAGTTGTATAAAGTTGTTGCAAGGATTCATCATCTGCACCACCAAGTAAGCATGTTCTATCTAGCCAGCATATAAAGTTGTGTTTTGGTAGGTTATTCTTGTTCCATACCCATCTTTCATAAGGCCATAATTCTACCTTCCCTCGACTCTATTTATATCCTTTCTTTACTGTATATTTGTTTCTTTCCTGTAGCCACCCATTCTGTATAAAACCAGGAGCATAATTATTCTTGATTGTACATATTTTCTTCAAGTACCAAGAGCAGTCCTGAGGAGGTTGATATTGCCACCATTTTGCACCTTTTAAGTATATATGGTTTACCCATTGAACCCATAATGTATCACTTTTTTTGGCTATATTCCACATATACTTGGCTAGAGCTGCATCATTCCAGGTTATGCATTCTGTGATGCCAAGTCCTCCCTCTCTTTTTGGTCTACATACTATGTCCCATGCCACTAGTGTGATCCTACTACTTATTGCTTTCGCATCCCACAGATAGTTCCTGCATTTGCTAATAGTGCTCTTCATTGTCTTCTTAGGTAGCATGAAGATAGACGCACAATAGGTGTGAAGGTGCATTAGTACTGCATTTATAAGCTGCACTTTCCTTGCATAGTATCAGTTCCTCGACCCCCACCCTTTGATTTTCATCAGCAACTTGTTCACTAACATTTCACAATCCATATCGTTCAACTTTTTTGATGTTACAGGCACCCCAGATATATGAATGGTAATGCACCTCTTTGATAATCTGTTAACTCACATAAATCTGATATCTCTAGCCCATTCATGTTTGCACAATATATATTGGACTTGCTTGCATTTACTGTTAGACCTGATGCCTTTGAAAAATTCTCAAACCCTCTAAGCATTAATAGCACAGCATGAAATTCTCCTTTACAAAATATTAAAACATCATCAGCAAACTATTAGTGGTTTAACTTCATCCCTTTGTATATTGTATGATATGCAAACCCCTCATGTTTTGCTACATAGGCTATAATTCTGGTGAAGTATTCCATGCACCATAAATAGGATTGGTAAAATTGGGTCACCTTGCCTAAGTCCTCTCCTCCCATTAATATTGTCATATGTTCCTCCATTCAACGCAATAGTATACAGGAGTGTTGATGCATGCCATTATCACATTATGAATTTCCTAGGAAAATTCATTGCATAGAGCATTTCTTCAACAAATTCCTATCCCACTGAGTCATAGGCTTTCTTTAAGTCAATCTTGATCAAACAAATTTTAATGAAGTTCTTTCTTGCCTTACCAAGTCTTGGCACACCAATATATTCTGCTTAATTGTTCTTCCAGCCACAAATGCACTTTGATTGGGTGAAATAATGTTGGGCAGAACCCTCTTCAGTCTATTGCACAATATTTGGAGATAGTTTAGATTGTATTGCACCATGCAATGGGTCTATAGTCTCCAATTGTTGTCGCATGACTTCCTTTTGGTATAAGTGTGATTAGTGTACTATTTAAGGCGAAGAGCATTCTTCCTTCTTGAAAGAACTCCAACACTTCACATGTTACATCCTTCCCAACTACGTCCCAATTATCTTTAAAAAAGTGACTCCCATAACCATCTGGTCCTGGTGCTTTATCTCCTGGAATATCCCATAAAGCTTTCTTGACCTCCTCACTTGAGAATGCTGTTTCTAACATGGTTCTTTGATCAGCTGTTATCACTTTCCTGCTTTAATTACGTTACTGGCCTCATGCACCCTTTTGTGTTGTGCAGTCCCCAGCAATGCTTTGTAAAATTCCTCAAATGCTTCTGCTACTTCCTCTGTTGAGGTCACTGTTGTTCCATGTATATTCTTCACTGTAAAAACTATATTTATTGTTCTTCTTGCCTTTATCATGTTGTGGAAGAATTTGGTATTCTGGTCTCCATATTTTAACCACTGCACTTTACTTGTTTGCTTTAGGAATTCATCTCTAGCCTTCTTCCAATAGATACATTGTTTTGTCAGCATGACCTCCTAATTTATCAGCTTCTCATTTCTAGGATCCTGCTGAACTTGTGCCTGACAGTCCCGTGGAGTCTGCATTGCTTTATCTTCTTGCTTTTCTACTTCTTTATCTTTGTTTAACTTCATGAGTATTCTATTTAGTCTGTTTATTTTCCCTACCAGTTTGTACATTTTTGTCCCATATATGTGTTTAGACCAGCTTTCAGTCACCCTTGTCTAGAAGTCCTTAACTAGACTCCACATGTTATAGTATCTGAATGTTGCTTTCCTCTTCTGCCTACTCTCCTCCCAAGTTATAATTGCAGGGTAATGATCAAACAATCCCTCTTGCATATAATGCACGTCAGAAGCAGGATGGCTACTAATCAAATCTTTATTTATCAATACCCTGTCAATTCTACTCTATGTTGCTCAGACTCTCCGAAAATGTCGCCGGGTGCATGTCCGATACTCCAAAAGTAGTGTATTTTTGGAGAATCCGACACGGGTGCGGCAACATTTTGGAGAGTCCGCGCAACATAGATTCTACTTACTACTCTATCGGAACCCTCTTGCTTGTTATTCCATTTTGTAATCCGACACGGGTGCGGCAACATTTTGGAGAGTCCGCGCAACATAGATTCTACTTACTACTCTATCGGAACCCTCTTGCTTGTTATTCCATTTTCTATCAGAAGACTTCATATCAAATAAGTCACAGTAGGCCACGCGGTTTCTAAAGTCTCTGATTTCGGCAAGGCTTACCCTTCTTCCTACTTTGTCCTCTTGATGTAGTAGAGAGTTGAAATTTCCCATCACAACCCAAGCACCTTGCGTTTGTCCAGCTAACAGTTCAATGTCTCTCCACAATGTCTTTCTCAATGCCTGATCATTATATCCACACACCATTGTGATGTTGAATTTCTTCCTTGTTCTTAAATGAATAATCTCACTATGAATTAGTTGCTCAGTCACCAAACCTATATTCGCTACAAATATTTAAGGTTTCCACAATAGCCACACCCTTCCTACTGGATGTGATGAATGATTGGTAACATAAGGACACCTTGCGCAAAGATAAGAGATGCCTTAATTGCCTTAGCCCTCTTAATTTTTTTTTCCAGGAGCCCAAATAAACCTACCTTCTGTTTGTGCATGAACAGGTTCATTTCCTGTTGCTTGGCTATTCTATTTAGGCCCTTGGTCCTGAAATCAATGCTATCCATAAGGAGGGAGGGGGATCTATCCCCCATCCATCCATTTTGTGCTTCCCCAACTGTTTATTCCTTCCTGGTTACTATAAATCTTGCCCTTTCCTGCTTCCTCTGCACTTATCCCATTGTCCCCTCCTGCTAAAGCTGCATATGTATTTGACCTGTTGAGTATGTACTATCCTGTTGTCTCCACCTGTGGTCTGACCTTGTTGAGTATGTACATTCCTATTGTCTCCTACTATGGTCAAGGTCTAAGTATCTTTAGGTTTTTCCTGTCGTGCATTCACCTTGTTTTGGCCTTGATGTGCCCTTGCCACTTGCCACTTGCTGCTCCTCCATTCTTACTAGCTGGTTCACCAGTTCCTTCCCCTCTCTTTTCCTCATTTCATTATCAGTTTTGTGTGTCCTCTCTTCTCTTACCTGCTTCCTACACTCCTTCAATTCATGCCCAAAGTTCCCACACTTATAGCAAAATCCTGGCTTCCATTTATATATGACTTGTTGTTCAATGATCTTCCCACATCCATGCTCAAACAGGATTTTATTAGGATACTCCTGCTGTAGTGATACTTCTATTAGACTCTAGCATATTGCAGCCACTCTTTCTCAATCATAGCTCTATCGGCTTCTAATGGTTTTCCTATCATTTCTGCTATTTTTGTTAATGAAGTTTGTCCCCAATACTTAATATCCAATCCAATTAATCGAACCCGCACAAGTCTTTCATCAATCACCTGTTTGTTGAACTTGATGTCTGGTCTCCATGGTTTCACCACAATTGGCTTCTTATCAAAAATCTTAATGCCTTCCTCTACATATTTTGTTCTATTCTCAATCGTGTGGAATCTCACCATGAAAACTCTTCTATTCACCTGTCCAAATTTTGCTATCCCCAGGTCGTCCCATATTTCCAATAGTCAATTTCATCATTAACGCCGTCCATTGTAATTTGTTGCTTCCCGTATTCTGCTCCATTGCTAAGTTAAAAACCCCTCTATAATGGGGGGTTTTGCCCTACCACCTTGGTCCATGTCCCCTTCAGACCTGAGTTCTCCTTAGGGTTACAATTACCCACTATTTTGTTCCCTTACGTCTGCCTCTTCGACCATATCGGCCCCTGATTTCCTCCCTTTACCGCTGCTTCCAGACGTATTAGCTGCCTCAGATGGGTTTGATTCAATCACCGGCCGTCGGCTAAGATCCAGCAGGAAAATCCCTTGCAATATATTAATATTCCTAAAATTATTCACATCACTTGAATTTGGTCCTTGCTTCTGCCCAATTTCGATGTAACTACTCACTTTACTGCTCCCTCTACCTCCGAATTTCGCCTTCCCAGTCATGTTCAACTGAAGCTGAGAGGATGGTTCATTCTAGAGAGAGAAAGGTTTCTTGTTACAATTTATTGTTCAAGTGCTAGTTCTAAACTCCCATAGGCAAAAATCGTAAATGTATTTCCATTTTGAATAATGACTTAAACACAAAACAATAGAAGTCCATAATCAAACATCCTCATTAATACTTTTGAAAATGATTGACTAGAGTACGTAGGAGGAGAAGGAAGGATGAAAGTGAAAGAGGATTAAGGGGTGAGGGAGTTGGATTATGAGTATTGGAAGAAGTTGACATTGCTAGGTTGGGCTCTGCTACCATATAAATTCAAAAAATTATTAGCTAGAAGAACATAAATTTGATATACAGTGTAGTTATAATTTTAGCATTACACAAACTGTAGAGATAACTGCATTGAAGATAATACTTAGCCTGATCCCAAACTGTTTAAATTTAAATCTGTTGTACCAATAAATATAAACATATACTACAAAATCAAGAAATAGTGAATGATTGAATGAATCCACGTTTGATAAAACAGTAATGAAGTAAATTTATTTCGTTTTTGGCGAAGTAGAGCGCTTTAATGAGAAGAAAATAGCAAAAACACATTTGGAGAAGGGGAGCATGAGGCCCGACTTCCTCAGAATCTCTACCACCAAAGGATGTGGTGCAGTGGATGGGACTGCCTCCCTTAATCAGACGTCTCGGGTTCGAGCCCGGGTATGGAAAAATCCTTAGTAAGGAGCGCTTCCCCCCCGAATGAGGCCCTATGCGGCGCGAATCCGGATATAGTCGGGCTCCAATGCGGGTACCGAACACCGGGTGAAAAAAAAAAATGACTTCCTTAGAATCTCTAAATTGGCATTCCAAACTCTTGACAAATGAGACAGTAAGTGTTTGTACTGGTGCTTTACAGTGTATATTTAAGTTCTAGTTCTAAACTCCCAAAGCGAAAAATCGTACAATATATTTTCATTTTGAACAACAAATTAAACACAAGACAATGGATGTCCATAATCAAACATCTTCATTCACACTTTTGAAATGGTATAGCAAGTACCCTGGAAGCAATTAATCATGTTAACCAGATTACTCATAAGAAATCTGACCTCCATGTGGTGCTCCACTTCAATGCTGTTATTGTTTTTCAGTGCTTCTTTTGTATTTTCACGATATCTTCCAATGGCCTTCTGCATGCTGCTGAATTATTCCAAGAAGCTGAAGTAATCATTAAAATTTTATAGAGGTGTTTGCAAACAATGAAAGATATATTGAAATAGGTACCATGTTTAATTGCATAGAAGATAAAAGAACAAATTGTTGGGATCGAAGTAATAGACGTCACGCAAAAGCTAACAAAACAAACCTTAACAATAATAAATCAAACGAACAAAAAATATACAAAAAGAGGCATAATACTATGATATGGTTTGATCAATTGGCTTATATATGAGAAAAATACTACTTTAAAAGAATTATGAAGAGAATAGTCTCCCGCTAAGCAAAATTATTTTAATAACTACATTTTGGATGCTATTCTATTGTTGGATCTTCAATTTATAGAAGTGCAAAATATTTCCTCCAAGAAAATAATTTGTCAAATATGGTAGTATTTTCCTTTTAGGAAAAGTGAAACTCAATTATGGTATTCTTTTTCTTTCCTTCGAGAGAAAAGGTAAAATCCAATATGATAAGAAAATCATGACAAACTAACAAAAATCTCAGTGGCTTTATCCTTTACAATTAAACGTCTCTTAGATTCTTCTGTTAAGTTTTCGACGTGTGAATTTGTATTTCTCCATCCCTTGGATTGAATCTTGTAGATGAATGCTAATTTAATTGCTTTCAAGTTCCTTTATTTGTCATTAGCTGGTTCCATCAATCATTTGAGCAATTGTCCTTTTGTTTCTTCTCAATCTTGAGGTTTGGTCACAACATCATCTCCATATGTTGCTGTTGTATACCACCTAAAGAGGAGAATATGCATCACACTTTTATGGATAGTAATATGGCAACTAAGACCTGAAAATGTTTTGGGACCCCTTCGGGGATCAACTGGGAAGATACTAATATTATTTTGATGTTGAACAAATGGTGGAGTTTAAAGCCCAAAAATAGGATCCATCACGTCATTCTGAGAATAACTACCGTGGTTATTTATTGGGAGTTATGGAAGGCTTGGTGCTCCTCTCTAAATATGGTGGTAAGAGAATTTCTGGAAGTAGAATATTATTCCAGATTCAATATCATCTGAGACGGGTCACTGATAAAAATTGCAATGGGATTAGCTGGAATATGCCAAGGAATGCTATTTCTGAGAAGTTGATGGTATGAATCATTCAGTGAGATGCTTAATGGTGAAGTGGGAAAGACCAGCTACTCAAGAACTAAAATTAAACACAGATGGAAGCAGGCTTGCTGATGGTTCTACTGGTATTATTCAAGATCACCAAGGTAATGGGAAGTAATAATTGTGTTGAAGCTTCAGCAACCTTAATCGGGGTTAAATGGTGCCACACACATGGCCTTGCTAATCTCATCCTAGAATGTGACTCCATGATAGTCATTGAAATGTTGAGAGAAATATTTAAGGTGCCTTGGTAGTTGCAGTCCATTATAGAAGAGATTAAACAGATAATATACTTGCAAAACATCAAAGTGCAACTTTGTTTTAGAGAAGGAAACCAAGTTGCAGATGTCTTAGCTAATTGGAGTAATAGAGGACAACATAGTATTTTCTTCAGTCCATCAAATTGCCTAAAGATGCCTTTGGCCCATACATATTGGACAAGCTGCAGATGCCTTCCTTCAGACATAAAGCTTTGAAGAACTCTTATAATTAGCCATAGGGAGATGTTGGATGACATGTATATTTTGTCCCTCTATATTTTGCTAAAACTTCTCCTATTGTCTCTTTCCTTTTAGCTGTTGTAATTTGTAAACTCTTTTTTTTTTTTTTGGTGTTCAATACAAGGGGGATGCCACCTAAGGCGTAATTATATATTTTTTTTAAAATCTTGGGTTAAGGTTATTGTGTGGTGAATATAAACGATCAAGTTTCCCATAACTTGATTTTGCTTTTTCACTCATCTAATTGGTCTTATTATCCCATCTATCCTTAACATTGCTTTCATCATTTTCATAGCTGTTCTTGAGGGGCTGAAGGATTTTTCACGGGAGCCCAATACGGCCCTTCCCTAAAGCAAGTAAAGTAATTGCTTTAGGTCCCATATTTGTGGCCTCCC
>NC_031993.1:45042850-45056717 GCF_001879085.1 Nicotiana attenuata
CCCCGCAATTTTTCGTTACACCTAATAGATTATATGAAAAAGTTTAACTTTTTTCTTTAACAAATATAGAGAAGAAAGATTTGCAACTGCTATGATTTTTGCCAAGGAAATTGCATTTGAAATGAATATCGAATTCGAATTTCATAAGAAACATTTGATATATAGGAAACAATTTGATGAGAATGTTGATAATGAAATCTCAAAGTCTCTCGAAGTGTCCTTTTAGAGTTGATTACTTTTATACATAGTAGACAAGACTATTTTTCACTTGAAAATAGATTTGAACAATTTGAAGCATATGAAGATATTTTTGGTTTTCTCTTAGCATAAAATACTGAAATCATTAGATGATGAAAATTTGAAAAAAATATTGTCTTAATCTTGAATGTTCCTAAAAGTATAATAATCAACTTATATTGATGGTTTAGATTCATTTTCTGAATTACAATTAGAAGATAACAGTTTAATTGATATACTCAATCAAAGAAAAAAATTGATTCTTTTCCAAATGTCTATATTACTTATAGAATAATGTTAATAAGTCATGTTACCGTTGCTTCGGTGAAAAGAAGTTTTTCAAAATTAAAATTAATATTATCTTACCTTAAGATCAACATTATCTCAAGAGAGGTTAATAGATAGCTATATTATCAATTGATAACTTTGCATCTAAAAAAATCTAGAAAAATAGACTTCAAATAAAATTAAAAAAAATTAAAAAAGTTAAGACCCTTCGTAAATAGCAGGTAGCTAAAACCTCCCCCACAGTATCCCTATTTTCAGAAAGCAATTTTCTTGGTGGTTCTTGAACAGCCTAAGGAACATCCCTTCGAGAGGAAAAAGGCAAGAGTGGCAAGATTACTACAGTGTGGTCTAAAAGCTTCTAATTAACCTTGAGAGTTAACACGAGGGTTAAGTGAATCATCTCTTGAGTGATATGCAAATGGGGAGGACTAATTTACATTAACCGATTTTCTTTACTTTCAAGCATGTATTTTGCAGGTTCAATGAGATACAAGGTAGGTGTTGGTGGTTGTAATAACCCAAGAGGTAAATCTATAACTAAGAGTGAAAGATGGAGTTCATCTTGTGACTCTATTTCTAGTAGAAGCTCCTATGGGTAGTACTATGATGAATATGAAAGGATGTTGGGAAAAATAATAATCCCGTCCAGGAATAATATCCACGGCAGTAATAACGACACCAACTCTTTTAACGAGGTAAAATACAATATCCGAGCAGAGCAATATTACCACTATAATATTACAACTTAATAGTGTCAAGAGACTACTACAATTTTGAAAGAAATAAGACTCTTTATTTACATCTCATTACAATATTACTCGCACTCACCATTTATCTCAGACTACAATCTGTGGATTACTCTCTCTAATTTCTATTACTTCTCTCTGTTTTTTGTGTGTTTAAAATAAAAGTGAGGGTCACTATTATAGATAGCCTCACCACCCAAAGAAGCCAATCAGATTTGACTTTTGCAATTTGCATGAGTATTCTTCTTTATTTTGTACACCCATTCTACTTCATCCACACATATCATTGCTTGCTTCTTTGTCCAAATGTCACGAGCTACAATCTTCAATGTCTTCTTCCTTGAGTGCCAAGAACAATATTGACTCATCTTCTTTCTTGTTTTCAATAATGTTAGCTTTCTCCTCAACATTGGAACGACATTCCCAAAAGTAATGGCCAAATTTATGATAATTATAGCACTCATTTTTTGATTTGTCATACTTTTGTCCATTATTTAATTTCTTGATAGTAGTCGCGTCCTCTTCCTCCTCTTTGTCGACGACCACGGCCTCTGAATGTATGGTGGATTTTAACTTCATTGTTGAAGTTGTTACCATTACTTCTTCCTCTTCCATGACCGCCACGGCCTCGTGCTCGTCCATTCCCTAGATAGTTTTTTTCACCTTCATAATCCTTAAAGGATGCATGAGTTTTAAGAAGTTGCTCCAGTGGCACTTCTTGTCTCCTCTTGATCTTTTCTTCATGGGCCTGTAAAAATCCTCCAATTGCTCCACCATCATAAAGTCTAAATCTTTAGACTCCTCAATAGCACACACCACAAAATCAAATTTAGGTGTTAATGTACGAAGGATCTTTTCTACCATACGGACATCTTCTATGTCCTCCCCATATCTTCTTAATTGATTCACAACAACCTTCACTTTTTAATAATAATCCGAAATATATTCAGATTCTTTCATTTTTAAAACTTCAAAATCAACCCTTAGAGTTTGAAGTTTTACCTTCTCACCTTATCAACTCCTTGGAGAGAATTTTATTAATTCTCCCAAGATTCCTTTGAGGTGGTAGCATCTGCCACCTTCTCAAACAAGGCATCATCAAACATTGGTAGATGAGTGTGAGGGCCTGTTGATCCTTCTTCCTTGTCTTTACCAAGATATCTTTTTTATTTTAAGGCAGAGCTTCCTTATTATTGGGTTTTGCATACCCTGTATCTATGATTTCTCACATATCCTGAGAGCCAAGAATGACTTTCATATGTAGAAACCATTTTTCATAATTTTTTTTTGTGAGTCGGGGGCACTGAAAAGACAGATGACCATTATGCACCATGGCTCTGATACCACATTCTTGGAAAAAATAATATCCCGCCCAAGAATAATATTCATGATAAACAATACCACAAGAGAGTAACAATGATACTTAATCCTTTAACGGGGTAAGCAATACCCGAACGGAGCAATATAATACCACTATAATATCGCAACTTGATAGTGTCAAGAGACTACTATAACTTCGAAAGAAATAATCCTCTTTATATTAAACACCACAGTACGATATTATCCCATTCTCTATTTACCTCACAGACTACAATCTGTGGATTACTCTCTCTATGCTCTATTGCGTTCACTTTGATTTTGATGTACTTGAAATGAAACTGAATAGCTCTGTTTATAAGGAAATGAACCGTCTAACTCAGCCAATCAAATTCATTGGTTGCAATATGCAAATTTTTTTTTGGTCAAAGGACAAATATTATTACTCTCCAAAATTCCAAATACAAACAATATTGTTTCTCTACATCTCATACTCCCAACTAAGGAGCATTCCTAACTACTTCCCTTCTCTATGCTATGCTAAATGCTATAAGTCTATTCCTTATCTCTATTTTTATTTACAAGTATTCCTCACTCTAGCTCTCCTTGTTGGATGTTTGTCTCTAATTTGTTCATTTGTATAGTCCTTCTATCCATGTCCTATATCTGCTGTTTTGTCTTCCTTTCCAGTTTTCCTGCAATCTTAATCTGCTTTCTTGCTTTATCTGTGCACATATTGTGTGAGGACTTGGGACTCCCTGCTTCCATAGTGTTTCCTTTATTGATTCCCATATATTCTATATCAGTGCTACCAATACAACTGCAACAAATGCACGACAAATTCTTTCTTTTATCTTCCTGGTCATTCTCTTCCACGGCCCAATATATTCATCGTTTATGACTTATATTCCCATCCTGTCTAGCACGCTGTTGAGGCATGATTGTGACAGATGAAACTCGAACAATAGATGTTGTACTGTTTCAGTATCTTGATCACATATTACAAATTTATCATCCTGACTGACTCCCATTCTGAAAAGTCTCTCCTTTGTTAAAAGTCTTTTCTGCATTGCCAACCAGCAAATAAAACTGTTTTTAGGTACATTAGGATTATTCCATACCCAACTACTACTTGGCCATCTCCCTTGTACTCCTCTCCTCCATTCATAGCCACTGCTGATTGAGTACTTCCTAACTTGTGTTAGCCAGACATTCTCCGTGTATCCTGCCTTGAATTTGTCCCTTATATTACATATCTTCCCCCAGTACCAACTACAGCCATTTGGTGGCTTATATTGCCACCATGATTGTCCTTTTATATAAATATGGTTAACCTACTTTACCCACATATTATCTATTTTCTGGGCAATGTGCCAAACATATTTAGCCACTGCTGCCTCATTCCATGTGGTACACTCCTTAACTCCCAAACCTCCCATCTGTTTAGGTCTACATATTAGGTCCCAAGATACCAGAGGTGCTCTATTTGTATTGTCTTTGCCATCCCATAGGAAATTCCTAAATATTTGTTGTGATCTTCTTCAGTACACTCCTTGGTAATATGACGATTGATGCCCAGTGTGTTTGAGTGTGCATCAGCACTGAGTTCACCAATTGTACCCTCCCTGCATATGATAGGTTCCTTAATGCCCAGCTCCTTATTCTAGTTGTCATTTTCTCAACCAGCAGCTCACATTCTATACTTGATAACTTCTTAGGGAAAATTGGCACTCCCAGGTATCTGAATGGAAGTTTCCCCCTTTGATATCCCGTAAGTTCACACAAATTAGCTATACTCCGTGCATCCATGTTGGCAAAAAAAAGATTAGACTTGCTTGCATTTGTATTTGGCCCAGATGTGTTTGCAAATGTCAGTAGTCTTCTAAACATGGCTACCACTGACTGTAGTGTCCCTTTATAAAATAATAGTACATCATCTGCAAATCATAGGTGGTTCAACTGTAGGCTCCTGCACTTTGTGTGATATTCAAACCCCTGCATCTCTGTCACCCTCCTCATTATTCTTGTGAAGTATTCCATGCAAATTACAAAGATCGGTGGAGACATGGGATCTCCTTGTCTGAGTCCCCTTTCTCCTTTAATACACTCATACATTCCCCCATTTATAGCAATACTACACTGAGTGGCTGTGATGTAAGTCATTATCCACTTTATGAATTTTAGGGAAAAGTTTAGTGCATGAAGCATTTCTTCTACAAACCCCCATTCCACTGTGTCATATACCTTCTTTAGATCTATCTTAGTTAAGGAGCTCTGGGTAGTGTTCTTCCTGTTGTAGAGTCTTATTAGGTCCTGACAAATCAGTATGTTTTGAACAATACTTCTGCCTGCTACAAATGCACTTTGGTTCTCTGAGATTATTATGGGCAGCACCACTTTCAGTCTGTTACATAGTATTTTTGAAATGACCTTGTATATTGTATTACCTCATGCAATTGGCATGTAGTCTCCCACTGAATTAGCATGGCTGCTTTTAGGCACTAATGTGATCACTGTCTTGTTGATAGCTTTCACATTTTTCCATTTCTGAAGAACTCCATTACAGCTTCAACCACATCAACCTTTACAATATCCCAGCTATCCTTAAAGAATTGACTCTCATACCCATCTGGTCCTGGAGATTTATCCCCAAATATCCCCATAATGCCTCTTTCACTTCTTCTGAGCTAAATTCTCTTTCTAGCATACTTCTCTGGTCATCTTTGAGTACATTGCCTTCCTTGACAAGGCCATTATTCACCCTTGTTCTGGTAGTTGTACTAGTTCCCAATAGATCTTGATAGAATTCAATGAAAGTATTTTTAATCCCCTCTGCAGATGTCTCAATTTGCAAATTTGCATATTGCCATCTTGTTACTCAACTTGTTGCACTGCAACTTGTTCCCACCATTTGTTTTGCTTTTTCTTTTATTTATTTATTTATGGGTCCCACAGAATACTCATATGAATTTGATAATGAACACTAGTAAGGTTCGAGGTTATCTCTTTGTTGCTTTCTTGACTTTGCCCTCAGATTTGCTAGAGTTAATTCCTCTTGATCGAGAATCCTATTAGCTTAGGTTCCTGTTTTAAGGGGTAATTTGGATTTAATTCTAGTTATTACTAATATTTCTTCACTACTTGTGTCTATCTTTCTATCTTTGTACTTGCTTTGCACTTTTAAATCTTTGTTTTTATATATATTTGTTATTATCTTGGTGTGAGAAAACGGGTTAAGGAATTGTTCTATCAATTACTTGTTTATTGCATTGATTTCCAAGTTAGAAAAATATTTCAAAAATTGGAGTTCGTCACTGTTCGGATTGACAAATCGAAAAATCTGTTGTTTTCAAGATTTGGTTTCTAACTGGTGTAGAGAATTGAGATTGCGGGTTAACTAGCATGATACAAATAAAGAAGAAAAATAACATAATAAACTAGGCCTAGTCCTCAGGACAGAAATAGTTTTCCGCTATGAATGAAAAAAATTACACAATACAGTATATAGAATCCCCAACTACAACCCCTATATAGATTCCAAGTAGTCCGATCTTAAACCTAAAAATACAAGAAAATAAATTCAAGACATAAATAATAAATCTTCCCTTGGTTTGAATTCTCTTTATCAGTAGGAAAAACGTGTCTCTGCCCTATCCTTAGTCCTTGTAAGGTCTCTATCCATTGCCCCATACATGAACAAAGTTTGGACAATGCCTAAACTTGTTAAGAGACCCAATCTCTTCAGTTATAGCATCAATGCATCTATCTTCTCCTACACTCGAAATAACTTTTGGGTAGCTATTATACTCAAGCACATCAACAGGGCAAAGCAAATCTCACAAGATTTGTATATCCAAGAGATCACATTAACTACACTTGCAGACCTTTTGTGGTCGATTTATCACACTCTTCTCTCTACCTGTTGCAATTTTATATGGTTGTTGTTGCATATGTGCATCAACATTATCATTTTGATCAATATTTTGCACTTCATCCACTTCCTCTACTTCTGAACTGCTGGGCTGAGCTAGTGGAGATTCAATTTCTAGCTCTATGTAGTCACTGACACCACAATATACTCCTGCTATTGACTTCTCCTTTTGACTGTCTAGTGAGGCAGATTCATTGAATGGCATGTCCATGCTGATAATTAATCATGGAGAGTTTTGATCTGCGCACCACAACCTATAACCTTTCACTCTAGTTGCATTTACCTTATAAATATGTATTTCTTTGTCCCCGGCTCAAGTTTTACATCTCATACATGAGCATTTCAACATATTATCCTTAAATTTGAATAATCAGCAGAGAACCAGACCATACCTCAAAAAGAGTTTTGGACTTAATAGATGTATGGAGACCTGTTAACCAAGTAGCAAATTCTGTCGATTGCTTTAGCCCAAAAATTCTTGCTAACACATGAATGTGAAAGCATGCTACGGCCTTGTCACAAAGGGTATTGTTCATACGTTGAGAAACACCATTCTAGTGTAGTGTTTCGATACAAGTGCAGTGTCTCACTATGCCTCTCTACATCAGAAACCATTGAACTCTGAATTGCAAAATTTTAACCCATTGTTAGTCCGAAGACGCTTAACTTTTCTTTCTGTCTATCTCTCAACCATCGTCTTCCATTTAACAAATGTCAAAAATACCTCATTTTTATTTTCAAAAAATACATTCAAACCATTCTAGAGTAATCATCAATCAAATTCATAAAATACTTGGCACCACTCTTGAAGGAAACTCTATCTGAATCCTACAAGTCTGAATATATATAATCTAAGTTGTGTTTGGTCTTGTGTTCTGCCTTCCTATTGAATTTTACCATTGTCTGTTTAGCAAACATACAATGCTCACAAAAATTCAAAGCTTAATTTTTGTACCCATCAAACAACTTTTGCTTGCTCAACAAAAATAATCCTTGTCACTCGTATGACCAAGTCGCAAGTGCCACAATTGAAATTGATTTAGATCACTCATTTGAGAAGGTACAACAGCTTCCCCTTCAACAAGAATGTAGTTTGCCACAGGAGTACCATGGAATCCTTACACACTTTAAATGTTTCATTCTCGAAGTAGAACTTAAACCCTTGATCATCCAAAGCTGAAAGGAAATAAAATTCCTCTTCATCCGAGGAACATGTCAACATTCAATGTTTCTAATAATTCCATTGAACATTCTCAAATTGATATTACTAATATCCTCTGGCACTAATAAATTAGCATCTCACAAGTAGGCAGTCTCACTCGTCTATTTGTAAGTTGCAAACTAATTCTTATGTAAAATTATTGCACCAGAACAAGAACTTAGGAATTTTGCCCATAACTAGAACTCACACTGCAGACTTCCCCTACATAGTCATTATCATCAGAAGTGTTGCCAATGTCACAATATTTGCAGAATTATCTTCTTTCTGCTTACCTTTTTTCTTTTTTATATTTGGACAATCTCTCCCTTAGTAACCTTGTTCCCCACACTCATAACAGTTCTACTTCCTTGCTCTAGACTTTGATCTAGCGGTAGAGTTTTTCCTATTAGTGTCTTTCTGTTGTGTTCTTCCTATATTCACAAGACCCCCTCCCTATCTGAAAAGCTCTTTTTTTTTAACTCTTTAGATTTTAGTGCATTACTAATATCGTCCAGTGAAATATAGTCTTTCCCATATAGTAACCTATCAACAAAAGTATTGTAAGTTAAATATATCATAATATTTGTGTAGCTATAAGACTTTTACAATTAAACTTGTAATCTAAAATATGTCACAAATTTGTGGCTATAGAAATATCATTAAAAGTACAATGGAAAGTTCAAGTTAAATTATTTCTAAATCTAGAAATATATTATTCTTTTCTAAACGGACTAATAAGAAAATAGTGTCATTCTTTTTTAAACAGGGGAAAGGGTAACATATCTCCCATATAGATGTTTCAATATATTGATAGTTGGAACACAAATCGAAAGAGAGTAGGAAAACCAAATTATTTATTGCCTCTCAGTTTGAAATGAAAGATCCAAGATATGATTTTAGGTATTAAAATTGTATGATATCTAGTGGTTTGATAAGGAGAATATTACCTTTTCTCAATTACTCTTAATATTTAGTCATTAACTAGTAATCTTTTTGCCCAAAAGGAGTCAGCCCAATAGACAATGATAGACATATAAGAGATTTACGTAGTTTTTGTGTGCTTGCTTCATGAACTAACACAATAGAATTTCAAAGTATCTTGGCATATTGGCTCTATCAAAGACAGATCCAATCAGTCTCTTAGTGTAAAACAAAGTAGGACCATTGGCCTATCGTGTGTTTCCTATTCAGCTACATAGTCAACTATCTCTTGTCAACTACCGGTCAATCTTTTAAGGAGGTTCCAACGTGAATAAGTTGGTTTGTCCTTGGCGCTAAGCCTGCCTTTGAAAGGATCCTAGAAAGCAAGCCTTTTAGCCAGAAGTGTTCTTGTACAGTGGAAATCTACTGGTACCCAGTGGCGGAGCCACCTTATAGCAAGAATTTGAAGTTTATGGGTTCCTGTCGCAATCTCAAATTAATATACCATAATAACTGGGTTCACCGTTAGATATTTATAGATATTTAGTAAATTTTTTAATAAAAATACAGGGTCTACGCAAAAGTTACTGGGTTCCCGGGAACCCATACACTGTACTCTAGATACGCCCCTGCCTTCGCGAAAATACGCTGTGTAGGTAGGTAAAAAAATAAACTATATGTATATATACTATGTATTGACTCCCCTTAATTTCCTGGTATATTTACTTTTATATATTTCGACACCGCTTAATAAAAATTCTGGCTCCGCCACTGCTGGTACCTTATATTGAAGTGAAATTCGCTTCAGTATCATCAGCAGACAGCAGACGCAGAAGAAATGAAAATTTTGATTTGCTGACTCGCCTCAGGATGAAGAGGAAGTTACTGTGGAGGAAGGCAGTTGTTAAGCAAATGACAATTTTAATGATAAGCCTGCTCCTAAACCATTTAATTCCAGCATCAAATTAGTGAAAAACTCTAGTGACGTTATTGTCTAGTTGGCTTAATCTCAAAGGGTTGGAAGTCTTATATATGTCATGCATTGTAGCAGGCTAGATATTGGTTAAGCAGCAGAAACTTCGAACAACTTTATTAAAAACTCTAGAGCTAAACATTGGAATGTCTTAATTCATTTTTGTGGTACTTGAAAGGTATGATTAATGTTGACCTGCATTATTCTACATTGTCGTTCGTGAAGGCAAGTAGTGTCAAACAAATCACGTGAGAAGATTATTGGAGGATGTCATAATCCTCGATCAAAAGGTGAAATTCATATATTCAAGAATAGAATAGTAACGTTCTTGAATGCTACTTGTTGTATGACTTAGTTAAATTCTCGCAGATAGTACTGTTATCATTCTTTTTTTAATCATGCACTATCGCAAGAAACGTCTTTACGTGTCCCTAAGCCTAAGCAAGTTGCTTCGGTTTTATTATTGTTGTTACTGCCATCATTATTTTAAGGGAAAAGGGCCAAATATACTCTTCTACTTTCGAATATTGTCTATATTTAACCTCCGTTATACTATAAGGCCAAATTACCCCTACCGTTATACTATCTGGCCAGAATTTACCTCTATCACCAGCAAACATTTAAAAATTACCTCTTGATCTGTTAAGTAATCCAAAATCTCCCAAATTCCTTTTATTTAAATTACTTGTTCCATTATTTTCAGAAATTACTATTGATGTGAATACTAAAGTTACTAAACTATACAAATTATTCATAATTTTTTTAATTATCGATGCACCCACTTCTCTTCTTGTAATAATGAGTCTGGAATTGGTTTAAAATTTTATTTATTTTTCAATCATACACACACCGTAGAATTCAGTGAGTCTGTATATTGTATATTATATGCAGCTGATCATCATGTGTGTGTGTGTGTGTGTGTGTGTGTGTATATATATATATATTTTGTCATTGTCTGGTTAGTATAGAGTTCGATCGACTAGCTTAAGAGTGCACAATATATAATCATAGATTAAAGCAAAGTTGAACTCGACAATGTAAAATCTCCGAGGAACTTCAACTTCAATCACTAATACTTGCAAAGTCTCCATACATTTGGTGCAACGAATTCATTAAAATTGGGATGTTGAAAATACTTTTAGAATTTATAAAACCTACCTAATTTAGATTTTTCAATTTACTATACTTTATTTATTAACGGTTGTATTATTTAATTTTTTTTTCTACAATTCAAATGCCAATTATTTCAAAAATAATGGACCAAGAAGACGAATCAGTAACTTAATTAAAATAATTTGGGAGATTCTGGGTCACCTGATAGACTGAGGGGTAATTTTTTAAAGTTTGCTGATTGTAGGGAAAAATTTGGCCCGATAGTATAACGGTAAGGATAAATTTGGCCCGATAATATAACTGGAGGTTAAATGTAGACAATATATAAAAGTAAAGGGATATATTTGGCCCTTATCCCTTATTTTAATAGGTTGTGAAAGGCATTTTTTACAAACATTATTAGTGTTCTTGTTATCGTTGTTGTTACTCATGTATCTTAACATTATTGAAGCCATAACTAATTTGCGGTTGATCCTATGGCAACTTCGCTTATCATGGCCTTCTCAATTCCAGTTATCGCCGAAAATCACAATATCAGAGGCTCAAGCATCCTTGGTTGGTCTCAATTGGTGCAAACAAAATGGCTTCAATCAAGCAATCCTTGAATTGGATTCTCTATCCATTGTAAAGATCCTCCGTAAAGATAGTGGTACTAACTATCACCTCAGTCACATAGTGAACAAGATCAACCATCAGTATGCTCAATATTCAGATCAATCATTGTTATCGTGAGGCTAATCAACTGGCGGATAGTTTGGCTAAAAGGGCAGTGGAAACTCAGCAACCAGCACACTTCTATTCTAGCCACCAACTACCTAGGCAAGCGAAAGGCCTCTTCTTGCTTGACAAAGATCAGATTTCTTGTATAAGGAACAAATATGACAAATGCCAATTTCTTAGTTAGTCTATTTTTGTTTGAGGGGGCGACCTATTTTCTAATCGCCTATTCCTAGCTATTTTTGAAGGGTTCTCTCTACCTGTATATATATATATTAAAGCATAAATTTAATGTCGGTTTATAAAAATAACCTTATAATATTAATTATAATAACTCATAATAAAAGGACATAACCGTAATTCTAGATATTTGCCTTATATTCCTATTAGTTTTAGGACATAATACTACAAGTTAGAAATCCTACATGATTACCTTTAGGAATCCTATTAGTATAATTACTTTCGAACTCTCTATTCATATAAAATTGAGCAAGTAAATATTTTTAGTCCAAACAACCTCAGCATTAAGTTGCAAATAAGCACTCGTTTGGGCATAGATTTTGGGTATATTTATTCAAAAAAAAAAAAAAAATTTGAACACAATGTTTATTCAGGGAGCATGATTAGTTTTTGAAAAAAATTTGATTTTTTTAAGTTCCCAGAAACTAGTTTAGGGTCGTTTTTGGATAAAAAAATTTCTTCCACCCACAAAACTTCAAGTTTCTTTCAAATAAAATGCATTTCCAAACACAACTTCAATTTCACACATTTTACAAGTTCACTAAATCTGTGCCCAAACGTTAGTTAAAGTGTTTCGTGTAGTTGTCTCCAAAACACACCTAGACTTCTGTTGGATTTGGTTCCCAAAGCGGTGAGATTACCCAAGAAATAATAAGGACAGTGATCCAACGTAAGCATCGATCCCAGCGACAATCAATACTGGAAGTACCTCATGGAGTAACTGTTTTCTTCTTTTAATCAACCAAATTAAAGCCATTAATAGTCTCTTTGACCAAGCTTCTTCGAACCTTACAAAAAATTATTTTTTTCCAAAGTTGAAATGTTTAGCCAAACTTTTGGAAGAAAAAGAAATACTTTTGAGAAGAAGTAGAAGTGTTTTTGAAAAATACTTTTGAGAAAAATATACTTAGAAGCATTTTTTTAAAACTGGTCAAACACTAATTGCTGCTCAGAAGTGCTTTTCAAATTATTTAGCGAAACACAAACTGATTCCCACCAAAACTACTTTTGAGAAAAACACTTCTGAAAAAAAATATTTTTCAGAATTTTAGAAGCTTGGCCAAACAGGCTATAAGAAATGCTACCTAGGACCCTGCCCTTCCACTTTCCTCACCAAAAGAAACTTTTGGGGGAAAAAATGTATTCCATGTCATTATAAGACTTTAGTTTAGATGGAAAACAAATGTGTTCCATGTGGTATAAGACTTCGACAATAGAATGAAAATAAATGTGTTCCACGTGGTACAGGAAAACGATCATGGATAACCCAAATACAAAAGTTAGCTCACAAGGTAAGCATTACCTCAAAGACTCTATAAGGAGAATATAATTCATCCCCTCCACTAATTTTGGACACTCTTAACACTCTGCCACTCGGAGCTGGATATTTGAGCATGAACAGCTTAAGTTATGTATATTTATATGTATATCATTTCATGTTTTACTTTTGTTTCGTGAATTTAGGATGTAAAATGTGTTGATTTATATTAATTTGAAGTGTTTTTATGTGTAGGAATGATCCGGGAGCAATTGGGGACAAAAGGTGTGAGATTAGAGCCGAAACAGACGAAAAAGCAAAAAATGGAATTTCGAGTGCCACAGCCAGCGCCTAGCGCTACCTGTGGCGCCAGAAACAGTGTGCTTCAATTAACAGCGTCAGGGACAGCGTTTGGCGCTGGGCTGGGCGTTGGTGATGTGATTTTTGTCCAACTTCGCCCGGTAACAAGGTTATTTCGGCCCAAGACCCCCCCCCCTCCCCCAACTAGTATAAAAAGGGGTCCTAAGCCTAATTTGGAGGAGAACTAACATACTTTCAAGGAGAATTTACGTGGGGCAACACACACCACGCTTGGAGAAGGCTTCTAACTAGTTTTTCTTCTCTTCTTCCTTTAATTTCATAGTTTATTAGTTCTAGAGCTGTGTGGTGCTACATGAACGTTGTAGTTTGAAGCTTAAATTGTTCTTACTATTTTATCATATTGGTTTATTTATTCAATCTTGCGCTTAATTATTTGATTGGAGGATTTTCAGTATTATTCTTGNATTTATTCAATCTTGCGCTTAATTATTTGATTGCTTGATCACCAATCGAATACTATCTACGAATCTAGGATTGAACTCGCGAAAGGGAATTCAAGATTGCATATAAGATTGAGTAGAACAAGATCTTAACTCTGGGGGGG
>NC_031993.1:45056737-45146343 GCF_001879085.1 Nicotiana attenuata
CTCTGGGGGGGGGGGGGGGGGGAATTTGCGGTTAGGATAGGAATATACCTAATTGCCTTGCTTGGCTATTATATGGGAATTATAAATGCGTTCTTATTAATCCTAATTCCATAGGAATATAGGCGTTAGGTTAGCTTGAATAGGCGAGTTGTACTTCGGGAGAAGGCTACGAGCAATATTAACCCCGTCAATCAATAAACTAGATAAATTAATTAGACAATTTAGGTAGAAAACTCAACAGGATTGTTAGCTAACCCATAGCTCTAGAATATTCTCTCCAATTAAATTCGTCTTTAAGATTGTCGTTGTTTTCTTTAATCTCTTAATTTGTAACTCTAGATTAATTTTAGTTAAATATTTGTACGTTAGGAGTCGCTTGAATAGATTAATTATTTGATTTAATTTAGTTGATAGTTAATCACAAGTCCCTGTGGGTACGATATCTAGACTTACAATCCTATATTACTTGTCGACCACGTATACTTGCGTGTGCGTTTGGGAGCAACAAGTTTTTGGCGCTATTGTCGGGGACTTAGAAATTAACTAGTCTACTAGATTAGATTTTTACTCTTTGTCTATTCAAGTTTTTAAATTTTTATCTTAGTTTAATATTTACTATCTTTGTTGACATGGCATCTTGGAATGATAATTAGTCGAATATTGATTATTCTTATTATGGTGATCCTTGTCCATATTGTGGAGGACCACACTTGTGGCAAAATTGTGCATCTCAATCTGATGTGTGGAATTTTTGTAATGTGTGTGGTTGTCAAGGTGGCCATTGGAAAGGTTGTCCTAATTCTTATTATCCTTCTCAGAGCTCTTATTATAATGTTTCTAATAATGTTTATGAGTTTCATAGGAGCAAGGAAGTGGAGGATATGGAATGCGTGGCTCGTATTATGGACACGATGAGGCAAGTAGCCGAGCAACAGAACATGACGATGAGGCAAGCAGCCGAGCAACAGAACATGATGATAAGGCAAATAGCCGAGCAACAAGTTCTTGACGCCTTAGCGATCAAAAGACTCCAGGCTAGAATGGACGAATTAATAGCCAATTTCCAAGAAGAACCTCAACTCGATGAAGAGAGCAAGTTCCCACAAGAAGATTATTTTGAAGAAGCTGATATAGTGAGCCAATCTTGGCTAGAGGAACAAGCTCAACTGATAAAATCTCATGAGTTTCTCCGTGATGGTCTTTCAAATATGACAAAAGAACTGATAGAAGGAAGAACTGAGCTCAGGCAAGAGATGGACCAATTTGGCTCAGATATCCACGACCTACAGGCTCAATTGAATAACAGAGTTGAGGCTTCTGATGCCCTACAACCAATTTTTATGGATACTGGCCAGCTTGTGGAGCGGAAAGAGGAATTCCAACTACTCGACCAAAATATTATTAATGATGCCAAGGTTGACGAAGAGTGCAAAATTGAGGATGTCAAAAATAATGCAATTTTGGAGTTGGAGCGTATTGGACCTCATTCTAAACACTTTTCAACATTATGTTTGGTTGGTGACATGGGAATTGATCCAGTCGAGCATATGGAGGAGTCAATGGATGAGGAACAAAGTGTTTATATTCTGAAATTTTCCATACCAAGGAGGCAAAACGACATTCCTCAATTAAGGGCCAAGAAGTGCAAGATGCAATATCTATTGTTTGGTTTCTTTATTTTTACACCACAGCCCCAGGAACGTGACAGAGAAATTGATGGCGTCGTGCCGCGACGTTAAATCAAACGCTTGCTGGAAGGCAACCCAATTCTATTTTTTTTCTTTTCTTTTCCTTTTTTTTATTTTATATTTTATTGTATTTTCTTTTTGTAGTATTATTTTGTGTTTTGTAGGAGTAGGAGCACGAAGTTAAAGCCAATAAGCATGTGCAAAAGCGAGCATGTGGTTGAAACTAAGCGTGAGGTACCCGCACAACCGACCATACTTGGGAGAAGTCTGAGTATCCCGCGAGCTGCTAATGCTTGGCCTACCAGGGAGTCTCTTTTACCTTTCTGGTTATTTTCAGTGTGCATTGAGGACATTACACAATTTTGAATGTGGGATGAGGAGATTTTCTGGGTGATTTGCCGTGCGATCCTAGTTTATTTGTAGTACTCTTTCTTAGTATACTTGTTTTTGTGTAAAAAAGAAAAAAAAACGAAAAAAAAGAATGAAAAATCGAGAAATTGGGACTTTTCCCGATGATGGATTTTGTGAACAGCTTTCTTGAGGGATTAAGGTCCAATGAAAAAAAAATCCAAAAATATGTCTTTTATATTTTTAGGTGGCAATAATCCTCCGTGGTTTTTCTTTATACATCGGTTCTTTTCCATGGGATGTAGTTTGAACCGGGTAGTAATTTTTTTATTATTTTTAGAGTAGATTAGGACTTTAGGAAATAAAAGGAGGAAGATTGATGAACTTAGGCTCCTTTGACTTGTTTGATAGTAGCATATTTAAGCTTTGGTATGTGGAGTATCTTCCCAATATTTTGAAATTGTTCATGATGCCTTGATGAAATTGGATAGCATGTTTTGTGACGACTATGTCTCTTTTGCTTGACTTATATTCACTTTGTGCTTAATGCTTAATATCTTGTGGCTCCGTGAATACTTGCATTGTTTGAGAGTCGGAATGAGACCGTCCTTAGTGAGTCATGTGCCATGTGTGAAGTGAGGTTTGTGTAGTCCATGTTATTGTGATTGAGTCTAGAACTTGCCCGGTATGTGAGTTGAAGCGAAATTTTAGGCGATGCTCGGTTTGAAAAATGATTTTAGGCTTTCTTTGATCTTTTTGAGCTTAATGCTTATCACAAAATAAAAACTATCCCTACTGAACCCTTTTGAGCCTATAGACTTTTAATTGGCACCCACATTACGAGCCTATACCCTTTTATTCTTAATTGACATTATTTTGATCCTACTACCTCTTATGGCACTTTAATTGTAAAATGAGCGCTAGAAGAATTAAGGACTAAGTGTGGGGTGGCATTTGAGGGAAACCAATGGAAGAAGAAAGGTGCTATTTTGTAAAAGAATACACCACTAGCGAAAATTGAAAAAGGAAAAAGACTAGTTGAAAGAAAAAAAGAGAAGGGAAAAATTGAGAGGAATAAATTGTTGTGTTGTTCTTGCTAGTGGGGTATAAATTAAATAGTGCATAAAGAAAGAGGAAATAACTCTGGGGAATGATCTTGTTTGTGAAATTGAAGTGCATTGAAGAAATTGCGCTTAAAGTTTATTATGTGATGTGTTAAAGTGCTTAGGAGGGTGAATCACTAATCCTAAATATATCTTACCCGTCCTTCAGCCCACATTACAACTATATAAAGTCCTAATTGATTTTAGATCGAGTAAGCCTATATTAGTGGAGATTTACATTATGGGCAAGCATATGGTACTTTTTGCATGCATATGACTTCTTTGTGAGAGTGAGAGATTTTCTTTGATATATGTGAGTCCTTGAACTATATTTGATCATGAGATTCAAATGTGAGGAATCAACTTACTTCTTTGTTCTTGTTGCGAGGGCACATGGTTTCACGAGGGATAAGTAACATTATTAGACTTCTCCGTGATGTTGGGTGTTCAAGCCATAAGTGCATTGTGATATTGAATCGGCTTTTGAGGCTAGGATTGTTATGAGCATGTTGTCTTTATTGTGAATATGTGAAGAATGGCATAAGCAAAGGGAAGTGTAAGTGATTGCATATGCTACAGTTTAATTGTTGCTATCAACCATGGTCATTGGTAGAGTGTATGTTGGAAAAAAATTAAGTTGTATTTGATAGTCCCATTGCTCGAGGACGAGCAAGAGTTTAAGTGTGGGGTGTTGATGTTTAGCTTAAAGTATGTATATTTATATGTATATCACCTCATGTTTTATTTTTGTTTCGTGGATTTAGGATGTAAAATATGTTAATTTATATTAATTTGAAGTGTTTTTATATGTAGGAGTGATCCAGGTGCAATTGGGGACGAAAGGTGCGAGATTAGAGCCAAAACAGACGAAAAAGCAAAAAATGCAGCGCCTAGCGCTACCTGTGGCGCCAGAAACAGTGTGCTTCAATTAACAGCGCCAGGGACAGCGCTTGGCGCTGGTGACGTGATTTTTGTCCAACTCCGCCCGGGACAAGGTTATTTCGGTCCAAGACCCCCCCCCCCCCCCAACTAGTATAAAAAGGGGTCCTAAACCTAATTTGGAGGAGAACTAACATACTTTGAAGGAGAATTTACGCAGGGGAACACACACCACGCTAGGAGGAGGCTTCTAACTAGTTTTTCTTCTCTTCTCTTCCTTTAATTTCATAGTTTATTAGTTCTAGAGTGTGTGGTGCTATATGAACGTTGTAGTTTGAAGCTTAAATTGTTCTTATTATTATATCATATTGGTTTATATATTCAATCTTGCGCTTAATTATTTGATTGCTTGATCACCAATTGAATACTATACTACGAATCTAGGATTAGAACGTCGGGAGAGGAATTCTAGATTGCATAGTAAGACTGAGTAGAGCAATAGTCGTTAACGTCGTGGGAGGGGGGTCGGGGGGGGGGGGGAGGGGGGTGGATTTGCTGTTAGGATAGGAATATACCTTATCGCCTTGCTTGGTTATTATACGGGAATTATAAATGCGTTCTTGTTAATCCTAATTCCATAGGAATACAGGCGTTAGGTTATCTTAAATAGGCGAGTTGTATTAACCCCGTCAATCAATAAACTAGATAAATTAATTAGACAATTTAGGTAGAAAACTCAACGGGAATGTTAGCTAATCCATAGCTCTAGAATATTCTCTCCCATTGAATTCGTCTTTAAGATTGTCGTTGTTTTCTTTAATCTCTTAATTTGTTACTCTAGATTAATTTTAGTTAAATATTCATACGTTAGGAGTCGCTTGAATATATTAATTATTCGATTTAATTTAGTTGATAGTTAATCACAAGTCCCTGTGAGTACGATATCTGGACTTACAATCCTATATTACTTGTCGATCACGTATACTTGCGTGTGCGTTTGAGAGCAACAAACATCACATATATATATATATATATATATATATATATATATATATATATATATATATATATATATATATATATATATATATATATAAAATGAGGATATATTCAACATTGAGTAAACAGAGAATAACTCTAGCTCATATATCATGTAATTAACGAAAAAGGACTTTGGACCTAATTCATTGACGTGAAGATTTCTCAAAGCACGAGAAAACAACCCATTGGCTCCACCAACGTGGGAAACTCAGGCAAACAGAAACTACATAAAATGGTACAAAGAGCTAGCCCATGTGACATTGCTGCAGCCTAAAATTTCTCATAGGTGTGCTCACGTCCTTATGTAAATCCTAATATGACTCAGATAAAATCTCCTTATTTCACATAATATAGGCAAAGAGTCTAAAGACTGCCACTGCATGGCTGTAACTCTCTTTAGTTCCACGAAATAAGGTGTACCAGAAAACAGAAGGACTGACACAACTCAACAGCATTTATCCATGAGTGCTGTGTGGAAGATAAGAAATGACTGGACAAGAAAATGTACAGCTCACTGACGAAGAAAACAAGTTACACTAATAGAATAGTACTGCTATCAATATGGGTCTTTTATAGGGATGCAGTTTTTGAGAAAGTGAGTTTTCTGGCTATAGCAATAAGTTTCTCCACAAATTATGTTGGAAAATTCCCAAGTACACTAACCCCATGCTTCCTTACTTCATCAAACTGCAGCGGAATTACTAACCAAGTACTAGAGGTTCTTTCAAAAAATGATTATTAATTTCTTGAAAACGAGATCCTAGATATATAAACGTTTTTAAAAAATATGCAGTCAGATCTCGGATGAGGAAATCAATTAAGAAAGTAGAAACATACATACCTGGAGCTTGAGAATTCGTAGAGTCTTCCTTTTTGTGAGAAAATGATGACAGCAACTTCAGCATCACAAAGAACTGAGAGCTCATAAGCTTTCTTCATAATTCCATTTCTACGTTTCGAAAAAGTCACTTGCCGGCTTGTGGCATCCTCAATTCTCTTCATTTGTACCTTCCCTCTCACCATTTTCCTGCACATTAATATTGTCGTTAATAGATAAATTCTGAAAACAAATGGAGTATCATGACTATCAGAATAATATATTTATCCTACCAAAGAATATCAAGAAATTGAGATAGCTTGTTAGTATTAAGCTTGGGGACTGAACAAGATCTCGAACAAGCTGACAGTTGAATATCGAACAAAAGATGGTTAGAAGAAGAAATTTTGTGAAAGAAATAGTAAGAGCCCAAAACCCTAAAAATATCTAAATCAAAAACTGAAGCTTCCAGCTGACCTTACAGAAGAAGAATAAAGCCAGAAAAGTTGAAAAACCCTAGCTTTGAGAGTAGAAGATAACATTCACCTTGAAAAGAATGAAGCATAAGAAACTTTACCCAAAAGCAAAAGAAGCCCAAAAAAGGGATTTTGCTGGAAAATGGAAATAGGATGGAAAGAATATATAAGCAACTGGATTCGAAGAAGAAAAAACACTAACAGACGGACAATGACATGAAATTTGGGTTATTCGTCGTTGATGTATCAATCTCTTTATTTTGAGACCAGAGAGAGTCCGATATTTCCTAATTCATCGTATTTCTCTTGTTCCCTTTGTCCTTCACTATCAGTCCTAGCCACAAAAAAGGAAAAGCACAAAAAAAGTAAACATAAGAAAGTCCCAGTCCGAGCAAAAGCACTCATTGTTACCTTGTTTTGGTAAATAAAACAAATAGACATTAATCATACAGAAACGGTATTGTGGAGCCAGAATGGGAGTACCAAATTATTTTATACTGCAAAAAAAAAAAAGGTTCTAACTTCTAAACATAACTAAAAAAGGCAGCCCGATGCAGTAAGCTCCCGCTATGTGCGGGGTCTGGGGAAGGGCCGGACCATAAGGATTTATTGTATTCAGCCTTACCCTGCATTTCTGTAAGAGGTTGTTTCCACGAAATCAAAATGAAATTTTTTTGTTCATTTAAGTTATACTTCTGTAAACGAATTTATACTATGAATGTAATTTAATCAAATATAAAAGGTTTATTTATTTATTTTTCTGGTTAATATACCACGTTTGACATGAAAATTACCCGTCGTTATAGATCAATTTAATCTTATATACTAGTAATATTTCTTACTATGCCTCTATTCAAAACAAGCTAGAGGTCTCTCTATGAATTACGTTACTCCATTTATACTAGTCTTATGCCAATTCAATTTAACCAGGTAATATAAGAAAAATTTCAATATCACCATAAATATTTTTGGGGGTGTTAAATAAAAAAAAGGGTTTATGTATAATTAGTGTAACATCTAAACCAAATAGGAGTATGAATAGGGTGGGGTTTAGAAGTGATTAATTTTTAGGGTGGTAATGGCTTATTGATGTGAACGCGTCAACATCATTGTACCACGATCCGGTGTATCAACAAATAATGGATTGACACGCATAATATCTATTTATGTTTGGCACTTAGGGCCAATGAGAGTAAAGTCTGTCACGTTGCTGCCATTAACTTCGTTTGGTGCGTCCATTCACTTTGGTGCTAAGACTACCCTTTAGTTAACTATGCTATGTTGTGCAGTTGTGCTTTATATCCTAGACCTCAATATTCCAATCCATAGTGTAATCGATAATGGTGGATTGTTGGTGGGCCAAACGGTATTTTTCTTTTACTAGTATGATGTTTCGGTCTGGTTTAGAGATCTCCATATCTTGTTACATGTCTCGTCAAGGGTGAAAAGTGCATATTTTAAATATATTTGTATATTATTTCTTAAGTGAGTTGTTGGAGATCGCATGATTTTTGAAATAAAAATATGCTCATTACTTGTGTTTTTTATGTGTAGGAATGAACTTGCGCGGAAAAGAATTAAATTGGAGAAAAATTGGCGAAAAAAAAGAGCTGGAGAGAAAAGTCTTGGACATCGAAGCGAGGTTTGCTTCGCCAGATCGAGACCGAAGCAGAAAAATCAGCAATTGGGAGTGGCCTGGATGCGCGTCTGGACGCGCCTCCAGCTTCTCTAATCCGAAATAGGAGAAGTCAAATCTACCCCAATTCAACCCTACTTCATATAAATATGATAGTTAGCCACTTTTTGAAGGAGAGAAGACTTTGGGAATCAGGCAGAACACGCTTGGAGCAAGGAGAAGGATTCAACTTCACGTTTTTTCTCTTTCTTCCTATTTTTCCATTGTTATGAATTCTAGTGTTGTATTTTTACATACTAACATGAGTAGCTAATTTCTTATCTAGGGTTTTGATAGAACCTTTTGGAGGATGAGTTGTTGTTAGGTTTTTAAGTAATTGAGTCTTTGAATTTCTTGACTTGTTTAACTAAATGCTTATTTCAGTTGATAGAATGGTCATCTATTGACAATTCCTATTTATTAAGATTGCTTGGAAAATATAACGGTCCGGGCGGTAGTTTTGAGTATTTTAGTCCCGGTTCTCTAATTTATGCTTTCTCTATATTATATTGTGGTTACCTGACTTGTCGGATTTTTTGGTTTTGGTTTCGGGTGAGTTCTGGAGTGAAATAGGACACATAGTCCCTAAGTTAGAGGTTTAAGTTGTAGGAGTTGACCGTAGTTTGACTTGTATGAAGATGACTCCGGAATTGAGTTTTGATGGTTGCAATAGCTCCGTATAGTGATTTTAGTCTTTAAGAGCATGTCCGGATGTTGATTTGGAGGTCCGTAGTTCATTTCGGCATGAATTGGCGAAAGTTGGAAAATGAAAGATTTTGGGAAGTTTGACTGGAAGTTGACTTTATTGATATCGGGGTCGAAATCCGATTTTGAAAACTGGAATAGGTCTGTAATTTCATTTATGACTTGTGTGCAAAATTTCAAGTAAATCGGAGTTGTTTTGGTATGAACGGGCATTAGTTTTAGAATTCGGAAGTTCATTAGTTCTTTAGGCTTGAATCGATGCGTGATTGTGATTCTAGTGTTGTTTGATATGTTTTGACGCTTCGAGCGTGTTCCTATGATGTTTTAGGGCTTTTTGTATGTTTGGTTGAGGTCTCTGGGGCCTCGGGTATAATTCTGAACATGATCGACGCTCGAAACTCGGATGATTGTTGAATTTGGTGCTTCTAGTTTCCTTATACGTGATCGCGAGTGGATTAATGTGATCGCGAAGAGTAGTTCGGCACTGGGGGAAATTTTCTCTATGCGATCACAAGAAGGGGTCTGTGATAGCGGAAGGTTGGCTTCCAGTGAATCGCGAACGCGTGAAAGAGGTCGTGTTCGCGTAGAAGAATTTGGGGGCTACTGGTCCACGCGTTTTGTTCATTGTGATCGCGTGTAGGGAACCACGATCGCTTAGCTGCAGGAGGCAGTGTGTCGCATTCGTTAGTGGACTTTCGCGATCGCGTAGTGTTAATTTGGACAGTAGCATTATTTTTCGTGTTCGTGAAGAGTAAATCGCTGGGCAGCAGACTTAAATTTAAAAATGAGGGTTTTATCTCTTATTTCATAATTTGGACTTAGAGAACTCGGCGGGAGGCAATTTTTCGAGGGTTTTCCAGAGAGATCATTGAGGTAAGGAATCCTAACTCGGTTTTGGTTAATTTACAAGAATCTATTGTTAATTTCTTTATTAAATTAGTGGTTTGAGTTGGAAAATTGGGAGAAAATGGTAGAAACTTCTTTGACTAAATTTTTAAGTTTTGAAAAGCGAATTGAGGTCGGATTTGAGTAATTCTTGTATGGTTGGACTCGATATCGAATGGGTGTTGGGATTTGGTAATTTTGGTCGGGTTTCGAGATGCGGGCCGAGGTTGACTTTTTGGGTTGAGTTTTTAAATCTAAGCAAATATCGTAATTTTATTTTTTGAATTACTTTTCTGTAGTTATATTTATAGTATGAAATTGTTTTGGCTAGATTCGAGCCGTTCGAAGTTGGATTATTGAGGGAAAGGCCTACTAGTGGATTGATTTAGCGTGGTTTGAGGTAAGTGACTTGCCTAACCTTGTGTGGGAGAATTACCCCTTAGGATTGGTGTTGTTTGTGATAATTGTGATATGTGAATGTCGTGTACGTAAGGTGATGAGTGTGTACACGGGCTAAATGTGAAAAATTTATGGTTTAGCTACGTAGATCCCTTCCATGCCTTAGTTGAGTTGTCTTAACATGTTATAGTCATCATTTTTAGTCTAATTTCACACGTCTACTTGTCTTATCTCTTACTTGCTAATTGCTCTACATGTTTAGTTGAAGTTCTTATTTCTTTCATTCTATATTCATTATTTAACTGTTGAATTCTTTACTTGAAATTGCTATTCTTGGAATATCTTGTTGTTGAAATTGGTATTGAGTTGCAAAGTCCGTGATTTCTATTGAGGCAAGGTGTTAAGTTGTGAAATATCATTCTATTAAGTTATTCTTCTGGTTGTTATTGTTGATACTTTGTGTACATTGTGGTTGAGCCGAGGGCTTCTTATTGTGAAATTCTATTACTGTTTGGTTTCTCTGGCAAGTTGTGATAGGCACTTGAGGTGCGATTTGTGATACGTTGTGATATTTATACGCATGTGGTGGTATAAGGTCTGGGAGTTAAACGCATACGGTGCGATAAGGTGGGCTTGATACGCGTGGCTAGTAGGGGAACTACTAGAAGCCATGCGGTGTAATAAGGTTGGCTAAAACGCGGGATGCTATTTTAGGAAAAATAATTTTCAAAACTAAATGTAAAGGCTCTCGCGATGATATAAGGAAAGACTGTGAGTTACTTTTGTGATTTGGGACTACGAGGCTATAAGGCCCCGTAAAAATTTTGCCAAGGAATTTAAGGTTTCGTGGTGCCGAGGTAGGCTAATGGGTTTGAGGATTGTAGAAAATGAGCCACGATACAGACTTTTTGGGTTGAAGAGTGCATTGTAGTGTTGATGGGAATTTTTGGCAGAAGAAGGCGATTCTGCGGTCAACTTCGCGACTGCAAAACTGCTCCGCGGACCGCATAAGCATCGCAGAATGGAACAGAAAATGGGAAAATTTTAAAAAACAAACCCGTTGGCCGTAGAATGATTATGTGGGCCGCATAAAAATTCTGCTGCCCACATGACTATTCTACTGGCCACATAATCAATTCTGCTGCCCACATAATGATTCTGCTACCACATAGTTGAATGACATAATTAACTTCGGAGATCATTTTTGGAAATTTTCTTATCCGAGCCTATTTTGATATAAGGCCTTAGGGGGGCATTTTACAAGGTAAAATCTAATTTTTTCTAGAGAGAGAAGAGAGCTATTCTAGAGAGATAAAGGAGGTCACCAACATCATGCTTCAAATTCTTGCTCAAGCTTTGGAGATTCATGGAAAAAATCCACAAGATCTTCATCTAATATGTAAGGTTCTACTCCCTAGCCCTAAATTTCGAGATTTGGACTAAATGTAGGTCATGAGAAGTATGATTCTTAGGTGTGGGAGTTGATCTTTGTGCATGAATGTACCCATAAGAGTGGTAGGGAGGTTGTTGAACTATTTTTGGTAGATTCTTGTTGAAATTGGTTGAGGGAGGAAAGTATTATCATTGTAGAGCTTTGTAGATGATTTTGCATAGTAGGTGTTTGACAAAATTCCTAAGTGACTTATGTCATGAGAATCCTTATAATTATTATCCAATTTTCACTATCTTCCTATAGATTGATATTGCTAGAGGTGTTGGGACGTTGTAGTACCTTAAGAAAAGCTCAAACAAGGTGTGTTGGCTAAACCACTCTCTTAGAATTGAATTCGATGATGTTCCCGTAAGTTTCAAGTATGGTTGACTCAAGTTCCTTATTCCCATGTTCCGAGTTGTTCCCAATAAATTCGATGATTCCAAGTAAGCAAAGTGTCAAGAGTTACGCATTCAGAACGTGTTGCGAATGTTCTTATCACATTATGTTATCCTTCGGGAATGTATTCAAGAATGATATGTGTATTAAAATGTTATGGCTTTGTGTCATGTTTCTAATGAAAGTTAGTATGCCGAATTGTGGAAGAAGACTCAATGTACTTAAGACTCTTAATTTCTCATATAAGTACCTAAAGTCTTGATTGGAAATGCCTTGTTGTTGATAAAATCTATAAAGATGTTTGGAAGTGAAAGAAGTGGGTTAAGATATAAAGTGTGGCCACCGTGCCAATACTGAAAGTTTTACTTGTGGCCAATGGTGCCAATGAAATGAAATGATGTGAAAAAGGTTATGAAATGAGTCTTGATTCAACTGTTTCAAAATGACTTCGAAAATAGATTTGCTTGAAAGCTTAGGTCCTCAAGTCATGCCACAATATGGCTGTTTTAACTAATGCTATGCTTTGTAAGAATTTCCAATGTGTTTAAGCTTTTACATACTGATGAGTTGAAATTGTGCATTGCCATTTTGGGGGAAAGTATTTCAAGAATAAATGGTATATTACTCGTTTATGATTTAACTTGCGCTTCGATTTCCAATAATTTTACTCCACTTCTTGGAAAGAAATCTGTTGTGTTTAAAGCCTTCGTTACTAATGAACCTAAAGTTTTGATTTGCGGAATATTCTATATATTGACATTTATGATGATTATCCATGAAAGGAAATGTATGAAAGTGTGGAGTATGAAATACGGCCATCGTGCCAAGAATGAAGAATCATATGTATAGCTAAGAGAGACAATGAAATAATAATGTTTGTATAAGGTAGAAATCGATGGCCCGATTTCACGAGCATGACAGCATCTTGAGGGCTTCCAGTGTTCGACTCCGAGAATCCTCGACGGTCGACTTCGAGACGTTACGAGTAATGACCGGCCCCATGACAATATGGATCACCGGTCTCGGCGAATCAAGGTGGAGTTTCCAAGGCACGTGACTAGAGCTGGCAAAGCCTAGTGGACTAGTCTGAAAACGAATCAAGGCATTAGGTGGATATACCTGCCCCATATCTTTGTAATTAATACATCTTGTACTGTGTTGGGATCCCTATTCATATATAAAGGGGATCTTTGTCATTTTGTGAACATCTGTTGCTCCATACTAAAATATACAAGAACATTCTCTCTGCTCTCTAACACAATCTCTTGAGTTCATTACTTCATTTACCGCTTACATTTATTGTGTTCTATCCATTGTTCTTCATTTATTGCTTATTATTGGCGATAAAGAGCCATCATTGATTGTATTATAACTGTTAGTCATCCATCGGTTACCCCCGATAGCTCCCAGCCGAGCATCAGACTTGACCTCGAGGTCCTCGAACAAGCCAGCTCGAGGCTCCGACCATTAGTCATTCGGTTTGGTTATCACCCTGCTCTCAAGCTCTAATCTCGTTTCTAAGTCTTTCACATAGCATCAACTGCTTAACAACTAGCATAAAAATAGATCACGTATTTTTAGAACCTCATATAATCAAATTTAATTGTTATTACCATTTTCACAGTAAACAGTTTGGCCCCCACCGTGGGGCTAAAAATAATAGTGATTATTTTCTTGCTAGTTTCACTACACAAATGCAAGTTATCTTTCACATTTTTTCTTGCCCAAGATCTTTAATTGCAGGTCAAAATGTCTGATTCAGTAAACAACAATCTTAAGAACCACAGAGAAAATGGTGTGGATGTTTCAGGTGCTGGTGTACCACCACGAAACCCTGAGAACGCGCCAGAGCCAATTCCCGTGGACGCGAACTCGCACGACGCCCAACACGTCGATATACGCTCCCACACTAAGAGGAGCGTGCACCAAGGCGACCAACAAGAAGCCCATAAAACCCCAGCTAGGGAAGAACGGGAGGTTAGCCTTCACGTTATTTTTGAAATGTTGCAGGCACAACAGCTTGCTATTGCTCAGCTGCAAAGTCACCAGAAGACTCCTAGCACGGTAGCACCGGAGATGGCTCCCCCAACCGAGTAGGTACCGGAGAGATCAAGCAACAACGGGTTGGCAGCTGACCCCGCCATCGTAAAAATGCTCGAGGACCTCACGGGGAGGATCGAATCGGGCGAGAAGAAGATAGAGGCCAACGATAAAAAGGTCCAGACCTGCAATTCCAGGGTCGACCAGATTCCGGGAGCACCCCCGATCCTGAAATGTGTTAATTCAAAGAAGTTCGTGCAAAAGCCGTTCCCACAGGAAGCGGCTCTGAAACCCATTCCGAAGAAGTTCAGAATGCCAGACATCCCAAAGTACAACGGAACCTCGGACCCCAATGAGCACGTTACTGCTTACACCTATGCGGTAAAAGGCAACGATCTGAGGGATGATAATATCGAGTCTGTCCTGTTGAAGAAATTCGGGGAAACGCTTTCTAAAGGGGCAATGATGCGGTATCACAACCTGGCCCCAAACTCAATAGATTCATTTGCCATGCTGGCAGATTCTTTCATTGAGGCACATGCCGGTGCCATCAAAGTAGCAACAAGGAAATTCGACGTCTTCAAGATCAAGCAGAGGGAGAATGAAATGCTGCGAGAGTTCGTATCTCGCTTTCAAATGGAACAGATGGAACTAGCATCAGTCTCCGACGATTGGGCAGTGCAGGCCTTCACTCAAGGTCTGAATGAACGAAGCTCGGTAGCTTCGAAGCAGCTGAAGCTGAATCTGATTGAATATCCCACCGTGACCTGGTCGAACGTTCATAACCGATATCAGTAAAAAAATCAGGGTCGAGGATGACCAACTAGGAGCCCCCTCGGGGTCGGTTTACCCAAGCAGGCTTCTGGCGAAGGAGCCAAAGCCGAACAAAGAAAGGTACCAGCCATACATTGAAGACAGGAGAAACACCCCGAGGCGCAACATACCCCGCAACGACCGAAGGATGGACCAAGGACAGAATCCTCGGGGACTCGTCAACAGAGCCGGATTTTATAGGCACACAGGGCCAACAGAGGCACCTCGCTTATCAGAATACAACTTCAACGTCGATGTATCAGACATCGTGTTCGCCATCAGTAAAATCAGAGACGCCAGGTGGCCCAGGCCCGTACAATCAGATCCTTCACAAAGAAATCATAACTTAGTATGTGAATTTCACAACACGCACGACCACAGAATCGAAGATTGCCACCAGCTCCGGGAAGAAGTAGCCCGACTACTAAGCAAAGGTCACCTTCGAGAATTTCGCTTTTTGACCGGGCCAAAAACTAGTTCAGGGAAAGAGAGACGACAAAGAAGAATGAGACAAATGAGCCACAGCATGTCATCCACATGATCCTGGGAGGCATCGACAAACCACAGGAACCCATAATCAGAAGAACGAAAATATCCATCGCCAGAGAAAACCGAACTTGGGGTTACGTATCCGAGGACACCCTCACATTCAACGACGAGGACATCGAGACCTTGTCTCAACCTCACAACGACGCACTGGTAATCTCTTTCCTTGTAAATACATTTCTAATTAAACGTGTACTCGTGAATCCAGGTAGCTCGGCCAACATTATCAGGTCGAGAGTGGTAGAGCAGCTTTGCTCGACCAAATCATGCCCGCCTCACGAGTTCTCAACGAATTCAACATGGCGAGCGAAACAACAAAAGGGGAAATCACCCTCCCAGTCAACGTGGCCGGCATAACCCAAAATGCCAAATTCCATGTCATCGAAGGAGACATGAGGTATAACGCCTTGCTCGGAAGGCCATGGATACACTACATGAGAGCTGTACCGTCCACCCTCCATCAAATAATGAAATTCCCAACAAAAGAGGGATTAAAACCGTCTATGGGGAACAACATGCGGCAAGGGAAATGTTCGTAGTACACGATGTAACGCGGACGCCAGTGCTTCTACCCTCGAAGGAGCCAAAAGGATTTTCAAACAGTAAAATAGCGATAGCAAGCTATGCCCTCGGCTAAGTCCGAACCAAACGAAGCAAAGGACCGTACCGCATCCTCATGACAAACGATCGAAACATCGCCGACACATTATACACTAAGGTATGACCGTCTCCTTTCTCTTTCAATTACATTCTACACTGACCTGAGTGCAGTTATTCGATCGAAACGGCCAAAGAACTCTCCAACTCGAAGGCCTTAGGTTTCAGAGCATGCATTGCACTCTTTTGCTTCGACCGGGTTTTTATCCCAAAAAGGGTTTTACCGGCAAGGTTTTTAACGAGGCAACATCCATATGCTACCTAAGGAAGACTCAACGAAGTATTCAAGGCTTCTTATGCAATCAACCTCGAATACTAGGGGGCATCCCCCCCGGAAGGTCACCTACTCGGAGAAGCCAATATACGCCGAATGGGGTCTCGGTAGGAAAATGATGTACCGGGCCAAACGGTCGAACGAACCGTGTCCGTATAGAATAACCAGGACCTTGACGACAAAAACATGTATACTTGTACAAATTAATTGAAGAATACTTTCCAACAAAGCATTTCACGCTTCAAAAGAGACGCTGTATTTTTGCAAAAACGGCTCCTTTATAAAAAACGTCCTGTAAACTCGGGGACTGGCGTCGACAACTCAAAACAATGCGACCCCCGGTCAGAGCTCCTAACTCATAAGCCCTCAATAAGGCAACACTGAGATCACAAAACATCTCCAGAGCCAAAAATGTCCCGAACACTCGGGGACTGGCATCGAAAACTCAAGTCTACATGACCCCCGGGTCGGAAACTCCGAAATCGTAAGCCTTCAATGAGGCAATACCAAGTTTGCAAGTAATGGCTCCCGAGCCGAGAAATCCTCGATAACTCGGGGATTGCCATCAATCGCCATCTCCATCGCAATGGCTCCCGAGCCGAGAAATCCTCGACAACTCGGGGACTGCCGTCAATCGCCATCTCCATCGACTTATCAAAAATCCGAGGCCATAAGACCCCAAATGGGCAGCTTCGGTCTCGTAAGACCTGTATAAGGCAGCAACAATATCTGTAAGACCTCAAGCAAGGCATGAAACACACTTGTACCAAGTGAAAATATGTAAGACCTCAAGCAAGGCATGAACCACACTTGTACCAAGTGATAATATCTGTAAGACCTCAAGCAAGGCATGAACCATACTTGTACCAAGTATCCAAAACTATAAGACCTCAAAGGCATGTTAAACTTGTAAGACCTTACTAAAGGCATAAACGTGATCTCAAAGTTAAGGATATATATCGAACTTGTAAGACCCCTAATAGGCATACCGTCGATATAGACGCCGAAACTACTTCACTCGGGACTAAATGGCTCCGGCCAAACACAAGTGACTACGGTCACAAGGCTGTACTAGCCAAACTAACGCGACACGGGATGCCCAACCGTCGCTACAAAATCACAGGCCTTCAATTATTCGAATCTACTTCGAAAAGAACCGGTTAAACAGGCTACCCTCGACATAGGCAAAAGAGCTTCGACCATATCAGCTCCTAAATACCGGCTTCGATATACTCAGCCTCCGAGCCAAGCCTCCCAAGGTGCTCGATCATCACCATATAACGACTCGCAATCGAGGTTTTTTATTAAACCGTCGATGAGTAAGGCAAACACTTTCAAAAAATCCTTATCGAGGGAAAAATAAAGCCTACATAAAAGGTCGCATCGACCCAAGGCATAACAGCCATTGTCGCCAGCCCAGATAAAAGGTCACAAGACGTAAGAGCCATTATCGCCAGCCCACATAAAAGGTTGCATCGACCCAAGGCGTAAGATCCATTGTTGCCAACCCACATAAAAGGTCGTACCGACCTAGTACGTAAGAGCCTAAGGGCCAGCTTTAAATTCAAAAACTTAAGGGTCTATTGAGCTCGAGTCGAAACCCGATTCGGAGACCGAACCCAAAACAGTTAACTAAATCTGCCTAAGAGCAAAAGCGTAAGAGCCATTGCCGCCGGTTTATACCAAAGGTCGCATCGACCGAGCGCGTAAGAGCCTACGAGCTAGCCCAATGAGCCTTAGGGACATACTACGAATCTAAAGATTCTTTCTAACTCAAAGACCAGTTCACCTGGCTAAACTCAAGGCAAAAAGAAATGCAGGAGAATTGAAACCGCGAGGTCTCCTCTTTATACATACATACGAAAAAACACAAGCTCCATCTGCAAACGTGCTTTGAAAGTACTATATACATAATCAAAAAGTGCAATCTACGTTCCCCTTGGGGACTATGGCCCGTCAGCCTCATCCACGCTATCCTCGGCATCGGACAGGAGTGCCTTAGCACCACGTTCGTCTGCCCTCGCCCGCTTCACCTCTTCCGAGAGGTCAAAGCCCCTGGCACGGATCTCCTCGAGGGTTTTTCCTTCGAGAATTACACTGAGCATATTCCTTGCTCCTGCCCTCGCGATCGAGAACCTTTCTCAGTTCAGCTTGAGCATCGGCGGCATCCTTCAAATAGACTGCCACTTTCTGGTCAGCTGCGGTTCGGCTCATTACGGCTTCAGCCCAAGCATCCACAACCTCGACCTTTATTTTCAAAAGCTCAGACTCGAGCTTCGTAATCATATCTGCTCAAACCGAGTTATTATCACGAACTAAGTGAAGTTGAACCTCAAAAGCGGAGGCTTTAGTCAGAGCACCCTTCCCCGCAGAAGCCTGAACCTCCGCTTGAGCCTTTAACTCATCATACTCGCGCTTGGCTCGGCTAGCTTCGCTCCGATGGCGCTCCAAGTCCTCCGTCTTCTTCTGCAACTGGAAAGAAACAAAACATTAGCCTCAGGAGCTAGAGGAAGGAACATACACTCCCTCGGAACAAAAACTACCTGCTCCTTCAAATAACTCCCATAATTCAAGCCCCGACTCGCATCATACCGTAAGCGCGCCAGATCGACTTCCCTTTCATCGCGAAGGAGCCTAAGGGATTTATCCTCATCCAGAGCTTTCCGCAGCATGGCCTCATGGAGAAGCAGCTCGAACTTAAGCTTGTCAAAAGCCTGCAAAGGAAAACTCAATAAAGAAGGGAAGGCACGAAACTCGAAAGGCCTATGCCAAAACTCACCGTAGAGTGAAGCCGCTAGGCTTCCTCGAAGGTCGAGCGCACATCTGCTAGCCTGGCCCCTTCAGCTCCGAAAGATCCGACCCCGGTCAGGACGCGATCGCTCGGTGCATATGATCCCGGGTTTCGAGTATCCCTCGAAGTACCTCCGACGGAAAAAGATGACGACAACGGAGGAGAAACCCCTTTCCAAAGCCAGAAATTACGGGCGCGGCAGGCTCAGTCAATACTTCCACTACGGGCCCCTGGTCTAGGTTCACCTTGCTTTGAGCACTGTCGCCCTGCAAAGGTATCTCTTGCTTACTGTTATCATTCTTTGGCCCAGAAGCTAGCAACCATCCTCCCTTTCCAAAGGGGCACGACCTCGCCTCAGAGGGCTCCCCGATGCCTACTATCGCGCCCCCTTTTTCTCGTGAAATCGGGTTTATGACATTTGTTTGGGACAACTCTTCCCTTTTGGGAAAGGGGCTTTGCAATTTTGAAGAGTTGCCACCTAACGATCTTAAGGTGCGTTAGGGCACCTATGGGGTTCAACTACGTCTACGTTTGATAACCAGAGATAGGGTAAGGACTTGAAATTATCCCAAGGGGAAGGTGTTAGGCACCCCTCAGGATCCACTAGTGTGGTTCCCGGCTAGACAGCTTTTTTTGTGAATTTGTGCAATTAGCAAGTAAACAAAAAAAGGGTCAAATAATAGGGGATTTTAAATTTAAATACACAAGTGTTTGAAAACGATTAATGAAAGCAAGGTTTTGGAAAGAGTTATAATCTAAGAATGCTGATGAATGTGAAGGGGTCCTAGGTTTGTTTGTAATATGGATCACATCAATGCAATACCCGGTAATCACTCCTCAGAACAGGGGCTACACGTGGTATTAGCGCACCGGTCATCATATCCATATCTACCCTTCCCACCCCGTGAAGGTATTAAAGCGAGGATTGGTCTTGACCTCTATTGCATGCTGCTACCCGTCCCATTCCTATCAGTCCCGGAGGAATTTAGGACTACTATTCCTATAAGAGGGAAGTTCTAAGCTGACTCTTAGGTTTAAAGGTAAAATGCTAAGGCGACATACAAAAACAAGTAGAACTGCATTTAGAGGGGAAACATATGAACAATTAAAAGGCTCATGTATACCTCCGCAAATAGTGGATATAAACAGCATAACTTAAGCACAGTTAAGGTCTGAATTTTAAATCCTAAAGCAGGGTGTTTGAGTCAGAACTAGATTCATCATATAGCTCAGAAAAGAAGTCCAAATCAGGCCTGTCTACTGGTTGTAGCAGTTGATAATTAAACAGAGGCAGTTCCAGTTTTATTTAAGTAATTACCTAAGGCTTGCCTAGGCGTGAACAGGATTCAGTAGTTATTCAGGATTACTGACAGTTGGAGACTATTGTTATTACCTAAACATGTTGTTCTAGGTGTTCAGCACATAGAAATTATGGCCAATTAGTTGTAAAGACTAAATAAAATTGTTTTATTCCTTTTCATGCATTCGTAATTAGCCTAAGTGTGCTTAAGCGAATATAAGTGAGATCCTAAAGACATGGTATATAAATGAAAAGAGGTGCAGAATGATGTATATATGCAGAATCCTAAACAGGATTTCTATATGAAAAAATATTACAGTTACTAGGGCATGCAGAGATGATATATTTGTTAATGTTGTTTAGCCTAGAACAGGATCTCTAGGTGTACATGGCAGTAGGAACATGATTGCAGAAATACCGGTGATTAATACATCTAACGCGGGAATTGCTAAGTGAAATGGACATGCTGAAAAATGACAAGTGCAAATCCTAAGGAACAGGATCTCTAATGCATGAAATGAGTCCTAAGCACGGATTCTATTGCGCAAGTAGGAATGTAAACCTAGTAACATGCTTTCTACCCTTTCAAGAGCTAAAACATACATATTCCCCATCCCTTTTCACTAGCCAACCCCATAATGTTTACAAATTATTACAGACCAGATGATTGAATTACAAAAGAAGTGTAGAATAAGAATTTACAACCAAAGGAAGCCTGATCTTGACTTCCTCTCTGAGTAATGTAATTAATCACTTCAATGCCAACGTTATTCCAAAGACTTTCTCATATCTGGGCATGTCAGAGTTCCCTAAGGACCTCAAGGGGTACCCGGGCAGTGCTCACACCCAGATTTGCATAACCAAATAGAATGAGTGCAGTGTGGAAGGGCCAACTCTTATGTGTCCAAGTTTAGAGGGAGCTCAAGGGTCCCAAGGCAAGGCTCACACAAGAGGGGCAGAACCTAGATTCTAAGAATATAGCGGAAGTGCAGAACACATGTTGAAAGAAATTTATTTAAAAATCTGGACTGATAGTCCATTTTGAAAGCAATTAGTGACAGAGGTGATTGAAATCAGTTGTAAATGAAACTCAAATTCCCAAGATGGGATCACACACAGAATCACAGTCATACAAAGGGGTCGAGGGGTTTGGGACACACATACATCTGACTGTGAACACATAACCCCATTAAGGGTCTTAGGACTAGTTGGACATGCACATTAATAGCTGATACTGGCATGATCACATGCTAGTCAGAAAGAGCATAATCACATTGAGGGAATAGGGACTTAGGATAGCAAGTTCATAGTAAGTGACAAACATAAGGGAGTGCATTAATCTAGAAGGGAAAGGGGATATTACAACATGCTAGTAATGTAACTTGACTGCAGAACCACAAGCAGAAGTACACAAGAATGAGGGAAACTGAAACAATTAAAGAATCATATTGTTGTTGAGGCTTGAAAAAATTAACTAGGACATACCAGTAGAGAAAGCAAGGTGCAGAAAGGTACAATTAGCAGGATTCCACAATCTAGCTTTGGCTTTCAGTCGGCTAGACAAAGCAGTAGCACAAGTAATAATAGAGAAGGAAAGAGTTTTGAGTGTGTAAGTGTGTGTTCTGAACTCAATTGTTCGTCCGTTTGAAAGAAGAGAGGGTAGGGTATTTATAGTTATGAAAACGAGTGAAGAATAAGGTAATAAGTAAAGTTTCAACTCAAACATGGAAATAACCCAATCAGAATCAATTAACACAAGTACTTCCTTTTAATCAGGGAATAACAACTTGAACCGATACTAACAGAGTCAAATAAAGGAAAGAAATCAGTTTGGGACAGATTGATTCTTGCCATATAAGGGGGGGGGGGTAGTAAAAGTATAAGGTAAATAATTGAGTCTAAGTACAAAATATGCTTAATTTTGGGGAAAGGATTCAAGGTAAAAATATCACGGTACTGAAAGGAAGGGAATTAATCAATTTAAACAAAATGAGTAAAAATTAGGGTTTATAAGGGAACCCTTTGTAATCAGTCGTATCATTGAGGAAATCAAGATCAATCAAGAAAGAATCATGACTCTGCTTTTCAACATATAAATAGCAAGGGATGGACAGGTATACTAGACATGCAGGGTCAAACATGTTGTCAAAGAGGAGCAAATTAAACATACAACAGTAGCGGTAGTAAGCTAGCATTCAGTAGTAAAGAAACCTACTCGAAGCACAATAGGCATCAAGGTCAAGTAGTCATGGATCATACGTAGAGCCAAAGTGCAGAAATCAGTCTTAACAGGTAAAGAAAGTCAGAAACAAATAAAGAACTCATAGTAATAAGTGAGGAAAACCCTTTTAAGAAATTAGGGTTTATGCCATAGTCGAGTTAAAAATGGTAAGAACTCAGAACCAGGTAAGTTAAGCAAGAAAATGATTCAAACACAAAGGACTCAATCAAAACAGACATTCATACAAACAAACAAAAGACATCTTCAGAACTCGGTTAAAACCCAAAAGTACCTAGGGTTTCAACACGATGAAGCAGATAGAAGAACATAAGCACATCATTTAAACATAGTAAAACAACACTAAAAATCGGAGAAGAGGTCTTTAAGAAGAGTTTTAAGGAACCCTCATTTGAAAATGAAGATTCACTTTGAAAGGAAATCGAAAAACCTTTTGGAAAACATCAAGAAGTTCATAACATGCATAGATCTAAGACACATCTGAAAGAAAAATCGGAAAGCTCTTAAAGCTAGGGTTTCAGAGAACCCAGAAAAGTGAGAAAGACTTCGAAAGGTTACCAATCTAGCCGGAAAAGCCATGGATTCTACTTGAACGGCCATGGGTGGCCGGAAAAAGACCAGAGATAGAGGTTGAGCAGGGATTGGACCATATCCCTTTGAGATCTATCCATGGAACCACAAAAATAGGTAACCAGGAGACATAGGAGACCGGTACACGTCTCAAACAGCCATGGGAGTCCATGGATTGAGTGAGAATCGAAGGGGATTAGGGTTGGTTTGGGTGGCGGCGGTTAGGGTTTGAGTGAGTTTGCAGAGGGAATTGGAGAGGAAGGGGATTCAAAGGCGGCGGGTTGGTGGAAATGAACTAGGTTAAAGGGGTTTTTTGGGTTTATTTTAGGCAGGTGGAATGGTGGCCGTTGATCTGAATGATCAACAGCCCAAATTAAATGGGGTTGGTGGGGATCCGGGTTTGGGTAGGGTTTAAAAGGGTTAGGGTCGGGTTTAATTAGAAATTGGGCCGGGGAATTGGGGGTTTGATTTGGGCTAGATTCGAAATACAAAAGGGGCTGTTATTTAAATAGCCAGTTTTCCCTTTTTAATTTATAAGAAATAGTAAATGGCTTCTGAAAAATAAATTGAAAGTGCTAATGTGATTTATAACATATAATTAACAATTTAAAAATACAGGATCTAATTTTATGCGTCTAAAACATAATTAAACTTTTAAAATGGCTAGTATTGCAATTATGTGCAATTTAGCTTTAAAAATACTGAATAAAATTGTAAAACTTTGTAAAAATTACTTTAGCCATATTTGGCATAAATATAGAAATACAATAGATGAATTATCAAAAATAATAATTTTGGAAATAATTATTGGGATTTTATGGATAAAAAAGGGAAAATAAATCAATTAACAAAACCCTTTAAAAATATGGAAAAATAATAAAACCCTTGGACATGCTTATATATGTATATATACGCTATTTTGAAAGTATTTCGCATATTGAAAATATATAGGAAAAAATTGGGTGTCAACACCTACAATAACAGGATTAGTACGTAGAACGAGAAAGTGCTTTTCCAATCGAAAAAAGGGAAGGGAACAAATCGCACAACACATACCATGATGTTTTGCCTCCCATCTGCCCCTAGACAAAGCTCGCCGCTTACGCTCATCGCGGGTCGAGTGGGCCGCCAACTCCCGAGCCCAATTTGGCAGATTAGGGACCTCGCACGACATCCATGAAATTGCTGCAGAAGAGGGAAATAGGGCACATTTACGGAACATTCTTTCGCCATAATTAAAAAACTGCGAAGGCATGAGTGTACAACTTACGTGTATAATTCCATTCCTAAGGCAATGGCATAAACTCCACGGGGATAATATCAACAGTCTGTATTCGGACGAATCAACTCATCCACTCCCGATCTCCGTCTTCTTCATCATCAACAAGAAAAGGCGTGGCCGACCGGCATCGTAAGGTTAGTAGACCTCGATGGTGAAAAGGTCGGTACACCTGATAAGATGGCTGAGCGTGAATTCAAGCCCTGCCTTCTCTGCGAAGAACCTCATCATCAATACTATCCGCCAAAATGACGGATGAATCTGTGCTAAGGTGACCCGGTATTTCCGACAGAAATCAAACACGACCCTATCAGGGGGGCCTTGCGTGAAGGGATACATGTACACGTTCAAAAATCCCTCGGCGTGGTCTATGATGCTCTCCTTCGGGCACCCGCAATGCTACCTTTTCCCCCATCCACAGTCCTTCCTCACCAACTCAAGGTGCTCCTCTCCTATTAAAGAAATGAACTTCGAGGCATAATCCCGATAACCTCGAATGTTGGGAGTCTCTTCTGGCTAAAGATTCCTTCCCGAAGCAAAAGCGCCCAGGGGCGGAGCTCTTTTCTCCTTGCCGATCGGATTCGGGCATAGCAACCATGGATACAGTAAAACGAAGGAAGGGGGAAATGAAGACTTGGGCGAAAACTTTGAGTTAAAGGAAAATTGGCGCAAGAAAGGTGAACTCTATGAGAGGGGATAACTGCTCAGAATAGCGGAATCTTCAAAAAGGCGAAGACAACCCTATATATGGGAAAAGCGACGATCACCTGCCTACCGCAAAGGCCGACTAGAAATATTGGCTAAAGCTTTTATCGCTTTGGAAAGATACACCGGCAGAATTGCCTCGATCGTTTTGTAACCATATCCTACACTCGACGTCGCCATACGACGCTTCAAGGTCGAAAACCCCGCGTCAACCAAGTCCCGAGGTGGTACCCGACCTCGAGGACCTCCATCAAAAAGAAGTTAGGCTCCAAGAAGCCTTTGGCACCATTGCAAGTCCCGAGGTGGTACCCGACCTCGAGGACCTCCATCAAGAAGAAGTTAGGCTCCAAGAGGCCATTGGCAGCATTACAAGTCCCGAGGTGGTACCCGACCTCGAGGACCCACATAGAAAGAAGACAGGCTCCAAGTAAACCATTAATATTGCTATAAATCCCGAGATGGTACCCAATCTCGAGGGCCTCCACCAAGAGGAAGATTGGCTTCAGAAAGCCGTCAATGTCATTACAGGTCCCGAGACGGTACCCGACCTCGAGGGCTTCTCTCAAGAAAAAAATAAGTGCTTAAACTCTACTCATATGGGTTTGGCCTCGAGGTACCATCTAAACCCGGGTAAAACCTCATCCGAATCTATCTACAATGCCTTAAGGCTATCTACACTAAGTTCGAAACAAGTTTCCAGGTGACCCGGATTTGAGCAAACCCCCACTCGGGGACTGCTCTCGAAAGCCCTACTCTCATTCAACTCGAAGTCAGGGTCCCGACGACCCGAGTTTATCATTCCAATCCGAACTCAGCCCAAGAAACGGCAAAGGATTCCGCAGGGAATCGGGTTAATCAATCAAAGTCAGAAGAAACACTCGCACCCGGGCTCGATATTTGCACCGATCAGAGGGGCCGGGCACTCAGATTCCTCACAAACGTAGATAAAGGGAAACATAGCATGTATCAGAGACAAAATTGAAGAAACATCTATTATATTCATAAACATATGATTACAAAAGCCCACGAGGGTCCTTACACAGAAACAAAGAAGCAAAAGGTGTACATATATAATTAAAGCCCAGAGCCTAGCCTATTCTCCGGGGAGCATCCTCGGAGACAGTATGTTCGAGCATCGCCTCCTCGACGGTCTTGTCTCGGTATTCCAAAGAGGTATTTCCAAGGGAGAAGATGAAGAGGAGGAAAGTGGGAGAAGCAGAAAGGGATGAAAAATGCCATAACCTACCAAAGGGCAAAGGCTTCTACCAGGCCAAAAAGATTACGGCCCGGTAGAAGACTTGGCGAGCGTCGGCCTTACTCGCATGGCTACATCGAGTCCACTTCTTGGGACATTGTGCCGTGTAAGTTACCAGCCAGAGGTGCCGCTTTTCCCCACGGAAAGCAAAAGGAATAAAGTGCCACACCAGGCCGAGGTAGGAGAGTGAGCAACGATGTAGAATCCAAGTATCTTCCCAAGTCGGAAGAAATCGGCCCCTACATCGTCATCTCGAGGCAACAACAACAACAAAAACAACAACAACGACAAGACGGTGTGATCCCGCTCGATAAGGGAAAGCCCTGAAAAGGGGTCGTGGCCTAACTGGCGAGAACGCCACCATGTAACCTTAAGGCCGCAGGCTTCAAACATGAGAGATATCAATAGATAAGGATGAAGAGAAGGAAGAGGTGGAAGGATATTGAAAAACACTTGAATGAGAAATGGTTCTAGGAGGTTCCCTTTTATAGGGGGTGGCCGCGTAACCGGCGGCCCCATTAATGCCCTTGAAAGACGCATCGGCAGGCGCAATCAATACATTTTTTGGGAACCGAATCGACGGCGATATTGTCACTCTGGAGAATCAGAATCGGCAGTACATTGAATGACACTGAAAAGATAAACCGACGGGACACCTCAGTTATCGTGAAGGCTTACGTCATAAGTATGACATCATCGCGGGAAAGTTCAAAGAGATGAATATCGAAATCGTTTCTTATCGTTCCACTCTAAGAAACACGGGGACTATCTGTATACGGTAGAAATCAATGGCCCGATTTCACGAGCATCACGGCATCTCAAGGGCTTCCAGTGTTCGACTCCAAAAATCCTCGACGGTCGACTTCGAGACGTTACGAGTAATGACCGGCCCCATGACAATATGGATCGCCGGTCTCGGCGAATCAATGTGGAGTTTCCAAGGCATGTGACTAGAGCTGACAAAGCCTAGTGGACTAGTCTGAAAACGAATCAAGGCATTAGGTGGCTATACCTGCCCCATATCTTTGTAATTAATGCATCTTGTACTGTGTTGGGATCCCTCTTTATATATAAAGGGGATCCTTGTCATTTTGTAAATATCTGTTGCTCCATACTAAAATATACAAGAACATTCTCTCTGCTCTCTAACACAATCTCTTGAGTTCATTACTTCATTTACTGCTTACATTTATTGTGTTCTATCCATTGTTCTTCATTTATTGCTTATTATTGGCCATAAAGAGCCATCATTGATTCTATTATAACTGTTAGTCATCCATCGGTTATCCCCGATAGCTCCTAGCAGAGCTTCAGACTCGACCCCGAGGTCCTCGAACAAGCCAGCTCGAGGCTCCGACCATTAGTCATTCGGTTTGGTTATCACCCTTCTCTCAAGCTCTAATCTCGTTTCTAAGTCTTTCACATAGCATCAACTGCTTAACAACTAGCATAAAAATAGATCACGTATTTTTAGAACCTCACATAATTAAATTTAATTGTTATTACCATTATTACGGTAAACAATGTTGTAAGTGTTTGAAAGTACCAATGAGGCTATAAAGTGGTGTGAAAGGTTATGAGGTGTATGTATTTGTATTTCTATGTACTTTGTATGCAAAACAAACAAAATATTTTTGGGAGTATCGTTAGTCACCGAGGAAGGGTAGGTTGAAATAACCTAACCCCAAAACTACACGTGCCGGTGTAGGAGTGCACTGCGATTATTCCCCTTATTTAGGATGAGATAGATGTGATGAGAATATTCCCTTAAATTGGGATGAGATGATTGCTAGCAGAGGTTGATGTGGATCCACACGACATTGTGGTGAGATGACCTAGCCAATCTGGTCGTGATCGGACGCCATACCGCACACATGGTGGTTATTGTGATTGTGAATACACCTCCACCCGCATATATTGGGTTAAGGCGGCAGGGACGCTTTGTGTAGAGATTGTGATTGTGAATACACCTCCACCCGCATACATTGGGGTGAGGCGGCAGGGCCGCTTTGTGTACAGATTGTGGTATTGTGATTACACCTCCACCTGTACATATTGGGGTGAGGCGGCAGGGCCGCTTTGTATAAGTTGGATGTCTTCAGATGAGATGGCCTAGTCGATCAGGCCGTGATCAAACGCCGTGCCAAATTCACGGTGGTATATCAGTGCTAAAGATCTCCCAACCAAAAATAATATTATCTTCATATTTTGATTATCATCTTTACAATATTATCTTCGTATTTTGAAAATTATTACTCCCTCTGTTCCAATTTATGTGAACCTTTTTGACTGGGCACGGAGTTTAAGAAAAAATAAAGACTTTTGGAATTTGTGGTCCTAAACAAGTTAAAAAGGGGCCCAGAGTATTTGTGTGGTTATAAAAGCTTCTCATCAAGGGTAGAGTTGTAAGTTTATACTAAATTATTTCCAAATTTAGAAAGGGTTCATTCTTTTTGGAATGGACCAAAAAGGAAATATGTTCACATAAACTGGATCCGAGGGAGTATGTTTTAGCTTGGCATTTGGATATCATTAATCGTTGCATGTTGTTTCCATGGTTGTCTCTTTCTTATATTGGCATTCTATTTCGAAAGAGGACACTTAGCTTTACATACTAGTACTTTTCCATATGTACTAACGTCCCTTTTGCCGGGGGCGATGCATCTTCATTGGATGCAGGTGGTTCATTAGCGGGTAGCTCTAATCGTCGTTAGCAGTTACTCCCTTTTCAACAGGTTTTTGTGAGCCTTACTCTATTCCGGGCCTGATGTCATTTGATGTTGTACATGGTGTTTTGAGGTATAGCAGGGGCCTTTTTGTCGGCACTTCCATACTACTCTTCTGTCGTACTTAGAGGCTCCGTAGACAGGTTGTGGATGGTGTTTGATGTTGAGAATTGAGCTAGGAGTGTTGGTATTTGGCAAACATGTTTTTCCTTATCTCTATAAACTTGTAATATTTTGAAAATTATAAATGATGTTGCTAATGGTAATGGAATGGGTGTTGTTTATTAAATCTTTTCGATGATTAAATTAATGGAGTACATCTCCACTCTATTCATGGGCAAGGTCGAGTAGAAGGTATCTAGCAGGCTTGCTCGTGCGAGCTATCTCAGTTGAGTGCCGGTCGCGCTCCCCGAGGTCGGGGCGTGACAAACTTGGTATCACAGCCTAAGGTTTTAAAGTGTCCTAGAATGTCTCAAAGACGTGTCTAGTAGAGTCCTTCTTATCGGTGTGTTGTCGGCCACATCTATAATTAGGAAGATATATGGGAATTTAGGAATGTCATCGTTCTTTGGTACTCTAGATCGTGCGATAGAGCTCAAGATGGGAAGCTAATTTCCTCGACATATCTCGTTTTCCAGATGAGTAACCTACGAGTTCGAGGTTTGCTAGAGGAAGTATCCTTGTTCCTATCAATGTCACCGCACCACCAGATCATGTGGTGAGGGCACCTAAGAAACGAAAGAGGATTGTCAGCCCCAGTAAGCCAGATTGTTTGATTTGTAAAGAGCAGCACTTGGGTTTATGTTGGATGACTCTTGAAATATGTTATGGTTGTGGAAAGAGGGGGCACAAGAAGAACAAATTCCCCACGTTGAGTACACCTATCCCGGTATGCCCGATATACGGGCAGGAACATTCTCGTCGTGTTGTGAGTATGCTCAGGAGCGTGTTAGGGGTGGTAGGCTTGGGGAATTCCAAAGGCCCACGCAGCAAACTGGTACAGAGATTGTTACTCCCTCCATGAAGGCTTGTAGGAAGGATAAGGGGGATGCTTATGATATATGCAAAAAGGGTAAATATCAGGTCAGTGGGGCGAGTTAGTTTTACTGACCTCATCCTCATTGCGAGAAGCGTAGGAGATGTCATTCGGGGGTATGTCACTATGGTATCAATGTATGTTATGGATGTGGAGTGGAGGGGCATGAATTAAGTTACTGCCCTGTCAATCTAACATCACCAAGTAAGTCACTCCTTTCCACCTCATTGTGAACACTGCATTATTTTCCTTGTTGTATATGTACATCCATATTGAAGGGGCCTACATAAATATGGTTTTAACCAAAACGCTGAATCACAAAACATTGCATGTACCTACCCTGTGAACGGGATGCATTATTCGTGAAGCCTCTTGATCACAATTCTCTTATTTACGACATCTTGTGGAATTGAGCTCTATAATTATTTTCTTGCATTGAGCTATAACCCTAGGCTAATACTTCCCACTTGCTTCCCTAATATTCTCAACAAGGGACTATATCTGATGATTTCTTATAGAACCTTTTGATTCGAATGAATAACATCTGCTCACTTGTGCTTATGCATGCACCATCGTAAAGTTACCTGTTTCGTATCAAATCCAATGTAAGGCAGCTTAGTGTTGAGATATTTCTTGAGCCACTCTTTTTCTCTCCGGTGTATGTGCCTCCTATGGTTTGAACAGTCACTTTACTCCTTTGTGAATATTATCATGAATGATTTTCACTGTTTAGTAACATGAGAGCATATCTCAAAACCTATCGAATGTGTACATGTCAATTAAAAGGGGTCACTTGTCCGCACAAAGTTTCTGGGAAATTTGATATTTTCACAAATTCGTCAGAGGAAGATCTTTTTGTTTGCCCATCTCAGTATGACTTCATGTCCACTTAGATCATTTCGCAGTAAGTATCTCACTTTGTTCCTAGTATTGTAAGTGCCCATGAAGTGGCATGGTATTGCAACTTGAGAGTTATTATGGCAGAAACAGGTCTAGCTCGTAGCAAAGTGTTCATTCTCTCTAATCAATACAGGATTGTCACACCTCCTTTTTACTATCCCCAGAAGAGGTCGAAGGGAGTTTCTTCCAATTTAAGTGACAATCGAAACGGGATTATTTATATTAAAATCAGAGTCGCCACTTGGGATAATTTATGGTGTCCCAAGTCACCGGTTTAAAATCCCGAATCGAGGAAGTTGACTCTATTTACGGTCTGGGAACACAGAAATCCGGGTAAGGAATTCTGTTAACCCGGGAGAAGGTGTTAGGCATTCCCGAGTTCCGTGGTTTTAGCACGGTCGCTTTGACCATACTTGGCTTAATTAAATTGTCTAATTACTCAGTTTTAGAACCTAAGTGCATTTTGCCTTTTTCAATTAGGAAATTATCTTGAAATGGGTCACGCGTACGTGTACCCATTTGTTTGGCACGTCAAAAATCATGTCACGCGAACGTGTCCACAATTAATAATGCTTTATTAAATATTACGAAAGTTCGGCCGAAGTTGCACGAACACATACTCTGGTTTTGTTTTTAGAAATCGTAATCATGTCACGTGGACGTGTACACAATCACGATAGGTATATTAAACGTGCCTAAAGCGAACGTCGAGCATTTGTTATTTTTTATATCTAAATTATGAAATTAATACGAGGGCCATGTATGATTAAATTAAGATAGCGCACCTCGAACTGTATAATCCTAAATTAATTTAGCGACCTATTAAACCAATTATTAAGCAAAATTTGATCGAAGTTGCGCGAACTCATACTCCAAGTTGATTTTTAGAATTATAATTATGTCACGTGAACGTGAACATAATCACAATTGTATTTTAAACGACCCTAAAGGCTTTTCTACGAATACTTATCCTAATGTCTAATTATATCAGGCGAGGGCCATAGATTAATTTTGATGGCACACCTCAATCTAATTGCAAGAATTACTTTAACCAATGATTTAAGGCCGCATACACAACTACTAATTAAAAGGGGCATGCTGGGCTTTAGGCGTTTGGGCCAAGCTTGTTATAGACATAGTTGGTAGCAGCAATTTAAATGAGGATCTGGGCTCGAAATTAGGCCCAAAAATGATAAAGCATACAATTCCCCCATTTCCAAGTGGCCCCAACGTCCTGGCCCAGAGTAAGCTGAATCTGGTAAAAGGATGAATGCTAAAGGGTATGGGACTCAAGATCGAGTCCCCACAGAACAAGAAAACACCTGAAGCCCAAGGAATCCGGCTGAGCCCTTTGGCTATGAACTGCCTCAAGTGGCTCAAATACCATTAAACCAAATCAATTTCATCAAAGTAAACAAGAAATGTGCATTATCTAATTTAGATGCAAACATGCAAAAAACTGAAACACTATATAGTTAATGAACTACAGGCCCCCCTCGCTTGAACATTGAAACTACTGTCAGTTGCTGTTGAGTTCATAGTAATTTTAACAGTGGATACTCTAGACATCAAGTATTACAATGATCCAATAGCCCTTGAGTTCATTCAATTTTTTAAAACTGAAATTCTACATAGCAAAATCATTGATGAAGGTTAACCTGGAACTTAACATCACTGAGACTGAACCAATTTAATCAAAATCCAAAAAGTAGTTTTACTTATCCAAATTGAATCCATAATATGACAGTACAAACATCCAAGTACTCGGCAGAAATAGTTTAAACCAGGCTGAAATCAAAATAACAAACGAAAATCCAAATACAACCCCAATACAAATTGTAATGTCCATGGCATGAATAAATACAATGAATAATGTAACAAAATAATTTAATGTAGAATAAGGATAAGCTTTTAGTAACACAAATTGATATTCAGCCAAACTAAAGTTTACATCTCCAACATGCTTCAGATTCAAGCTTCACATATTAATAAAGTCCAAAGAGGTACCTGGATATCAAAGTAAACCAAAGAAAATGAAGATTTCAGCAGTAGCAGCAGATTGAATGAATCAGCAGACCAAACACAACAATGTTCAAGCTCCCTTAGACCATTTGTAACCCAGACAACAGAAATTCTTTGAAAGTTTTGAAAAATTCTGACTAACTATGAAGATCAAGAGCAGAACCAAAGCAAATTTCAACCAAAAAATGCAGGAAATTTTCAGTATTTTTAGAGTATCCAAAAGCTACCTAAAAAATGAATGAAAGAGGTCTTTATATAAGCAGCCTAAGGCAGCCCTAGCCTGACTAAACATTTCCTCTTTTAACCATTGAATTCTTGGTTGTTTTACCCTTTTTACCCTTTTAAAATATCTGAAAATTCCCTCCTCTTAACTAACCGGCCCAACCTTATCCTCTAGAAGCTTCTATGCTAACAGAAAAATATTCCCTGAGTTTCGAAATACCCAAATTAACCCTTTACCCCTTGCAATTTACATTCAGAAGATCACATGGGTCAAATTTGACCCAAGACCCAAACCAAAAATGAACGGGCTTCTTGAAATGGGTCAGAGATGACAAAAAACCCAAAGCTGAAACTTAAATCAACCAAACTGAGCATTGAAGCTCAAGCTCTGACCCAGGCTGAACTAAGGTTGAATTGAAAGAAAAGAACAAAGAAGAAAAGAGCCGGAATAAAGGAAAAAGAAGTCTGATTCAAAAAACACTTTAATAAGCTAAGTACTAGTTCAAAATTAATGACTAACCCTAAATAAATCCGGCCAAAACGAAAAATCAAACAGAAAAATCATAATAAAATATTAATCCTAATTATGCATTTAAACAGTTAGAATTACTGATTTTAAGCAAACCAAAACTAATTCAAACCAACAACAAACAAGAATCAGAAAACGGACACGAAGAAAGGAAAAGAAGAAGGAATGGTACTGGTTTTAGCCGGAATAAATCAACAAAGGCGACGAACTTGGCCGGGCGTCAGTGGTCTGGTCAGAAGCCGATTACTCTTGAAATGAGCCAAAACTATCGGTAATCAATTATTCTGAACGAGAACATTCGTTTAACGTAAGTCTTGAGTCAGATCGAGCCTTGGAAACATAAAATCGGAATTAGGGGCGGCTTAGGGTTTTTTTGATTTTCAGATTTGAGATTGAAGAGAAAAGGTGGGGATTTTGGGGAAACTAATGGAAGGTTAGCATTAGGGGGGTATGAGGAGTGTAGGGTGGAAATTTGGGGGTGTTTGGGGACGCGCCGCCGGCGGAGATGGTGGAGGTTTTGGGGGCGGCGGGCTCTAGGGTTTGCAGAGAGGGTGAAGTGAGGAAATGGTTTACTGGGGGGGGGGGGGGAGGGGATCGGTTCCGACCATTAAAAACTTAGGAAGCCTTAGGTCACAGCCGTCGGATCAAATGAGATCAACGGCTGTGATGGAACGAGATAGAAACGACGCCGTTTTGTTGGTTTGACAAGCTGGACCGGGTCAAAGGGATTGGGCTGGGTGGATTGATGGAGAAAAGGTTGGGCCTTAGCACTGAACTGGCCCAATTCCGGGTCCTTAAATCAAATTTCTCAATTTTCCTTCTCTTCTATTTCCTTTTTATAATTGCTTTCTTTTCTTTTCAATTAATTAAAAAAAAAACTAAATTGGACTATTAAATTAAACTAAGCTGTAAAATTAAGTTGATTATCTACTAAGATATTTATGAAAGTTAATTACTCCTAAATTAAAAGAAAAATTACTAATTTAATACTAAAAGACTAAAAATACAAAAATAAACCACTTTTTTTTTTTGATTTTTTCAATTTTAATAAAGTGAATAATTGACTAATTAACGTAAAAATATAAAAAATGACCTAAATGCAATGCATGGTATTTTTTGGCTTTTTCATGATTTTAACAAAATAAACATGCACAGAAAAATGCAAATAATTAGCACAAATTTCCACAAAATCCTATAAAATTTTAAAAAATGGAAGAAATTGTTTTTTCTTGTATTTTATGGGAGTAATTCACATAGGGCAAAAATCACGTGCTTACAGCTGCCCCTCTTTGCTCGGAAACATGAAGAGTTTTCGTGCAAAGATAAAGTGAGCGGATACGAGCGATTTTTGCCAGTTTGAATACTCCGTGGGAAGCATTTTTGAAAGATTTGATCGCACCCTGCTTCCGAGGTTGCCTACATATCCTTGGTTATAATGGAATTATGTCAGTGTAGTTCGGGAAGTTTTGGTAGCTGGGACTACCAGGAAGCTGTGATTTCACTGTTGCTGCTGCTGCTACTGCTTGCTGAACTCCTTATTACACCAAAAAATAAAAGAATCTAGGCTAAACTTATGATCTATGAATTACAAGAATCCTAACTACACTTCTTCAGACTTGATCTTGCAGTTTTTGCTGCTCTGTTGACTTGTACTCTCTAGGTGAGCTTCCTTTGTTGCTGACTTGAATTGTATTTTGAGGTGCTTTCCCTTTGTTCTCCAGGTGGGCGTCTGATTTCCAACACTTGCACTGCTTTTCCTCAAAACTTGATTTGTTTTCCCTTTATTTTCCAAGTGGACGCCTGATTGCTGAACTTGAATCGTATTCCTTTCCTCTGAAACTTGAGTTGTTTTCCCTTTGTTTTCTAGGTGGGCGCCTGATTTCCAAGACTTGAACTGTTTTTCCTTGAAACATGGACTGCTTCCCTTTGTTTACCAGGTGGGCACCTGATTTCCAAAACTTGAACCGCTTTCCTTTGTTCTCCAGGTGGGCGCCTGATTTCCAAAACTTGAACTGCTTTCCTTTTGTTCTCCAGGTGGGCGCCTAATTACCAACACTGGAACTGCTTTCCCTTTGTTCTCCAGGTGGGCGCCTGATTTCCAAAACTTGAACTGCTTTCCCTTTGTTCTCCAGCTGGGTGCCTGATTACCAACACTTGCAATGCTTTTCTTTGAAACTGCTTTCCCTTGACACGCGAACTGTCTTCCCTTGTTCTCCAGGTGGGCGCCTGATTGCTGAACTTGACCCGCTTTCCTTTGAAACTACTGTTTTCCCTTTGTTCTCCAGGTGGGCTCCTGATTGCTGTACCTGAACTGCTTTCTCTTGAAACTGCTTTTGTTTGAACTGTCTTCCCTTGTTCTCCAGGTGGGTGCCTGATTGCTGAACCTGAGTTGTCCTCTTCTTGAAACTGCTTTTCTTTTGAACTGTCTTCTTTTGTTCTCCAGGTGGGTGCCTGATTTCAACAAAACAGACAAAACAAACGAAATTTTTTTGCCCCAGTTTGGTAGCTTGGACACATCTGTGAGTGTTAATTGAATCGTGTTCCCAGAAAATCTCAAAGAAAAGCTAGATCCCATTATCCAGGAGGGTCCTGAAAACTCCCAGTTAAATATCATCTTAAAAATGACAGCTTTAAAGCTAAATTATATTTCCTAAAGGTATGACTTCCGCTAAATCTTGTTATCTATGAAGGTCGTAAAACTAAATCCCATTATCCAGGAGGGTCCTAAAAATTTCCAATTGAGTCTCGTCCTAAGAATGAAAACTTTAAAACCAACTTATATTTCCTCAAAGTAGAGCTTATGCTAGATCTTGTTACTCATGAATGTTTTGAATTTTAACTAAGTCCCATTGTCCAGGAGAGTCCTGAGAACTTCAAATTAAATCCCATTATCGAGGCGGGCCCTGAGAATTTACGGTCGAACCTGTCCGGTACATGCTTTCCCCACGGAGGATTCCTCGGAATAAATGAAATTTCCTGCCCCTGTTTTAATCAAAGAAAAATCTTGTCAGTTTAAAAATGTGGTGGTTAGTTTGCGGCATTCTTGCTGAAGGTGTCCCTTTCGCTGCCGTGATTTGCTTTGACTGTCCGCCTTGAACTGGCCAAGAATTGTTTGCCTTTCTGACTGAATTTCAACCACAGGACCTTGGATGACCCGAATGTTCTACATCCAAATCGTTGTTTTATATTTTTTACCTTTCTACCCGAACTTCTGTATCTCCCACAAGATTCCCAAACCATTCGCCCAATGGAACTTTCACTGACACCTTATTTTCACTCTAGTATGTTTTGGCCGCACTTTGCTTTGTGCAATTTTAGAAGTTGGTAGTAAGCTTTGCAATCCATTCTTTTGCTTTGCAAGGCTAACATTGAAAAAGCCTTAGAGAAGTAAACCCAAAAGGAAATGAAATACAATGACTTCGGAAGTTATGAATAGAGAAAAAAAACCAAACAGAAGGACTATTTGAAAAAGGAAAAAGGACTTATCTGAGTAAGGCTGCTGGCATCAATGATCATGACATGCATTTTGGATTAATTAGCCTAGTCCATTCAGTCAATCCTCTTTTAGTCTTCACACATTGGGCCTGGGGTCCCCATAATCCGATTCCTTTGCAAAGTCCACAACCTTAGTCGGCTTGCGGTGCCCTGACGGGTTTTCACCAGCAAACCTCTCTCATTTATTCATCTCTCAACTCACTGTCGCCCTACGGTGCCCGTGAGGGTTTTCACCAATAAGGCTCTCTCATTTTTTAATTTCTCTCAGCTTTCTGTCGCCTTACGGTGCCCGTGAGGGTTTTCACTAATAAGACTCTCTCATTTTCATTTATCCTGATCAGAACAGAGTGTTGCCCCTGATATGAATCACACCTTTACTTGCTCGACCTAGCATCTTTCGAAGACTGATCGGAAGGTCTTTCTTTGGACTGTAATGTGGGCTTTTGGATAGGGTTAGAAAGAAAAGATATCAAAAGGCTCAAAACAACTTGAATGGGTTCAAAATTATAACTCTTGGAGTCAGATTTCTTACAACAACCACAACTTTCTGCCCCAGTTTCTTTGCTTGGGGACTTTTGGGATTTTTATTTTGATGGGACCGAACCGTGAAGCTGCCTACGTATCCTTAAAAGGAATCAGGTCGAACGTAGTTTATGACATAGGAATTGCTTTGTTGTTGTTACTTCTCTCTTTTCTTTTCTTTTCTTTTCTTTTTTCTTTCTTTTCCTTTTTTTCTTTTTCTCTCTTTTCTTTGTTTTCCTTCTTTTTTTCCTCTTTTTCTCTCTTTTTCTTTCTTTTCATTCTTTTCCACCCTTTCCTTTTCTTTTTCTTCTCTTTTCTTCTTTTATTTTTTACTTACCTTTGCGTTCATGTTTCTGAATTTTGCTACTGATTCCAAAAGAGTGGTATGAAAGAAGATAGATAAGGCTCAAAAGGGGTATCAAAGGTTAAAGTGTTTGAATAGCAGAATAAAATGCTTTCGTCATTCCAATCTTCGAAATATGCCAAGTACAAACAACAATTTAAACCAAAGAAATCATACATAATATCTTTTACTGCATTAGAATTGATAGCCATGTCTACACATTTGCCTTCTATGTCTGTTAAATATAAAGCACCATTGGACAATACTCTTGTTACAATGAACGGCCCCTGCCAATTTGGAGCAAACTTGCCTTTCGCTTCAGCCTGGTGTGGAAGGATGCATTTCAATACTTGCTGACCCACTTCAAATTTTCGCGGACGGACCTTCTTGTTGTATGCTCTCGCCATTCTCCTTTGATACAACTGGCCATGACATACTCAATTGCTCCAAACGGGCTTTGACCCATTCATCATCATCAATTTCTACTTCAGCAATAATCCGAAGGGATGTAATTTCAACTTCTGCGGGCATCACTGCCTCAGTGCCATATACCAACAAATAAGGAGTTGCACTTACTGAAGTGCGAACAGTAGTGCGATAACCCAACAACCCAAAGGGCAACTTTTCATGCCATTGCCCGGAACCCTGCACCATTTTCCGAAGTATCTTCTTTATGTTCTTGTTGGCTACCTCGACTGCTCCATTTGCCTTGGGGCGGTATGGGGTGGAATTGCGATGCTTAATCTTAAACCGTTGACACACTTCTTTCATCAGATGACTGTTAAGATTAGCGCCATTATCTGTGATTATCACCTTTGGGATTCCGAACCGACAAATGATATTTGAGTGAACAAAATCGACCACTGCCTTCTTGGTCACAGATTTAAAAGTTTTAGCTTCAACCCACTTAGTGAAATAATCAATGGCCACCAGAATGAACCTGTGCCCATTGGATGCTGCTGGCTCAATCGGTCCGATGACGTCCATACCCCAAGCAACAAAAGGCCATGGTGCGAACATTGTGTGCAATTCAGATGGCGGAGAATGAATCAAATCTCCGTGTACTTGGCATTGATGACACTTGCGCACAAAACTGATGCAATCTCGCTCCATGGTGAGCCAATAATGACCTACTCGGAGAATTTTCTTTGCCAGAGCATACCCACTCATATGCGGCCTACAAACTCCGGAATGTACTTCGGTCATGATAGTCGTGGCTTGCTTAGCATCGATGCACCTCAACAACCCAAGATCTGGAGTTCTTTTTTAAGAAATTACCCCACTGAAGAAAAATCCACTTGCCAAACATCGAATTGTTCTCTTTTGATCCCCTGTGGCTTGTACCGGATATACCCCCATTCTAATGTATTCCCTGATGTCGTGGAACCACAGCTCACCATCAAGTTCTTCTTCCACCATGTTACAGTAAGCATGCTGATCGTGGACTTGAATATGCAGAGGGTCGATATAAGCCTTATCTGGATGATGTAACATTGATGCCAGAGTAGCCAAGGCATCAGCAACCTCATTATGGATCCTAGGGATATGCCTGAATTCCACTGATCTGAACCGCTGACAAAGATCCTGTAGACATTGTCGATATGGTATGAGCTTCAAATCTCAGGTCTCCCATTCTCCCTGAATCTGGTGCACTAACTGATCTGAATCTCCCAAAATCAGCACTTCCTGGACTCCCATGTCCACAGCTAATCTTAAACCTAAAATCCATGCTTCGTACTCAGCCATGTTATTGGTACAATAGAAACGAAGTTGAGCTGTGAAAGGGTAGTGGTGCCCTATTTCAGAAATGAGCACAACTCCTATCCCAACACCTTTCATGTTAGCAGTCCCATCAAAGAATAGTTTCCAACCGGGCTTCTCATCCTACTCGACCTCCTCAATATGCATTACCACTTCATCAGGAAAATAAGTCTTCAACGGCTCATATTCTTCATCCACCGGGTTCTCGACCAAGTGATCAGCCGAAGCTTGAGCTTTCATTGCCGTCCGAGTCACCTAGACGATGTCAAATTCCATGAGCAAAATCTGCCACTTTGCGAGTCTTCCTGTGGGCATAGGCTTCTGAAAGATATACTTCAAAGGATCCAGGCGAGAAATGAGGTAAGTAATATAGGATGACAAATAGTGCTTCAACTTCTGTGCCACCCAAGTCAGGGCGCAACATGTCCTCTCAAGAGGAGTATACTTAACCTCATAGGATGTGAACTTCTTGCTGAGATAATAAATGGCTTGCTCTTTCCGGCCAGTGATGTCATGTTGACCCAACACGCAGCCAAATGAATAATCCGGGGCTGTCAGATAAAGAACCAACGGTCTCCCTGGTTCCGGCGGTACCAATACAGGTGGGTTTGATAAATACTCCTTGATCCTGTCGAATGCTTCTTGGCACTCATTGGTCCATTTGACCGCATCATCCTTCTTTAGCAACTTGAAGATGGGCTCATAGGTTGTCGTCAGTTGAGAAATAAACCTGCTAATGTAGTTCAACCTCCCTAACAGACTCATCACCTCAGTCTTGTTCTTTGGCGGTGGTAATTTCCTGGATAGCCTTGATTTTTGACGAGTCCAGCTCGATGCCCCGCCGATTGACTATGAAGCCTAACAACTTGCCTGACGGAACACCGAATGCACACTTTGCAGGGTTGAGCTTAAAATTGTACCTGCGGAGCCTCTGGAAAAATTTTCTCAGGTCCCTAACGTGGTCAGACTGCTTCCTGGACTTTATGATTACATCATCCACGTAGACCTCAATCTCCTTGTGTATCATGTCATAGAATATGGTGGTCATTGCCCTCATGTAAGTTGCCCCAACGTTTTTCAAGCTGAACGGCATGACCCGGTAGCAATATGTTTCCCATGGTGTGATAAATGCCGTCTTCTCTGCATCTTCCTCATCTATGAAAATCTGATGATACCCCGCATAGCAGTCCACGAAAGACCCAATCTCATGCTTGGCACAATTATCAATCAAAATGTGGATATTTGGCAATGGGAAATTGTCCTTTGGACTTGCTTTGTTGAGGTCACGGTAATCAACAAACACTCTGGTCTTACCATCTTTCTTCGGCACAGGCACAACATTGGCTAACCACGTGGGATACCGCATGACTCGAATGACTTTTGCATCAAGCTGCTTTGTGACTTCTTCTTTAATCTTCACACTCATGTCAATTTTGAACTTTCTCAACTTCTGCTTAACGGGAGGGAATGCTGGATCAATTGGCAATTTGTGGACCACCAAATCGGTACTCAAGCTTGGCGTGTCATCATACGACCATGCAAAAATATCCTTATACTCGAACAACGCTTTAATTATTTCTTCCCTGACTTGCGATTCAAGATGGCACTTATCTTAGTTTCTCTGACATTATCTGGGTCCCCTAGATTGATTGCTTCCGTATCATTCAGATTAGGCTTGGGTTTTTCTTCAAAATGATTTAGTTCCTTACTAATCTCTTCAAAGGCATCATCCTCATCATATTCTGATTCATCATCGCACCCTATTTCTTGGATTATTATTTCAGAATTAGATTGACTTTTAAGACTTGGCCGGGGATTCCTCATGCATGTCATGTCATTGAAACCAGCATAAAAAGAACTGTTCAAAGAAGAAAAGAAAAACAAAAATAAGAGCTATCAGGAATGATGGAAAAGGGAAATTGCATTTCATTGAAAATAAAGGATAACAGGGTTTGTACATCAACAAGCGGAAAATAAAAATCTGGGTCACAACCCTGGAATGACCGAAATAGAAAGGAAAACAAAACAAACTACCAAGATTCCTTCCGGGTAGGGAGAGGAGTAGCCTTCCAATTGTTAAGCTTTACATTCGGCCCGACGAACTGCACGTCTGCTTTGGTAGAACCTTCTCCAACTTCTACCATGTTCACATCATCAAACAACCTCTGGAACCTTTGAACTAACTCTTTATCAATGTCAACCACAGAACTTGGGACTGTCGTCACTGGGCGTTTCCTGGCACCGGGCTTGACAAAAGACTTGGAGAGACGCGGGATAGGCTTCGGAAGTGCCCACGCCTTCTATTTCAACCTTTTAGCCCTTTTCACATCTGCTGCTGTAGGTATGAATCCAAGACGGAACGTACCTAAGTTTTTAGGGAGGGACACTGGCTGTATGATACCCTGCAGAGATGCACCCAGACCTTTACCTGGCACAAAACCATTTTCAGCATTTCAGAGGCCACCATGACGGATACAGAGGCTATCTTTGGAGTTGGAACATATTTCCCTTCCAGAACTTTCTCAACCGGCACTGTTTCAAAAACTTGGTAAACCCAAGGCCCTTTGCCATCTTCAGCCTCAATAAACGGGATGGAGGCATCACTGTGAGCACACAAATTCTCCTCGCCATGCACAACGATCTCCTGTCTACCCCATTCGAACTTGACCATCTGGTGCAAAGTGGACGGGACTGCTTTGGCGGCATGTATCCAAGGCTGACCTAACAGCAAGTTGTAAGAGACGGGTACGTCTAGTACCTGGAACTCCATGGTGAATTCCACCGGTCCTATTGTCAATTCAAGCACTATATCACCGACCGAGTCTTTTCCTCCACCGTCAAACCCTCGGACACATATGCTGTTCTTGTGAATCCTCTCATCATTAACTTTCAACTTGTTCAGAGTAGAGAGAGGGCAAATGTTTGCACTGGAACCATTGTCAACTAACACCCTGGTAACCACAGAATCTTCACATTTTACCGTAAGATAGAGAGCTCTGTTGTGTTCAGTACCTTCCACAGGCAACTCATCATCGGAGAAAGTGACCCTATTCACCTCAAATATTTTGTTGGCGATCTTCTCCAGATGGTTCACTAAAATTTTGTCGGGGACATGAGCTTCGTTCAGAATTTTCATCAGGGCCCGACGATGCTCATCTGAGTGGATCAATAATGATAGCAAGGAAATCTGAGCGGGCGTCTTTCTCAGCTGCTCCACGATGGAGTAATCTTGTACCTTCATTTTTCTCAAAAATTCCTCCTCTTCTTCCTCAGTGACTGCTTTCTTCACTAGAACTGGATTATCTCTGGGTGTTTTAGCTTTTCTCAACTCTTTCGGGGCAAAGCATCTTCCCGAACGAGTTAACCCTTGGGCCTCATTGACTTCTTATTTCAGTTCTTTCCCCTTGTAAGTCACTATCACCCATTCATAGCTCCAAGGGACATCCTTGGTGTTGACTACCGGCAACTGGGTTACAGGCTTGATGATGACAGGGTCCGTGCGGGCACCCTCCACAATTATGATAGGCTTGTTTGCCAACCCCAGCACAATCACTTTTAACTTTGCATCACTTGTGGATCTCTTCTCGACTACCTCAGAAGGTTCACCTTTTGTCATGCTCAACTTGTTCACTGATCCTTCAACCGTTGGTCTTTTGACTGGCTTGACCTCACTGAACCGGATCATCATGACGGACAATGAGGGATTCTGGGGCTCCCCTCCCTTGTGTACTATCTCGATCATGTTTGTCTCCTTATGGGTTGGCAGTGGGTTATGGTTGATGTTGGGTGCCTCCGGAGTTTGGACTTCATTCCAGTTTGTGTCGATGAGCTCCTGGATGGCACTTTTCAAGTGCCAGCACTTCTCCGTATCATGCCCCGGAGTACCAAAACAATATTCACATCTTAAAGAGTAATCAAGATTCTATGGAGGAGGGTTTGGCAATTTCGACTCAATTGGCCTCAGCATATCCAACTGCCTCAATCTATGGTATTAACTGGTATATGACTCCACCAATAGGGTGAAAGTTTTCTTCCGCTGCGACCTCTCATTTTTGAATGCTGGGTTGGGTCGGAAACCTGGACCGGCAGGGTTTCGGTAGGCTCGTGGGGGTGGGTAAGCATTTTGTGGAGCCGGGTAGGTGTTTTGTGGGGCTGGGGGACGCCATTGTGAGTAGGAAGGGGGTTGAGTATATGACTCGGTGTGGTGGACAGAAATCTGAGGGTCTGGTGATGGGAAGTAATGCTGGGCTGGATTATATGGGTTTGGGTGTAGGCTCGGTGATGGGGTCGCGGCTGGGTATAATGGTGTGACGGGCCTCTCGGTCCAAACCATGATCCTGAATCAACTGTTGCCACATCTTTTTTCTTCTTCTTTCCATTCACTCCTCTAGTACCGTTCTGGATGGCTTGGGTGGTTGCTTTGATGGCCGAGTAACTCATGATTTTGCTCGACTTAAGCCCTTCTTCCACCATGCCGCCCATCTTTACTACCTCGTTGAAAGACTTGCCTATGGCTGATATCAGATGGCCAAAGTAAGTGGGTTCCAAGGCTTGCAGAAAATACTCTACCATTTCGTTCTCCTCCATCGGAGGGTTAACTCTTGCCGCTTGTTCTCTCCAGCGAAAACCATATTCTCTGAAACTTTCTCCTGGATTCTTTTCTATCTTAGTTAGGGACAAACAATCTGGGACGATCTCTATGTTGTACTGGAAGTGCCGTGCAAATGCTTGGGCCAGATCATCCCATGTATACCATCTGCTATGATCTTGACGTGTATACCACTCGAATGCCAGGCCACTCAAACTCTGGCTGAAGTATGCCATTAGCAGCTCATCTCTTCCACCAGCTCCTCTCATTTTACTGCAGAATCCCCTTAAGTGAGCCACCGGGTCCCCGTGCCCGTCGTATAAGTCAAATTTAGGCATCTTGAATCCTACAGGCAACTGAACATCGGGGAATAGACACAAATCTTTGTATGCTACGCTCACCTGGCCTCCCAATCCCTGCATGTTCCTGAACGATTGCTCCAGGCTTCTTACCTTCCTGAACATCTCCTCCTATTCTGGGTTTTTTGGCGATTTCTCGGTCTCAACAGGGAGCTCGAAATGAGGAGTATAAGAGTGATGATCTGGGGCCCTGAAAGTAGGCTCTGGGGGATAGTACTGATTGTCTTGGGTATGGAACAATGGCTCACTGGAGGATCGATGGAGTGTAGCTGGCGGGGGCACCACGAAAACATGAGTGGTTGGTGGAGGGGGGTACGGGATTATTTTGGCCGGTGGTGCTTGGGTGGTTTGGGAAGTGGTGCCTTGATAATGGTGGTAGTGGGCGAAGCCTGGTGCATTTTGTGGGGATGAATCAGCAGTGATAGGTTCTTTGACTGAGCCAGTGGTGGGATGAAAGCGGGGTTGGCACGGTATGATGGTGGGGGATGCCCTTTCACCCAGGCTTGGTACATTTCGGTCATCTGATGTTTCAACTTGTACAGTTCTTCTTTCAGATTAACCTCAGACTCTTCCCCCTCTCTTGACGGATCAATAACACTTGCATCTAATTCTTGGCCAGCCATAATCAACATGTCTTTGGACCTGGTGTTGTACGAGTGAGTTACCAGAGTGCCGAACAAACTAACCACCTGCCTGTACTTGATGACAACAAGCAAACTCGTTAGCGATTAGAGCTTAACAGATAGGCAACCACACGTTGAGGATGTAATGCACCTAAACAATTGACCATTTCTAGTATGCATTGAAACAGCTGCTTGCGTCATCCCGACTTTCACTAATTTTCATTTTGCAACTTCTCTCTCTTTCTTTTTCTCATTCCTGCTTTTCTTTGCCTGATTCTTGTTTTTCCTTTTATTCTCTCATTTTTCCTCTCTTGTTTTGCCATTATTTCTCTCCACAGTTTTCTTGTTTTCTCTCTCTTTTTTTCTTTTTTTTCTTTTTTTTTTCTTTCTTTTTTTCATTTTCATGGTTATGATCGAATCCTATGGGGATTGCCTACGTATCATGACACCGCATGAATCAAATCAAGCGTAGTTCTGGGAACACGTGCGAAATAAATAATAAAAATAAAAAAAACATTTTTTGGGGTTTTCAAATTTCATAAAACAAAATAAAATAAAACATCTTGATTACGGCAACTTCCCCTACAAATTTAAACATAAAGACTAACAGACTCGATGAGTGGACCGACAACTTCAAAAGAAAGCCGAAAATACAGACTCGAAAATGAACTAACAACTGACAATACAGACTCGAAAATAAACTAACAAAAACAGACTCGAACAAACAAAGTCAAGAATACATAAGTGTTTCAAATGCTGCTCCAGTTGGCCTTGTTGCGTGATCGCAGCCAACTCCTAACTACTAATAAGTAGCAAGAGAGGGTCGCAATAGCTTTTACCCGATTTTGGGTCGGGATTGAATCCACAGAGAGCTAGGATTAGAATCGAGTATCTATCTAGTTTAGGATTGCGTATGTGTTCTTAATTGGTCTTCTACTCATTTTTGGTTTTTCTTTATATTCTACTATGATCAATCTACAAATTATAATTGCAACTAAATTATACTAAGAGTAAATTGCTACAAGCTGTATCTAATGGTTTGAAAAGGCACTAGGGTAGTGACTTTCACCTAGGTGGCTAATTGACGGGTAATTGCATCTAAGGCACGATTGACATGACTGGGGAAATATGTTATAACCGTTGCTCAATACTACCCACTCTACACCTCTCGATAGAAAGAGTGGTTTTGCCCAATTGACTCTCTCAAGACCAATTAGGTATGCATATTTGCCCAAGCAACTAGGGTTCAAGTCGGGTATTACTCTCTCGAGGTTTAACCCTTTAATTGAGACTATCAAATCTCTTGAGTCCATCCCAATTCCTTGTTGAGTCAATTTTGGAGACTTAGGCTCTCTTTCTCAAGAAGAGCCTAAGTCAACTTAGCACAAACTAGAGTTTGCAACCACTAATTCATAAATTAAACTATAAAATTGACCCAAATAACAAACACCCATAGTCAATCTAATCTTAAATCACAACACCCATCAATTACCCACACTAGGGTTGAGCCACAACCCTAGCTAATGGGTCTAGCTGCTCATGCTTGAAGATAAAATCAGAGAAATAGATGAAGAGAAAGAAATATTAATTAATTACTAATGTAAATACAAAGATTCAACGATTAAAACTAAGTAAAAGTGCCCAAAATGGCTAAGAAATGTCTTCTCACGAGCGCAGCTAAAGTCTGATAATATCTGATACCCTAAAAATGGAAAAAGATTCTATTTATACTAAGCTGGAAAAACTGGACAAAAATTCCCCTGCGGGGTCAGTGCGGACCGCACAAAATGGTGTGCGGCCGCAATAGGCTCTTGAACTTGAAATTTCGACTCTCTGAACCCAGGCTCCACGGACCGCACAGAATGGCCTGCGGTCGCGGAGGCTTCTAGCGCGGTCCGCACAAAGTCGACCGCGGACCGCACAGGCTTGAATCTTTCCACTTGGCATCTCTCAGAACCTTGCCTCTACGGACCGCACAGAATGGTAGTGCGGCCGCGGAGGTCCACCGCAGACCGCACAAAGTTTAGTGCGGCCGCATTGCTTCGAAGCTTGAAATGCTGAGTCTCTGAACCTCTCTAGTGCGGACCGCACAAAGTGTAGTGCGGCCGCACTAGGCCTGTTTTTCCTGAGTTTGTCTTGTCTTTTGGTACTTGTGCAGGTTTCACTCCTTTTGAGCTGATCTTTGACATCTTGTCACTTTGTTGATCAAACCTGCAATCAAGCACAACTTATGAGCCTTTTGGGACTATTTTGTATGAATTTATAATCAAAGCATAAGCACAAAGGGGTATAAAATGCGTCAAAATCCCTAGTTATCAGTTGCATCCACAATTCGATTCTATTATGCTGACACTTTATCTCTATCCCCTTGAATGTCTCCCAAGCTTCGAAGACTATTTCAGTGTCCTTCTAGCAGAAGTTGTGGATTTCCCTTCTGATTTTCACTATTTTTGCAGCTGAGAAGTATTTGTCGAGGAAAATTTTCATCATATCTTCCCATGTCCTGATCTAACTCGTCGGTAAGCTACGAAGCCAGTGCTTCATTTCATCCTTCAGTGAAAAAGGGAATGCCCTTAAGTAGACTGCATCTTTGGAAACTCCATTATACTGGAAGGCGTTCATGATTTCCTAAAAGTCCATCAAGTGAGTGTTAGGATCTTCATTTGCCTTCAACCTAAAGACACAATTGTTCTGGATGGTTTGAAGCAAACCTTGCTTCAACTCAAAATTATTTGTTGCTACAGGTGGAGGTCTGACACTTGACAGTCCCTGATTGTAGACTGGTCTGGCATAATCACCTAATGCTTTTCCTAGCCTGAGAGCCATATTTTCGAACTGGTCTTCAACCAACGGTCGATTTTGATTGAATCCTTGACCCCCATCATCTTCAATAGTTTCCTCAACAGTTCCAAGGGCTGCTTCAGGTGCTATCGGTGCAGCTTGTCTCTCTATTGTGTTGCCTCTCTTGTAGCTAAGTCTACCTCATCATCACAGTTCTTAGCCATGTATTCTTGGGTTGAAGGTTGACCCAAGAATTTTTTTGGTGAGTTCTTTATTTTTCCTCAACTGTCGTAGATGCTTTTGCACCTCTGGACTGTATGGAATCAATTTTTTTGAAGAATATCGAGTCATACACCAGAGAAGTTAACCTGTTGCCTGCATACAGAAGAGAAAAATCGTGAAGAATAAAAAAAAATTGGTTCCTGCATTAGCCCAAAAACTATTTTGAACACTATTGATTGCAATCCCTGGCAGCGGTGCCAAAATTTGACGAGCGCAAAACACAACACAAAATTGATGCTCGCTAGCCAGAGATAGTATAGTTTAATTATCGTATCCACGGGGATTGGATTTAAATAATGATAAAGTAATTTCTAGCTTAAAGCTATTCAGGATGATTAACATTTTGGTTAGGATTTAATTATAAAATTAACAACGAAAACTAAAACAAGTAACAGATGATCACATAAAGACCAGAGTTGAGCAACACCGAAGTAATCAATGAGAGAAATAAGGGTCGTGACAGGATAGGTGCAAGATAGCTAATAGGGACCCAATTCTAGTTCAATTCACTCTAATGTTCTAATGATTCTCACGAATTCACTCGATTATTAGTTCAAACATGTAGCCAAGATTCCTATCTAGATAAAATCTTAACTCTACGAAATGAACTAATATAAGCATTGAGAAAATATGTAAACATGCGTCAGTGGATTAGTCATCAGGAAAACATCTCTCGAATATTCTCCTAACTTGATTTATTCAACAATTTAACATGCTCTTTCAATTACATAAAAGGATGACCAAATTAAACGAAACATAACAATGCAAAGATAATCACCAAAATATTTCTCTTTTGATTAAATAAACTAGTGAATAAAGTTACAAACAATTCAGAACTCCATAAACGAATTCAAGCAAAGAGCTAGAGTAAAAATCCACAAATATCAATCAATACACCATATCCGTCAAAACCAAAGGGAAACTACTACATAATCATGGAGAAATTCATCACAATTAAAGTTGAATAATAAGAAAACATGAATTCAATCCAAACTCGTGTGTTGAGTTGAGGAAAGAATGATGAATCCTTGTGCTTTGAGTCTTCAATGCTCTTACAATCTTCCGTAGGTCAAAATCCCCTTAAAAATCGTATTTTTGATGTATTTATACCATGTAGGAATAGCCCCGAACGAAACTATCCTTTCCAAGCCGAAGTGGGACAAAACTCTAAGAAAATTACACAAGCGTGACGCCTCATGACGCCTATACACCGCAACAGTGGGAAAGTTTAGTGAGCAGGTCTTTTTCACTCTGCAGGAATTTTGCACTGGCACCTTGTGCCCCGCGACACGCCCCGCGGCGAGGTATTGCAATTTATCCAGAGTAATCTTTTTCTCAATTTTTAAAATCCTAACTTGATCGTTGAGCCCCGAACATGATACCGGCTTAATTCTTTGGGGTTCTACTCAAACTTCAAAGCTCTAAATCATCCATTTTATCTTCAAACTTGCTTCTTCACTCGAAATCTCATCCTATACAACATAATATAGTAAATAACTACAAAGTACTAACAATTAGGCTCAAAAATAATCAAAGTGTAGTAATTAGAGTGTATAATGTAGCTAAAATACGAGTTCCTTGCCTACCATCAACTATGCGTAGGACTGCTAAAAGATCTCTGAGCCCAGTAAACCTAAATACTAACTTTTTGGACTGCTAAGGCTTTCCTTTTTGCGCATCAACCGTGGAACTACATTTTCAACATTCAAATAGATTACTAGTCTTAGTATTCTTCTTGAGTAAGTTAGTTAATATGTTTTAGGAATCGAGTTATAATCAAGTGTCATACATAATCAGTGAGTTGAAGTAATTATTTGAGTTTGCAAGTTAGAGTAACTTGTAAGTAAGAGTGAGTGTTTGGGCAGTTCGGATTGGATATGAAAATTTCAGTTCGAATTTTCAATTTTCTGATTGAAAAAACGACAATCCAAATCCAATCTAAATAAGCTCAGATTGGATCAGATATTTTAATTTCGATTTCGAATTAATCGGTTTGGATATTTTGGATGTTCAGTTTTGAGCTTATAAGTTGAGAGGCTTCTTCTTTTAACAAAAATGATTATCTAAATGAAGTACTCGTGTTAAATTGTATGAAAAGTTCATTATCACCGCAATCATACAAATAAAATATTCAAGTAATGAAATTACTATCAAGAAAATATAATAGAGACATTACCACCGCCGATAAGAAGTAGCAATAGTAAAACCATGTCCCAATGATAAGTATTCTGAGAGTAATTTGTAACTAATGTTGAATATATGAGATAATATCTAGTGAGTAGGATATTTGAACTTATTACAATTGGCATGGATAATAGACTAAATATTAAGTATAAAAATTTTGAATTTTCAAATATCCAAAATTCCAAAGTACTAAATCCAATATCCAATCCAAAATTCAAAATTTTTAATAATTAAACGCATAATCTAATCCGTAATTTGAAAAAGCCAAACCAAAAATCCAAAAAAATTAAATTTCGGGTTTGTCCAATCTATGCCCACCCCTACTTGTAAGTCAAATAGTTGAAGTAGGAAAGTTGGTGGGTATTGATTCACAGGTCTTGTAATCGATACATTTGGATAATTATTTTAGTGACGTTGAAGTTAAAATCCTAAGTGGTAGGCCGTGGTTTTTGCACCTTTGAGCCGTGTGATTTCCATGTAAAATTTGTTGTGTTTTTTTACTATTTATCTTGCTTACGCTTAAGGAGTAAGTTAAAGAACCAAGTTCTTTAGTAATTCAAAAAGGCACTTAAACTAAAAATTGGTATCGGAGAAAGTTCTCTCACACGTGATTAACACCTAGAGAGATCTTGGAAGCAAAATGAATGCTCCAAATGGTATTAAAGAAGGACAGTCAACTACACCACCTCTGTTAAACGAAAATACTATAGTTGGTGGAAGGTAAGAATGGAGGATTTCCTGACAGCCTGAAGACTATGAATTATGGACTATAGTGAACGGAGGTCCACGAATTCCACTTAACAAGATAGGAAAAATGAAATTGTTACTAAAGACCCCTCTGAATTCGTAGTAGCAGATTTCAGAATAATGGAGAAGAATGCAAATACCTGTCACACCTCCTTTTTACGCACCTAACCCGAAGGATAAGTGTATAAGGGAGTTTTTCCATTTAAAGTGACATTATTCGAAATGGGATTATTTATTTGATTTTTAGAGTCGCCACTTGGGATAGGACGGGCTTTTGGTGTCCCAAGTCACCGATTTAATTTAAATCCCAGATCGAGGAATATTTCGACCTCCCAATTGGAGTCTGCGAACCAGAAATTCTGTGTAAGGAATTCTGTTGACCCGAGGGAAGGTGTTAAGCACCCCCGGATCCCGTGGTTCTAGCACGGTCGCTTAAATTATCATAAATGGCTAAAATCTGATTTTACTACAAGCTCCAACCCATTGTGCAATTTTAAGAATTATTCAACCGCTTTTAGTTTATTTTTACGGAAGTGAACGTCGTTTAAGAGCGTGCTTTTGGATCACGTCACATGAAATGCACCCGGATCCTCAACACCTCNGTAATTAGTGTCTCTAAATGGTTACCCATTGATTTTAACTATCTAATCTATAGTTAACCTAAAAATTAACAACCCTAAATCTAACTCTATAGAAAGAAAAAAAAAATGAGAGGAAAAGAAAAGAAAGCGAGAAAACAACAATTTTAAACTAAATTAACAAAATTAAATAAGTAGAAAGAAGTGTAATGTTACCAGTTATGAGATGAAATGAGCTAATTAATTCCAGAAGTTAATTACGATCAGAAGAAGCTATGAATAATGCTTTTTCTTAGTGTGAGAGTGAAGGGTTCGAAAAGGGTAAAAGGAGGCCCTCAGAGACTATTTATAGAAAAAGTCCTGGGGCCCATTCTCACCTACCAGTGCGGACCGCACAAAATGGACCGCGGTCCGCACTGGGCTATTATGTTCAAGTCCAACTCAATAACCCACCATGGTCCGCACAAATGGACCGCGACCGCGGTGGTCCACCGCAGACTGCACCAAATCAACCTCGGTCGCGGTGGCAAACTTCAGAGAGCAATTTTTGTCACTCTTTACCAGTGCGGACCGCACAAAATGATAGTGCGGCCGCACTGGAAACTTCAGAGACCTGTGCAATTTTTCAATTATGTCCTGCACTACATCAACTCAATCCTGTAACATCTCACAACCAGTTAGCCCAAAAATCAATCCTATACTACAAAGAAAATCAAAGAAAACAAAAAGAAAAAAAAACATACGGGTTGCCTCCCAAGAAGCGCCTGATTTAACGTCGCGGCATGATCACACTCAACTATGTCTATTAAAAGACTAAGCGGGCGTTGCAAATATAATCCGGGGTATTATGCCCAGAGTCGAATCCCGCAAGGAATTAACGTATCAATTGTAGTCTTTAGAGTACTAAATTCTTATTAGTCAACCTTCTCAAACTTTGTGAATGAAAATTGATGGTTTATTTAATAACTAAGATTGAAAGTCAATAAGCAGATGTAAACTAAAGATGCTTAAGTTGTAAACAATAATGAGAAAGTTCTAAGGCAGTGATTTCCCCTATTGATGGAATCCCTTCTGTTTATGTTTCATACAAATTCACCAACACATTCTATCAATCATGAACACTCTTCTTACCGTAAATCTCTCCCGAGTAATCACAGTAATGTACTAAATGCACTCTCCCGAGATACACTAGCTAGCTTTGTTTATCACAGTTCACTTAAGATTACACCCAAGGCTTCGTTATCCCTAATGCCACATTTAAACCCGCAGTTATAGATCCCTCTTATACTTTGGGAGTGGTGTTGTTCAACAATAACCTAAATATGCACTCTCTCCCGAGTTATGCACACTACATAGGCACAACTAATTGAGGATCCTGTCAATTAACTACAACAAACACATAGTTGAACAAATAGAGATTGAAACTAGCAATTTGTATTCACATAAACAAGAAGTTCATCCCTCAATAGGTTCCATCAAAACCTTAGACAAAAGATTTAGCTACTCATAACTATGGGTAAATAAACTAGAATAATGTTCATCATGAAAATTTCAAGAAAAATTAAAGAAGAAGAAGATATGATGTTTTGGGTGATCTCTCACAATTGTTTTCCTTCCAAAATACTCTCTAAATCAATCCCTCCTCCTTTGGGCGAAGTCTAGTATTTAAAATAGGATTTTTGGGCTAAAAATCCCTTGTTTTGCACTTAAGTCCCTGAACTTTTCCGCCTCTGCCGCGGTTCTGCCGCGGTCGCGGTCAAACCGCGGCCACACACCTTCTCTGAATCTCAACTTGTCCGCGACAGTCTTCTACCGCGGTTCTGCCGCGGTTCCACCGCGACAGTCCTTCTTCAGGCCTGGCTTGAGCTGCTTCGCGTGGTTCACTTGGCAGAATTTTACGATTGGCCTCTTTTTCTCCATGTTTGATCCCAAAAGTACTCCATAGCCTTCTCTTGTCATATATCACCTGCAAAGCATGAAAAGCACTAATCAGAGCATTTTGTTATCACTTTTATCATCAAAACTATACAAGAAGGTGGTTCTTTAGGGCCTAATTATAGTTAAATTCACCTATTATCAACACCCCACACTTAAACCTTTGCTCGTCCTCGAGCAAGTTAAACCACACTTCTAGGCCTAACCGTTAGATGCATTGCCCCAAGTTTATGCCACACCCGTCATTATGAAAGAATAACCTAAGCAGTGCAACAGTCACACTCAGATGCAGACTCTAACGCCATGACACACTCGTGCTTACTCTAGTTACTCTAACAGAGGTGAAAACTCACTTTTTCTTCCTGAGTCACATGCCCTCACATCACAAATCTGAGAGAAGTTCCACACACATAAAATTAAGCAACAAGGAACCATAGATAGACAAAATTCACTCACTCTCAGCAAAGAACATTCACATGCCACACAGATACACCATAGGCTTGCCCCTAGTGTAATACTCTACTAATCGAGCTGTTCAGTCAAAGATCAAGAGGTCTTTATTTGGTTGTAATGTAGGCTAAGGGACGGGTAGGATATATTTGGATATAGTGATTAACCTCCCTAAGCACTTTTAATACAAACTTCCTTTTGTTTCAATTTCTATGTTCAGCCCAATCATTCTCCCACATTTTGTTTCATAGTTGCCCCCCACTTTTCTTTAGGTGCACTGGCCTTTTTCTCTTTTTTTTTCTCATCTCTCTTTTGTTTTTTTAACCGCCATTGCACCATTCAAGTATTTCTTTCCTGATTCCCCTTTTTCCACTCCTCTAACACCCCACACTTTGACTTTTGTATGTTCTTTAATAATTCAAGTGCTTCTAGGAGGTACAGGTTCAAGCAGTCAAACTACTCAAACACAGGGATGTAGGTTATTATAGGGTTATCAAAGAACAGGCTTCAGGCTCAAAGGGGTTAACTATGACAATATGTACAGGTGGATTCACAATTATACAGGCTATACAAAGAAATGCTTCAATCATCTCTAAAACCAAACAACTTCTATTTCGCTTTGCAAACACACAGGGCAAGTTCTAGGTATCACATGCAAGCACAAAATGCAAGTAATAGCTCACACACACTTGGCATGTAACTCATTTCGAATCAGTTTATCAACACACTCATACGAGCGTTCAAGAAAGACAAGATGTGCAAAATTAAGGCATCAAAGTATGAGTCTACAAACGAGCCTAGACGTCGCACCCTCAGTTCGTTTTTGTTATTCTCAGGTGTGTACATCTAGGGTTGCATTCTAGCCTTCACCCATCTTGGTCCTAAAACTACAAAAGAAAAATCTACCTAACCCGGTTCAAGAAAAGCCCTTGGAAAAGAACCGTGGTCAAAAGAAAAACCAAGGGAGAATTACTACACTACCTAAAAAAATAAAATAAAATAAAGAAAAATCTACCTGGACTACTTCCCTCAAGAGTACTGTCCAAGTGGTCCGTCCTCAGGAAGAGTCCTCTACAATTTTTTTTTTATATATCTGACTTTGACCCTCAAGAGACCCGTCGACAAGTGTCCGTCGTTGGGCCAAGTCAGTTACTTCTAATGTGAGTACAGTCAATTATACACAACAACATCAATCTAATATTACAACATACTCAATGTCTATATACACTACAATACACTACCAAAGCAAGTCTCCCACCCCACACTTAAAATTATGGCATGTTCCCATGTCATATCAAAATAAAGAGCAGAAGGGTAAGAAGACTCATCATGGTGTTGGGGCTTCATCCTCATCATCGATCTGAATGGTGGCAGGTGCATCTCGGCCCACTCTGATGCCTGATGCTTTGAATGGTGCTTTAGCGGGCAAGGCTCCATCAGTAGGATTGGTGGGAACATTTTTCAGCAAGCACAACCTCGTCACCGATGAAGGGAAGTAGAATCCCTTTGACAGCAGCGGAGACCGCAGGATCATTTCATCACCAATTATTCGCGCCGCATCAAAGTTTTTCTTAGTGACGAAGCACCACGTCAATAGAGCTCTTTGATAGTTCACGTCAGTCGTGTTACCTGTGGGCAAGAACCGGCTGCAAATGACAGTGAACCAACATTTAGCCAAATGTGTGAATGACTTGGAGTTCAGGGTGATATTGTCCTGTATCCAGCGTGGTTGACCCCCTGCGCATAGTATTTCAGTCATATTCTCCCAAGTGACTCCTTGTGGTTCCTGGTAATAGTCGATGTCACCAGTGAACCCGGGCAGCCTCAACACCTGGCGAATCTTTTCAATTGAGGCATCTACCACCCTGCCCCGCACAATCACCTCCCGCAACATGTGAGCTGGGCAATTTGCATAGAACTCCCTCACTAGCATGACGTTCACTGTCTCAGGTTCATCAAATAAGAACTCCATCTCCCTCCGCCGGATTTCCTCATACATCTCTTCCTTTTCCGCACGGAGGGCCGCCCTGTCAATAAGAATCTCAAGGGTGAAGCTCTTGGAGGCCTTGGCATGAAAGTCGTCCTCTGCCTTCTGTGATTCGAACCTGGAGGCATCATATATAGGCTCTTGGGAAGTGCCTGCCGCATTCTTTTGCCTTTTACGAGCCATATCACCTGCAAACAATTCAGGAGAACCATCAAATGCATCCTAACTATTGCCACTTGGATGGGTACTCAGACTTCGCCACCCGATGGCACCAAACAGGATCCCCCATTTATTTCTTTCTTACAACTATGCCAAGCCCCCAACTAGTAAGGTGCTCAAGGTTAACAACCCCCACAATGGCCCCACAATAGTACTAACTCACAATTATTGGCATACAACACCCCACACATGCTCCTTCAAGTGGTTTATGCCAAATACAACACCGCCACAACCTAATGGGGGCACAAAGTGCTCCAACATATCACAACAAACCTCCAATTTTTGGCCAAACGGGCCTTTCCACCAAACTACGTCACACAAATTATTTCTAGGCCTCCAAATCATCTAAATATCCCTACAATTGAAGCACAATAAAGACCCACACATTTAAGCCTCACACAAGTCCACAAGAAGCAAATACAACAATAAAAATAGAAAAAGAAGCAAAGATTTAACAAAAATTAACACTATTCCTACCTAGGGTTTAATCAATCTAATGTAGGCTACATGACACTAATTAGGATAAAGAATTAGAGAAGGAAGAAGAAAAAAATAACTTACTTGAATGAAGGAGGGAAGGGGTGGGTAGTGGTGATGGAGCTTTGAAGAAGATGACAACGAAGGATGAAGATGGGGGAGTGAGATTTTGAGAGAAGAGAGGATTGTGTTTGGGGGAGGAGGCGTGTTTTGGGTCTGATGGGAATGAGGGGTTTTGGTAAGGGTTTGGGTTAATTAAAAGGGGGTAAAAAATAAGAATCATAAAAAAAATCAAAAAATTTCGCGTACCTGGGCCGTCTGGGTCTGCCGCGGTTCTACCGCGTTTATGGTGGAAACGCGGTAGACGGGTTTCAGAAAGGGCTTCTCACCGCGATTTGACCGCGTTTACGGTGCAACCGCGGTGGACTAAGTTCCGAGGGGGTATCTGACCGCGGTTTCACCGCGGTTACGGTGGAACCGCGCTCTGGCCGGTATTCTGATACTTCGTTTTTTTTTTTAAATTAGTGTGTTACACTTACAACAATGTCGTGGGTTGCCTCCCACGTAGCGCCTGATTTAACGTCGCGGCACGACGCAGGATGAGCGCATTTAAGGCTTGCTCGACCTCTGTGGTTCAGTCAGGTGCAACTCAGACACTTCCTTTGGCTCGCTCATGCCTACATATGGCTTCAATCTTTGACCATTGACTCTAAATGTACGAGAGTCATTCTCTGTGGAAATTTCAACAGCCCCTGAAGGGAAAACTTCAACTTCTCGAAATAGTCCGGACCATCGTGACTTAAGTTTACCTGGGAACAAACGTAGTCTTGACTTGTAGAGCAATACCATGTCCTCGGGTTTGAAATTCCTCTCAACAATGTTCTGGTCGTGCAGCCTCTTCATTTTCTCCTTGTACAACTTTGTGCTCTCGAAAGCAAGATGTCTGAACTCCTCGAGCTCATGCATTTCAGTGATTCTTGTTGTGCCCGCAGCTTCCAGATCCAAGTTCAGTTGTTTCAATGCCCACCACGCTTTATGTTCAAGTTCCACTGGCAGATGGCAGGCCTTCCCAAACACCAACTTGTATGGTGACATACCAATTGGTGTCTTGGAAGCAGTTCTGTAAGCCCAGAGTGCATCATCTAGCTTCCTCGCCCAATCAGTTCTTGTTGCGTTTACAATTTTGGTTAACACACTCTTGATTTCTCTGTTGGACACTTCAACTTGTCCACTAGTCTGCGGGTGGTAAGGAGTAGCCACCTTGTGGCGCACATCGTACTTAGCAAGCAACTTTTCAAAGGCTCTGTTGCAGAAGTGAGTGCCCCCATCACTGATAATTGCTCGTGGTGTCCCGAAGCGGGTGAATATATTCTTCTTCAAAAATCCCACTACCACTTTTGCATCATTGGTGGGCAACGTAGCAGCTTCCACCCATTTGGACACATAGTCTACAGCAACAAGAATGTATTTATTGCCATAGGAGCTGACGAAGGGACCCATGAAATCAATCCCCAGACGTCAAACACTTCCACCTCTTGAATTGGGTTCATGGGCATCTCGTGGCGCCGGGAAATGTTCCCGGTGCGCTGACATTCATTGCAACCCTTCACCCATAAGTGAGCATCTTTAAACACTGTTGGCCAGAAGAATCCAACCTCTAGCACCTTTGCCGCTGTCCTGACCCCTCCAAAGTGTCCACCATACGCCGATACGTGACAAGCCTGCAAAACAGAAGATTGCTCTATCTCGGGGACGCATCTCCGGATCATATTATCAAGGCATATTATAAACAGATAAGGCTCGTCCCAGTAATATTGGCGGCCTTCACGATAAAACCTTTTCCTTTGGACCGATGAAAGGTCGTTAGGAACTATACCACTGGCCAGGTAATTAGCAAAGTCTGCATACCATGGCGCTTCCTGAAGAGTGGTGGCGAGTAGCTGCTCGTCTGGAAAAGTTTCCAGAATTTCCTCAACCTCAACTGCCTTTTCAGCTCCCTCAAGTCGTGATAGATGATCAGCGACTTGATTCTCAGTGCCCTTACGGTCACGAATTTCAAGATCGAATTCTTGCAGTAGCAACACCCAACGAATCAGGCGTGGCTTAGATTCTTTCTTTTCAATTAAGTACCTGAGAGCTGCATGGTCAGTATATACAATTACCTTGGACCCTATCAGGTAGGATCGGAATTTGTCTAACGCGAACACCACAGCTAACATCTCCTTCTCAGTCACAGTGTAGTTCAACTGGGTGCCACTCAACGTTCTACTAGCATAATAGATTGGGTGCATCAGTTTGTCTTTCCGCTGGCCCAGCACTGCCCCCACTGCGTAGTCACTGGCATCACACATTAGTTCGAACGGTTGCTCCCAGTTGGGGGCAACAATGATGGGTGCTGTGACCAGTCTCTTTTTCAACTCCTCAAATGCTACCCTGCAATCATCAGAAAACAAAACGGGTGATCTTTTTCTAACAACTTACAGAGAGGGTTGGCAATTTTGGAGAAGTCTTTTATGAACCTCCGGTAAAAACCGGCATGCCCAAGGAAGCTTCTGATTGCTTTGACTGAGGTTGGGGGAGGCAGCTTTGCTATTACATCCACTTTCGCACGATCCACCTCAATTCCCTTGCTTGACACCCGGTGCCCCAAGACTATGCCTTCTTGTACCATGAAGTGGCACTTCTCCCAGTTCAGAACCAAGTTAGTCTCGATGCACCGTTTCAGCACTCGCGTCAGATTTATCAGGCACTCATCAAATGAATTCCCCACCACTGAGAAGTCATCCATGAACACCTCCATTATGTCCTCTACCATGTCAGTGAATATGGCCATCATGCACCGTTGGAATGTGGCAGGTGCATTGCATAGGCCAAAGGGCATCCGTCTAAAGGCATAAATGCCATACGGGCAGGTGAAGGAGGTCTTCTCTCTGTCCTCCGGTGCAATGGAGATCTGATTGTACCCTGAGTACCCATCCAGGAAACAGAAGTGTGACCTCCCTGCCAGTCTGTCCAACATCTGATCAATGAAGGGAAGTGGGAAGTGGTCTTTCCGGGTGGCAAGATTTAACTTCCGATAGTCCATGCAAATTCTCCAGCCTGTGACGGTTCTTGTAGATATCAATTCATTGTTGTCATTTTTCACAACCGTCATGCCACCCTTTTTAGGAACACATTGAACTGGGCTCACCCAGCTGCTGTCAGAGATTGGGAAAATAATTCCCGCATCTAACCATTTTATTACCTCCTTCTTCACCACTTCCTTCATGTTGGGGTTCAGCCTCCTCTGGTGTTCCCTGGAAGGTTTGTGACCCTCTTCCAGCAGAATCTTGTGCATGCAGTAGGCGGGGCTGATCCCCTTGATGTCTGCCATGGTCCACCCAATGGCAGTTTTGCACTCCTTTAGTACCTGTAAGAGTTGTTGAGCCTGCACATCTAACAAGCTAGATGAGATAATAACAGGTAATGTGGAGTCAGGCCCCAGAAATTCATACCTGAGGTGGCGGGCAAAGGCTTTAACTCCAGCTTTGGTGGTTCTTCAATAGATGGCTTGGCTGGAGGAGTTTCCCTCTTTTCTAAGTGCAAGGGCTCAAATTCTAGATTTCTATCCCAGAACCCTCTACCTTCTAATGCCAACACCCATTCCGCTAGATGCTCCCCATTCACTTCATGTAAGTTCATCACACATGCAGAAAGGGGGTCCTCAATAGTCAACACCTCATCATCAGACTCTACTATTACATCCACGGCATCAATAAGAGAGCAATTGGCGAACTCGCTTGGTCGCCTCATAGACTTCTGCACATTGAATGTTATTTCTTCATCATTGAGCCTCATCTTGAGCTCCCCAGTCTCACAATCAATCAGAGCTCTCCCCGTGGCCAAGAATGGTCTTCCTATGATTATAGGAATTTCTTCATCCACTTTGCAATCCAAGATCACAAAATCTGCAGGGAACACGAATTTCCCTACCTGAATCAGCACATCATCAAGGATACCAAATGGACGCTTCACAGTTCTGTCGGCTAACTGCAACAACATGGAGGTGGGTCTAGCTCTCCCAATGCCCAACCTCTTATAAATAGCCAGAGGCATAAGATTAATGTTGGCCCCTAAATCACAGAGCGCCTTAGCAAAGGCGAAATTTCCAATAGTGCACGGAATTGTAAAGCTCCCTGGGTCAGACAGCTTTTCTGCAATTGGTCTAGTCACCACTGAACTACAGGTCTGAGTAAGTGTAACCGTGGCCAAGTCTTGAAAATCAAATTTCCGTGACATCAAGTCCTTCATCATCTTTGCATACCCAGGCATCTCTTTTAAAGCTTCAATCAATGGTATGTTTACCTGGATTTGTTTGAGCATTTCAAAGAACTTTTTATACTGCTCCTCCTTTTGATGCTTGGCCAGCCTCTATGGAAAGGGTGCAGGAGATCTCTTCTTCCCAATCACTTGGGACTGCTCTTTCTCAGCTACTATCTTAACTACTGGCTCCTGCACTGGCTCATCTACTTTCTCAGTCTCTTGCTGAATGCTCTTTTCTTCCTGAGCAGGCTGAACTGTCACCTCTGTCAGTATCGTTGACTCATCCAGCTCAATGGGCACTGGTATGAGTGTCTCAGCCTGAATATTTTCTCGAGCCCTCTCTTGTTCTAAATCCAGATCCCTGCCATTATGGAGACTCACCGCCATCAGCTGCTTTGGGCCCTGATCTTTTGGATTTATTTGTGTGTCTGCAGGTAATGTCCCTTGAGGACGATTGTTCAGAGACATTGAAATCTGGCCCATTTGCACTTCAATATTTTTGATTGCTGCATCGTGTGCATCGACTCTCTCATTGATTTTGGCATTGGACCCAATAACTTGCTGCATCATTGCTTCCAGTCTAGTAAACCCATCTTCTTGTCTTCCACCATGCTGCCGCTGAGGTGGATGATACCCTTGCTGCTGCTGAGGTGGATGATACCCTTGCTGCTGATTGTGATTGTTGTACCCCTGTGGCCTGGGATAAGGTGCCATATTGTTGGGGGGTCTCATACCTCCCATGTTTCCTGTGTTAAACTGTGGCTATGCCAACCTGTATTGCTGCTGATTTTGCTGGCCCCAGTTCTGATTGCCCTGTCTCTGGCCTCCATAGTTGGACACATAGTTCATGTCCTCAGGGTGTTGATGCTGATGATCATGTTCTGCGTTCCAAGGATTACCAATTGGCTAGCTAATGCAAGATGTGCACAAGCCCCCGTTTGTAGTGTCTACAATATGTACTTGCTGTTTCTGCCCTAATTCCTCCACCTTTTTGGTGAGTATGCTCATCTGTGTCAGGAGGGTCGCCATATTTTCAGCCATGGTATTTGAGGGATCAGGAGGCACTGAGTGCACCACTGGAGTGATAGGTGCATTCCTGGTCGTCCACCCCGAATTCTGTGCCATCTTGTCAAGCAGATTCTGACCTTCTCTCCAGGTTTTGCTCAAGAATGCCCCACCAGCTGAGGCATCTACAATATTCTTCATGCTGTCTGACAGTCCCATGTAAAACCATTGTCCCAACATCTATTCTGGAACACCGTGGTGGGGACACATAACCAACATTCCTTTAAACCTGCCCCATGTCTCATGCAGTGTCTCCATTGGTTTCTGTTTGAAGCTCACGATCTCGTCAATTTGTTGAGCAGTTTTGTTGGGCGGGTGGAACTTGTTGTGAAATTACTTGACTAACTCATCCCAAGTTTCTATAGAGTTTATGGGGAGTGAGTTTAGCCAAACCTGAGCAGCTCCTGTCACCGAGAATGGAAACAATAACAGCTTGATTGCTTCCGAAGTCACGTTGGGTTGCCTTTGAGTTTTGCAGATAGACAGGAAGTTCTTCAAGTGCTGCTGAGGATCTTCTATTTGTGTCCCAGAAAAGAGTCCCTTGTTTTGCAACAAGTGCAGCATGTTATTTGTGATCTGGATCGATTCAGCTTGTATTGCGGGCACAACAATGGCAGTGGACAGATTGTCAGTTGTGGGTTGTGCCCAGTCATATAGTGCACCCTCAGGCACAGGAGGTGCCATTTCTCTGGCATTTAAGCCAACTTGCTCATTCCTGACGTTTCCGTTGGGGTCGTTTACGTCTCCCATGTCAATTTTGAATTTGTGTGTTTGTTGGGATTGTTGAAGTCTTTTGTTGGCACGGTTCAATGTCCGGAATGTTTTCTCGGGGTCTGAGAGTCCTTCAAGTAGTTCTCCAGTCCTCATAGAATTTCTAGGCATACACCTGTGCGACCAGATCAACAACCGTCAAAATTTCAATGAAAAATTGGGTAGAGAGAAAACTGACCACACTAAGAATTTTTTTATATTTCTATCAATGGTAATTGATAATTCTGTTAATTCCCCGGCAAGGGCGCCAAAATTTGGTCACGCTCAACTGTGTCTATTAAAAGACTAAGCGGGCGTTGTAAATATAATCCGGGGTATTATGCCTAGAGTCGAATCCCACAAGGAATTAACCTATCAATTGCAGCCTTTAGAGTACTAAATTCTTATTAGTCAACCTTCTCAAACTTTGTGAATGACAATTGATGGTTTATTTAATAACTAAGATTGAAAGTCAATAAACAGATGTAAACTAAAGATGCTTAAGTTGTAAACAATAATGAGAAAGTTCTAAGGCAGTGATTTCCCCTATTGATGGAATCCCTTCTGTTTATGTTTCATACAAATTCACCAACACATTCTATCAATCATGAACACTCTTCTTACCGTAAATCTCTCCCGAGTAATCACAGTAATATACTAAATGCACTCTCCCGAGATACACTAGCTAGCTTTATTTACCACAGTTCACTTAAGATTACACCCAAGGCTTCGTTATCCCTAATCCCTCCTTTAAACCCGCAGTTATAGATCCCTCTTATACTTTGGGAGTGGTGTTGTTCAGCAATAACCTAAATATGCACTCTCTCCCGAGTTATGCACACTACATAGGCACAGCTAGTTGAGGATCCTGTCAATTAACTACAACAAATACATAGTTGAACAAATAGAGATTGAAACTAGCAATTTGTATTCACATAAACAAGAAGTTCATCCCTCAATAGGTTCCATCAAAACCTTAGACAAAAGGTTTAGCTACTCATAACTATGGGTAAATAAACTATAATAATGTTCATCATGAAAATTGCAAGAAAAATTAAAAAAGAAGAAGATATGATGTTTTGGGTGATCTCTCACAATTGTTTTCCTTCCAAAAAAATCTCTCAATCAATACCTGCCTTCTTTGGGCGAAGTCTAGTGTTTAAAAGATAGGGTTTTGGGCTAAAAATTCAGTGTTTTGCACTTAAGTCCCTGAACTTTTCCGCCTCTGCCGCGGTTCTGCCGCGGTCGCGGTCAAACCGCGGCCACACACCTTCTCTGAATCTCAACTTGTCCGCGACAGTCTTCTACCGCGGTTCTGCCGCGATCGCGGTGGAACCGCGGCAGTCCTTCTTCAGGCCTGGCTTGAGCTGCTTCGCGTGGTTCACTTGGCAGAATTTTACGATTGGCCTCTTTTTCTCCATATTTGATACCAAAAGTACTCCATAGCCTTCTCTTGTCATATATCACCTGCAAAGCATGAAAAGCACTAATCAGAGCGTTCTGTTATCACTTTTATCATCAAAACTATACAAGAAGGTGGTTCTTTAGGGCCTAATTATAGTTAAATTCACCTATTATTAGTGTTGTTACAAGTTAGTGAGTGATTAAGTCTTTGTAATAGAGTTATTACAAAGTGTCTTGTAATAGTGTAGTTACAAGTTATTGAGGGATTAAGAGGTTAACTCCTAGGTTACAATAGTTTGTAATCTAAAAATTGCTCAGTAGTAAAGCTGAAATCCTCAAGGGTAGATCGTAATTTTTAATCCCGTTGAGCTAGGAGTTCTCCACATAAAATTTCTCTGTGTTCTTTATTTACTGCCGATTTATTGTGGTAACAAATAGAGAACCTGATTCCCTATACTGACAGTCTGTTGCTTACAATGGTAACTGATAGATAACCCGGTTCTCTATACAGTTTGGTGGACGCTTAGTTTCTATCAGGGACTCTTGTCATTTTATAAGGGACATACATCCTCCGCTTTTCTCGCCTAAACGTGTTCAACGATTACTCTACATATTTATTGCTTGTTCATTTATTGTTCTTCATTTATTGCCCATTATTAATAGCAAAAGGCTATCTTCTAAGCCTTCGTTATCATTGTTTCTTCATCAATTGTTCATGGCTAATTGCCCTAACTAGACCTCGAAACCCATGTTCCAGCCAGCTGGAGGTCCAATCTTGTTCTCTTTACTTACACTTAGCAGGTGTATCTATTGCCAAACAACTAGTATTAAAATAAATTAATATTTTTAGAACCGAAAAATTAAATATAATTGTTAATACCATTTTCATATGTAGAAAGAGAATGGAGAAAAGAGAGAACCACTCTAGAATAGCCATATATATAACTAATATAAGCATCCAATACGTCCTTACAATCCTCATCTCTGGATTTATTCCATTGAACCACAAACTTACTGTCCTTCCTTGCTATTGTAGTTTTTCGTTATACCTTAGTGGCAAGTCTAAACAGACCACTCGGGCATCTACCAAAAAAACCATGCTTTTTGAAAAAAATACCTCCCTGAATGGAAGTGCATGACTTTTTATTGCTCTTTTACTAGAGCGCCTATATTTTAAGATAATAGTATTTTTCTATGAATCTCAAAACAGATGCACTAGCATCACTAGCATAAAAAAATTTTAATTGTCAGACAGTGAATATCTGACAACATGCGATGAGATCTGTTCTAATTTATATTTGATTCACAGCTTCAGTAATATTTCAGTACCCATTACATGATTTAGCCTTTTTCAGTTTATTAGACAAGGCCCGTGCGATGAGATCTCGTCTAATTTATATTTAATTCACAGCTTCAGTACCCATTACATGATATAGCCTTTTTCAGTTTGACACACGGCCCCACTAGAGAATTTGATACTTTTTTCTTCGTACAAAATAAGCTGCAACCTGTGTTCGTTTGTATTACCGCCTCATTTTTATGTGTGCCCAACGTGTACCATCACATTTTTCATGATTTTGTGCGTATAATGTGCCGTACAGATGCAGGTTAGAGGAAAAATAACATGCACTACTGATAAAAGGAAAAAAGGCAAAATATAACCATGTAGAAAAGATCACTAAACTAAAAAGACAACTAGACATTCAATTTAGACGAACTACACAACATATGAAACCAAAAGAGACAAACATAGGGCCTGCCCAGACTACATGATCCCCAATACGATAGTACCTAGCTGAAGCTAATATAAACTAGAAAGCTGAAAACACATAGGAAAAGAAAAAGACCCTTTTATTAACACAGGGAAGAGGACCAGAGGATTAAAAGACTATTGTCTTCCTCAACTTGTTTAGCTCTTGGTATACTTTGACTCGTCTATCTCTATTCCTTCTCGCTGCGCACGCTCCCCACCAGCTTCTTCGCCAGTGGTCAAACCTCCCTTGCGTCCCATTTCCTGGTAGCCTTCAGTTCCCAACTGCTCCTTCCTCGTCTGCCCTCCTCGGCTCCTCCCTAGTAAAACAAAAATAGCAGTACATATGTAATTAAGGAGAAGAAAATGAGTACGAAAGAGTGAAATTGTTAATAGAAACGTTTATATATTACCCTCAGCAAGGTGTTCCTGAGCTTCAAGACTTTTCCCACCGGTGCCACCTGTACAGTTTTCCTTCCTTTGCCCTACCGGTCAGCTCGACCTTTCTTGCTGTGACGCCCTATTTTCTTTTTTTCTTCCTTTCTTTTATTTTAGAACTATCACGTTGTGAACAGAAACAAAACAAAGTACGTTTTTCACTTACTACAACATGTGATGACGAAAATGGATAATTTTGGGCTGCACATTTATAAAAAGCGGGAGCAGGGCAGATAATGGGCATTGAGCAGTTGACGCGTGGAGGTTAACGCGGCGCTTCAGAGAGAAAAGACGAGAGCAACTCAGCCTTGATGTAGTAGGAAGAATGACACGCGTCCGGAAGAGTGATAGTATGCTCACACGCTGTGGCTCCGATTGCTTAGCTAAGCCTAAAAGCACCAAAGCACGAGAAGGTTATAGAGATTGGAGATAATATCCAACAAAATGCAAACCGATCAAGGAACTCTTGTGTAGTTGTTAACTTGTTATATTACAATTAGCACCTGACCTTTTGTGTCATTTCCAACCGTCTCTATTCTGTTCTAGCAGCAGTGACTTACGCAATATCTTTTTCGTGTCTATCTGTTACTATGACGACAAGTAATTAACATATTATGTTTTAATTTAAGTAAATTTTTGATTGAGTATCGAGTTTATGAAGGAAATAATTTTTTTCAAATGGAGATATTTTAAACATATCATGAAATTATATGACTGTAAAAATTTAAAATTTTGTGATGTTAAATATAATATTATAATATTATTTGTTTACTATAAAAGTTTTTCACTGAAGTATAATGGATAATTTAAATTATTATTTATTACCAAATTTTAAAAAGCGATCACTTTTTACTTGAACAGTGAGTAGTACTAGTAAAACTTGAACAGAGTACTAGTTAAAAGAATTTTAAAACTTCATTCTTATTATTTCAAATTAATAGGTATTTTCGTTATTTTAAAAGCACATTGATCTATTAGATATACAATCTTCTAAAAATTACATATGTGTGTATATTTATATAAATTTCGGATGACACAACTTAGTTGAAGATCTTTCTGTCACCGCCTAACCATACCGTCCCAAAGTTACATCTGCTCTGATGGATAGTGGGTTCAATGAACCTACGGGGTGTAATGATCCGATTGGTCATTTTGAGCAACTGCACTTCGCTCGGTTGCTTGAGAGCATGAGTAGCTCCGTATGATGTATTATGGCTTATGTGATTCGTCTTTTTTGGTTTTCAGGTTATCCGGAAGTTATTTTGGGGAATGGTCTCAGCTAGAAGCTTTAAATTTGAAATGTTTGACCCAGTTTTGACATTTCAGTAAACAATCTTGGATTTGGATTTTTATGGTTCGGTTAGCTCCATTAGGTGATTTTGGACTTGGGAGCGCGTCCGAAATGTAATCTGGAGGCCCGTAGTAGAATTAGGCTTGAATTGGCAAAATTTGGAAATTTGGCGATTTTTGGTCGGCAGTGAAAAATATGATATCGGGGTCGGAATGGAATTTCGGAAGTTGGAGTAGGTTCGTAGTGCCATTTTGTGACGTGTGTGCAAAATTTAAGGTCATTCGGAGGTGGTTTAGTAGGTTTCGGCGTAGTTTGCGGAATTTGGAAGTTTAGAAGTTCTTAAGCTTGAATCCGAGGGTGATTTGGTGTTTCGATGTTGTTTTGAGTGTTCCGAAGGTTCGACTAAGTTCGTATGTTGATATGTGACTTGTTGTTATCATTGATTGAGGTTCCGAGGGCCTCGAGATGATTTCGGTTGGTTGACGAATTGGTTTTTGGTGCTTGAGAGTTGATGAAAATTGTTGGTGTGATTCTGCTGTTGTTTCCGCAGAAGCGGAAAGAGGATCGCAGATGCGGGTAGGAGTGGCTTGGGTCAGATGCATAGGTGCGAGTATTAGAGCGCACCTGCAGGAGCGCATGTGCGAGATGTTGGGCCCATATGCGGATTAGGAGGAGTAAGTGGTATCCGCACCTATGATGCTTTTTTCGCAGGTGCACCGTCGCAGAAGCGGGTGTTTTGACCGCAGATGCGGTTTTGCTGGGTAGAACCTATAAATTGAACCCTTCGCGGATTTTGCCCATTTCCACCATTTTTTAAGGCGGGATTGGAGCTTTTGGGGTGATTTTGAAGAGGGATTCAAGGGATTATCAGTGAGATATGTTACTTGAGCCCTAGTACTCGTTTATGTGGTGATTTTCCGTTGTTTAATCATGTAATTAGTGAAGATTAGGGGTGAAAATGAGGGGTTAGGGCTTGGGATTTTGGAGAGTTTGATTGAGGATTTGAGGGGTCAAATGGAGTCGGATTTCGATAAATCACGTATGTATGGACTCGTGAGTGAAAGGACTTTCGAGTTTTGTGAGTTTTGTCGGATTCCGATACGTGGGCCGGGGGTGCTGGGTGTGAGTGGATTTCGGGATTTGTGCCTAATTTGATAGTTTTTCTTGTGGAATTCATTCCATTAGCGCATTTTGATGCTATTGTTCTAGTTGTGAATAGATTCCGAGTGATTGGAGGCCGAGTCGAGGGGCAAGAGCATCGCGGAGTAGAGATTTGACCGGTTTGAGGTAAGTAACGATTGTAAATCTGGTCCTAAGGGTATGAAACCCCGGATTTTTGTATCGTTTTACTATTTTAAGGTTACGCACATGCTAGGTGGCGAGCGTGTGGGTGTGCACCGTTGGGGATTGTGACATGGTCTGTCCCGTAGCAACTATAAAGTTGCGTATTTGGTTGAAACTATATTATACTTATATGTTTTAGAAAGAGTTTTGTATAAATTGGGCTGAATGCCATGTTTGGGAATTGTGCCACAGCTGTTTGGACCCTTAGGGGCCTTTTTCTTACTAGCCTCTCATTGTTTTGATTGAAAATCGATACTCAGTTATGTAATATTTATTGATTTCATAACTCAGTCTTTATTACTCTGTTTTGATACATATGAATGTTGTTTTGGGCTGAGTACCCTGTTTTAATGAGAGCCCGAGTGGCTTGAGAAGTGTATGACTAAGTGAGGCCGAGAGCCTGATTTATGAGAATATTATGGGATCGGGTTGCACACCACAGCATGTTGTTACTGATTCATGATTGAGTGAGGCCGATGGCCTGATTGATTTATGCCACGAGGCGGCTTGTTATAGCTCTTGGGCTGAAGGAGCCCCTCCGGAGTCTGCACACTCCCAGTAAGCGCAGGTACCTATTGAGTGATGTTTTGCCCGAGGGGCTGTATATGAATGATGGTGAAGTATACCCGAGGGACTGCATACGAGTGATTGTGAGGTTTGCTCGAGGGGCTGTATATGAGTGATGTTTTTCCCGAGGGGCTGTTTATGATTCCATCATTTTGCTCACTCTTGCATTGAGCCTCTATTTGAGAACTATTGAAAAATATCTTCAAATAATTTTATTGAAACTGAGTTTAAACAAAATGATTTGATTCAACCTATATTTTTAAAAGCCTGATGTATTTTTCTTTTTACTGAGATTTCATGATCTGGACTTTATATGCTTTATTGCTTGTCACTACTTCTCATCCTTATTTACTTAGGTTACTTACTGAGTTGGCGTATTCACGTTACTCCCTACACCTTGCGTATAGATTCAGGTATTTCTCGCCCGGTAGCGGGTGTTGATTATTCAGTATCCTGGCGATCGCAACCCTGCTTTCCTCCATCATCATCTTCCCTTAGTTGTTTTTCAGTTATTTCCAGACTATGTTAGTCTCGATATTATCAGACGGTGCGATGTCGGGCTTTCTTTTCTGCACTTTTGTTTTTGATTTGCACTCCTTATGAAGGTTTTATATTAAATAGCTTTAGGAGTTATCTTGAAAATGAAAATCTCGTTTTGTTTTGCTAATGTGTCGGCTTGCCTAGTACCTCGATAGGCGCCATCACGATAAGGTTGGTTTTTTTATGTCGTGACAAGTTGGTATCAGAGCGTAGGTTACATATGTCTTACGAGTCATGAGCAGGTTTAGTAGAGTCTTGCGGATCGTTACGGAGACGTTTGTACTTATTTTTGAGAGGCTGTAGAACCTGTAGGAAATTCCACATTCTTGAATTCTTATCGTGCGATATTGATTCAGCTTGATGTGTAACTCTTTGAATTCCTTCCACGCATTCGCATGCGCACATGAGCGCTCGGTATCAGTTGTTCACGACGACTTGTGATTCCCTGGATGAGGTTCGAGATGTGATTTCTATGTGTTGATGTTGGGCCAGCCTGGAGGACTTGAGGCCTGGTTTTGACTGTAGCTTGAGCACTGAGGTGTTGATTATGTAAGCATGTGCTTTTCTATTTATATGTCCGATAGTGTCCCTATTAGTGGAATTGATGGCTGGATGGCTACGTGATGAGTATGATGCAACTGTGAGATTTGTTCACATGATTGAATGTGATGAGAAGGGTCTGCGTGAGGTGTAGAAAGAACTATTTGGTGCTCGATTTCTATCTTGATTTGAAGTATAGCCCCGGGTTATGGGTGTGTTGAAGGATCTTTTCATGTTGTTTAGTTGGGGAGTGAAGTAGATTTCATGTCGTGATAGGAGTTCAGACTCAGGAAGATTAAGTGATAGCGTGATGTTTAGATGGTGGAAGGATATAAAGAGATGTTAGTCTGAGGTGAAGCAGGTGGGTTATCTCCTGCGGGGGGGTCCTGAGGGCGTGTGATCCCTATGTTGTTTTGTAGCGAGTCCTCTTTTACCAGTGAATTATATGTGCTGCAGTTTGAGTTTGGAGCTTAGGAGAGTTGTCTAGACTGTTACGAGGATGAATATGAGCTTTGCAAACGATTTGAGGTATTAGATGGGTTGTGTTGCATTAGCTTATGAAGGATTTAGTTGAATCTCACTATGGCAGTATGGTAGTAATAGAGTGTGAGTATCGTGAGTTATTGGGTGTTTTGATCTATGGCTTTGAGCCAAGTGGGGGAGTCTAATACTAATCAGTTGATTGCACGATTATGTGTTGTACTGGTTCAGTTTGAGGCATACTGGTGAATCAGTTGTAGCTTACAGAGGTTAAGATCGAGGATGACTCGAGTAAAAAAAAATTTGGATAAAGGTTGTGTTATGCTTTATGGGTATATGAGAAACATTGGATGATTTAGTTGTTGTTCTAAGGGATGTAACATGTATGGAGTAGGAAATCGCTCGGCTGCTTAGAAGGATGCGTTACTTCCATAGGTGTTGCTGTACAAATGGGGCACAAGTCGTTCGGTTTGTTTGATCAGTTTAATTGAGACCTGAGTATAGTGGATGACTCCCGAGAATGGTTCTAATGGATTCAAGGCTTATATGTAACAATTGGGGATCTTCAGGATGTGTATTTGGCTAGAAACTGAAGTTTACATTGGAGGGTATCAAGACTTATGGCATTTCTATATCATTATGGATTCTAGATATCAGTATCATGAAGGTGAAGGTAATGGCTTTAGATTCGCAGGAAGTCTTTTTAGGGTAATAATCATGTAATTAGTGAAGATTAGGGGTGAAAATGAGGGGTTAGGGATTGGGATTTTGGAGAGTTTGATTGAGGATTTGAGGGGTCAAATGGAGTCGGGTTATTAGCATTGCATTGTAGTGGTACTGGTTGAGCTTGCAGGACGACTCTCTCATTGAAGTCATTTTCTATATTTGAGTACATTTGAATTGTTGCGTATTGGTGCACAGATTTCGCGATTTGTGGCTCTGGGTAGTATGGGTGTGGCATGTCAGTAGAGTATCTTGTGTTTGATAAGGTGAGGTTGTCGGAGCTAGAATGGATGCTATCGAATTTGATTGCGGTATATTCAAAAAGGGTAATGTCGTTGATCCGCTTAGAAATTGGCTATAGTTTTGTCGAAGGAGAGGGAGTTTCACGACTGGCTAATCTGATGAATGGTTATGAATTGATGCGTGTTTCTTTTATCGTTAGCAGTATAAGAAGGTATTAGAACGAGGCTCTGTTTGATAAGAGGTTATTACCAGCGTTTAGTTGTGTTAGGCAGCTCCTATGATTGGAAATCATCGCTGTGAGTGTTTGAGTTATGCGGTATATCATGTGATTTCATCTTGGGTCATGGCTATGACTGGATACAGCTTGTTCGGACTTATACATTGTGTAGATGCGAAATTCTGATCTCATAGAAAATTTCGGATGTGGAAATTGGATTCTAAGGCTTATGGGCTAGGTTGGATTAAGAAATTTCAGTCATGTTGTGTTAACAGACCTATATGGGATAGGGTGACATTGGATCACCCCCGGGTATGTGCATAGTGAGATTATACAGTGACTTGATGGCTTTTGGAACGACTCTAGGCACGTTCGAGGACGAATGCGTGTTTAAGTGGGAGAGGATGTAACGACCCGACCGGTCGCTTTGAGCAATTGCACTTCGCTTGGTTTTTTGTGGGCATGAGTAGCTCCGTATGATATATTAGACTTATGTGAATCATTGGTTTTGGTTTTCAGGTTATCCGGAATTGATTTGGGGGAATGGTCTCAGCTAGAAGCTTTAAATTTGAAAGGTTTGACCCAGTTTTGACTTTTTAATAAACAATCTCGGATTTGGATTCTTATGATTCGGTTAGCTCCGTTAGGTAATTATGGACTTGGGAGCGCGTTTGGAATGTAATTTGGAGGCCCGTAGCAGAATTAGGCTTGAATTGGCGAAATTGAAAATTTGGCGATTTTTGGTCGGCAGTGGAATTCGACATCGGGGTGGCAATAGAATTTAGGAAGTTGGAGTAGGTTCGTAGTGCCATTTGTGAAGTGTGTGCAAAATTTCAGATCATTCGGAGGTGATTTGGTAGGTTTCGGCGTAGTTTGCGGAATTTGGAAGTTTAGAAGTTCTTAAGTTTGAATCCGAGGGTGATTTGGTGTTTTGATGTTGTTTTGAGTGCTCCAAAGGTTCGACTAAGTTTGTATGTTGATATGTGACATGTTGGTATTATTGGTTGAGGTCCCGAGGGCCTCAGGATGATTTCGGATGGTTGACGGATTGGTTTTTGGTGTTTGAGAGTTGACAAAAATTGCTGGTGTGATTCTGTTGTTGTTTCCGCACCTGCGGAGTGGGAACCGCAGGTGTAGGGTCCGCAGAAGCGGAAAGAGGCTCGCAGATGTGAGCAGGAGTGGCTTGGGCCGGATGCGCTGGTGCGAGTATTGGAGTGCACCTGCGATGCTGACCGCAGATGCGGATTAGGAGGAGTAAGTGGAATCCGCACCTGCGATGGTTTTACTGCAGGTGTGGTGTCGCAGAAGCGGGTGTTTTGACCGCATCGATTTTGCTGGGCAGAACTTATAAATTGAACCTTTGCGGATTTTGCCCATTTCCATAATTTTTGAAGACAGGATTTGAGCTTTTGGGGTGATTTTGAAGAGTGATTTAAGGGATTATCAGTGAAGTAAGTTACTTGAGCCTTAATACTCATTTATGTGGTGATTCCCGTTGTTTAATCATGTAATTAGTGAAGATTAGGGGTGAAAATGAGGGGTTAGGGATTGGGATTTTGGAGAGTTTGATTGAGGATTTGAGGGGTCAAATGGAGTCGGGTTATTAGCATTGCATTGTAGTGGTACTGGTTGAGCTTGCAGGACGACTCTCTCATTGAAGTCATTTTCTATATTTGAGTACATTTGAATTGTTGCGTATTGGTGCACAGATTTCGCGATTTGTGGCTCTGGGTAGTATGGGTGTGGCATGTCAGTAGAGTATCTTGTGTTTGATAAGGTGAGGTTGTCGGAGCTAGAATGGATGCTATCGAATTTGATTGCGGTATATTCAAAATGGGTAATGTCGTTGATCCGCTTAGAAATTGGCTATAGTTTTGTCGAAGGAGAGGGAGTTTCACGACTGGCTAATCTGATGAATGGTTATGAATTGATGCGTGTTTCTTTTATCGTTAGCAGTATAAGAAGGTATTAGAACGAGGCTCTGTTTGATAAGAGGTTATTACCAGCGTTTAGTTGTGTTAGGCAGCTCCTATGATTGGAAATCATCGCTGTGAGTGTTTGAGTTATGCGGTATATCATGTGATTTCATCTTGGGTCATGGCTATGACTGGATACAGCTTGTTCGGACTTATACATTGTGTAGATGCGAAATTCTGATCTCATAGAAAATTTCGGATGTGGAAATTGGATTCTAAGGCTTATGGGCTAGGTTGGATTAAGAAATTTCAGTCATGTTGTGTTAACAGACCTATATGGGATAGGGTGACATTGGATCACCCCCGGGTATGTGCATAGTGAGATTATACAGTGACTTGATGGCTTTTGGAACGACTCTAGGCACGTTTGAGGACGAATGCGTGTTTAAGTGGGAGAGGATGTAACGACCCGACCGGTCGCTTTGAGCAATTGCACTTCGCTCGGTTGTTTGTGGGCATGAGTATCTCCGTATGATATATTAGACTTATGTGAATCGTGGGTTTTGGTTTTCAGGTTATCCGGAATTGATTTGGGGGAATGGTCTCAGCTAGAAGCTTTAAATTTGAAAGGTTTGACCCAGTTTTGACTTTTTAATAAACAATCTCGGATTTGGATTTTTATGCTTCGGTTAGCTCCGTTAGGTAATTATGGACTTGGGAGCGCGTTTGGAATGTAATTTGGAGGCCCGTAGCAGAATTAGGCTTGAATTGGCGAAATTGAAAATTTGGCAATTTTTGGTCGGCAGTGGAAAATTTGATATCGAGGTTGCAATGGAATTTCGGAAGTTGGAGTAGGTTCGTAGTGCCATTTCTGACGTGTGTGCAAAATTTCAGATCATTCGGAGGTAATTTGGTAGGTTTCGGCGTAGTTTGCGGAATTTGGAAGTTTAGAAGTTCTTAAGTTTGAATCCGAGGGTGATTTGGTGTTTTGATGTTGTTTTGAGTGTTCCGAAGGTTCGACTAAGTTTGTATGTTGATATGTGACATGTTGGTATTATTGGTTGAGGTCCCGAAGGCCTCAGGATGATTTCGGATGGTTGACGGATTGGTTTTTGGTGTTTGAGAGTTGACAAAAATTGCTGGTGTGATTCTGCTGGTGTGATTCTGCTATTGTTTCCGCACCTGCGGAGTGGGAACCGCAGGTGCAGGGTCCGCAGAAGCGGAAAGAGGCTCGCAGATGTGAGCAGGAGTGGCTTGGGCCGGATGCGCAGGTGCGAGTATTGGAGCACACCTGCGGTGCTGACCGCAGATGTGGATTAGGAGGTGTAAGTGGAATCCGCACCTGCGATGGTTTTTCCGCAGGTGTGGTGCCGCAGAAGCGGGTGTTTTGACTGCATCGGTTTTGCTGGGCAGAACATATAAATTGAACCTTCGCGGATTTCGCCCATTTTCATAATTTTTGAAGACGGGATTGGAGCTTTTGGGGTAATTTTGAAGAGTGATTTAAGGGATTATCATTGAAGTAAGTTACTTGAGCCTTAATACTCATTTATGTGGTGATTCCCGTTGTTTAATCATGTAATTAGTGAAGATTAGGGGTGAAAATGAGGGGTTAGGGATTGGGATTTTGGAGAGTTTGATTGAGGATTTGAGGGGTCAAATGGAGTCGGATTTTGATAAATCTCATATGTATGGACTCGTTATTGGAAGGGCTTTCTAGTTTTGTGACTTTTGTCGGATTCCGAGACGTGGGCCTGAGGGGTCGGGTTTAAGTGGATTTCGAGATTTGTGCCTATTTGATAGTTTTTTTTTGTGCAATTCATTCCATTAGCGCATATTGATGGTATTGTTCTGGTTGTGAATACATTCGTAGCGATTGGAGGCCGAGTGGAGGGGCAAGAGCATCGCGGAGTAGATATTTGACCGGTTTGAGGTAAGTAACGATTGTAAATCTGGTCCTAAGGGTATGAAACCCCGGATTTTTGTATCGTTTTACTATTTTGAGGTGACGCACATGCTAGGTGGCAGGCGTGTGGGCGTGCACCTTTGGGGATTGTGACTTGTTCCGTCCCGTAGCAACTATAAAGTTGCATATTTGGTTGAAACTATATGATACTTATGTGTTTTAGAAAGAGTTTCTGTAAATTGGGCTGAATGCCATGTTTGGGCCTTGTGCCAGAACTGTTTGGACCCTTAGGGGCCTTTGTCTTACTATCCTCTCACTGTTTTTGATTGAAAATCTATACTCAGTCATGTTATACTTATTGATTTCATAACTCAGTCTTTATTACTCTATTTTGATACATATAAATGTTGTTTAGGGTTGAGTACCCTATTTTACTGAGAGCCCGAGTGGCTTGAGAGGTTTATGACTGAGTGAGGCCGAGGGCCTGATTTGTGAGAATATTATTGGATCGGGCTGCACGTCGCAGCATGTTATTACTATTTCATGATTGAGTGAGACCGAGGGCCTGATTAATTTATGCCACGAGGTGGCTTGTTATAGCGCTTGGGCTGAAGGAGCCCGTCCGGAGTCTGAACACGCCCAGTGAGCGCAGGTACCTATTGAGTGATGTTTTGCCCGAGTGGCTATTTATAATTCCATCATTTTGCTCACTGTCGCATTGAGCCTATGTTTGAGAACTATTGAAAAATATCTTCAAATGATTTTACTGAAACTGAGTTTAAACGAAATTATTTGATTCAAACATTCCTTTTTAAAAGCCTGTTGTATTTTTACAGAGATTTCATGATATGGACTTTATATGCTTTATTGCTCGTTGATAACTAGGGATTTTGATGTGTTTCATGCTCCTTCTGGCTTACGCTTTGATTACAAATTCTTACAAAATAGTCCCAAAAGGCTCATATGTTGTGCTTGATTGCAGGTTTGATCAACAAAGTGACGGGATGTCAAATATCAGCTCAAAAGGAGTGAAACCTGCACAAGTATCAAAGACAAAGACAACTCAGGACAAACTAGCCTAGTGCGGCCGCAGTCCATTCTATGCGGTCCGCACTAGGGAGATTCAGAGACTGTTTTTTCAAGGCATCAAAGCAGTGCGGCTGCAGTAGATATTGTGCGGCCCGCACTGAAGACACCGCGGCCGCACCACCATTCTGTGCGGTCCGCGGAAGAGAAGATCAGAGAGATGTAATTTGCCAAGGTTCAAGCCAGCGCGGTCCGCGGTCATGTTTGTGCGGACCGCATTAGAAACCTCCGCGGCCGCGGTCCATCCTGGCAGTCCGCGGAGCCTGAGTTCAGAGAGCCAAGATTTCAGGTCCAAGAGCCTAGTGAGACCGCAGTTCATTTTGTGCGGCCTGCACTGACCCTGTAGGGGTATTTTTGTCCAGTTTTTCCAGCTTAGTATAAATAGAACCTTTTTTCCCATTTTTAGGGTATCAAATATTTTAGCACTGTAGCTACGCTCGTGAGAAGACCTTTCTTAGCTATTTTTGGCATCTTTACGTAGTTTTAATCATTGAATCTTTGTATTTACTTTAGTAATTAATTAATATGTCTTTCTCTTCATCTATTTCTCTTATTTTATCTTCAAGCATGAATAGCTAAACCCATTTTCTAGGGTTGTCGCTCAACCCTAGTGTGGGTAATTGATGGGTGTTGTGATTTAAGGTTAGATTGATTATGGGTGTTTGTTATTTGGGTCAATTTTGTGGCTTAATTTATGAATTAGTGGTTGCAAACACTCGTTTGTACTTAGTAGACTTGGGCTCTTCTTGAGAAAGAGAGCCTAAGTCTCCAAAATTGATTCAACAAGGAAATGGGATGGACTCAAGGGATTTGATAGTCCCAATTAAAGGGTTAAATCGCGAGAGAGTAATTACCCGACTTGAACCCTAGTTGCTTGGGCAAATATGCATACCTAATTGGTCTCGAGAGAGTCAATTGGGCAAAACCACTCTTTCTACCGAGAGGTGTCGAGTGGGTAGTATTGAGCAACGGTTATAGCATATTTCCCCAATCATGTCAATCGTGCCTTAGATACAATTACCCGTCAATTAGCCACCTAGGTGAAGGTCACTACCCTAGTGCCTTTTAAACCGTTAAATATAACTTGTAACAATTTGCTCTTAGTTTAACTTAGTTGCAATTATAATTTGTAGTTTGATCGTAGTAGAATATAAAGAAAACCCCAAAAATTATGAGAAGATCAATTAAGAACACACGCGCAATCCTAAGCTAAATAGATACTCGACTCCAATCCTAGCTCTCTGTGGATTCGATCCCGACCCACAAATCGGGTAAAAGCTATTGCGACCCTCTCTCGCTACTTTTTAGTGGTGCAGAGTTGGCAGCGATCGACTTTTTGGCGCCGTTGCCGGGGAGCTAATGGTTTTGGCTATCTATTTAGTTAGTTTTGTGTGTTGTTCTTCTTTCCTTCTTTGTTACTAATTTGTGTGTGTTAATACTACAGGTACCAAAATGGCTTTAAATGCAAATGACCCTCTTGGAAATGTGCTTGCGGGGGAAGAAGTTGAGGATATTGGAGACGATGAGGTGCCTCTTGTACCTCCCGGACCAAGACGAGGCCGCCAGGCCAATGCTAATGACAACGTTCCAGACCCTCCTCCGCCACCTCCAAGAGCGGTTCCTCGGGTGCTGCCAAACCAAGGCTATGCAAGTGCTATTGTCCCTCCCAGAATCCGGGCGGGTAATTTTCAGATAACAATGTGATGTTGACTTTACTTGAGCAGCGTGGGTATTTCATGGGCGCTGCGGATCAAAATGCCTACAAACATCTCAAGGGGTTCGTAGATACATGTTGGGGTAGCAAGCAAACTAATGTGTGCGAAGATGCTCTTAGGTTGAGACTTTTCCCGTTCTCACTTCGAGGAAAGGCATGGATTGGCTAGAGAGACTCCCCAACCATTCCATCACAACTTGGGATGAGTTGGCGGATAAGTTTATTGCTAAATTTTTCTCACCCGGGCACATGGTGGCACTTCGAGATGAGATATTGGCTTTCAAACAAGAACCCACAAAACCTTTACATAAGATTTGGGAGCGGTTTAGAACAATGGTGAAGGAATGCCCCAGTAATGATATGACGGAGGCGATGATACAACAAACCTTCTATCGGGGCATCAATACTACAAATCAATGCATAGTCAATCAATTGGCTGGGGGTAATTTCATGAAGTTGACTTATGACCAAGCTTGTGAGATTCTTGATGAGATGGCGGATACATCCTCCGCATGGCAAAGTAGGGCCAATGTTCCTCAAGGTGACCCTACGGTTATTCATTTGCATAAGGAACTACATGACCATGGACAGGCTATAGCGGAGTTGACAACTACTATGAACCAATTGGCTAAGGCACAGTTGCAACAAGTCTAAAATCCTCACCAAGTGAATGCCATGGAGGGTGTGAATATGCTTGTTAATAAGAGAAGGCAACGAAGGCAACAAAACCAAGGGAATTCTGAACAATTTGATGATGATTGTGATGGATTTCAAAATGAGGGCTATGATGAGCAAAATGAAGAGGTACAATATGTAAACAATTTTCAAGGCCAACGGGGCAACTCTTCCAACCAACAACAGTGGCGACCCCAGTGCAATTGGGGCAATCAACAACAAAACAATGGTAATTGGGGGAACAATAATCAAAACAAAAACTGAGGCAATCAGAACAACAACCAAGGCAACCAAGGGCATTGGAATGGTAATAACAAAAATTGGGGCAACAATAACAATCAAGGTGGATGGAACAATGGGAACCAAGGAAACCGGGGGCAAGGCTTTCAAAGGCCCCCAATGTATTAACAACTGAACAATCCACCCCCTTTCCCTTCTCAAAGTCCTAGTTCTTCGGGTAATGAAATGGGTAGAATTGAGATGATGTTCGAACAAATGATGAAAAAGAATGCGGATTGCGATGCACAATTTGCTTCTCACAATACTTCAATTAGGAATTTGGAGGTGCAAATAGGCCAAATCTCTCAATCATTGAATAATCGTCCGAAGGGTGATCTACCAAGTGATACGGTAGTGAACCCAAAGGGTGGGAACGATCATGTCGTGGCGGTTACAACACGAAGTGGGAGAGGCGGTAATGTGAATGCCTCGAAAAAAAAGAAAGTTGTTGATGATGATGTTGAGTTGCAAGAAGATGTGGTTCCTTTGGTAGTTGAAGATGTGGTTGATGACAATGTGAACAATGAAGTGAGGATTGACATTAATGAAACCTAGGTGGAAACTCAAGAGACCTTGAACCCATCTGGGGAGCATGTAATTGACATGCCGGAGCCGGTTGTGCCAAAAGCCAAGGCACCTTTGCCTAGGCCACCTCCCCCTATCCTCAGAGGCTAGCCAAGCAGAAAAAGTGATAATCAATTCAAAAAGTTCATCGACATGATGAAGAGCTTATCCATCAATGTGCCTCTGGTGGAGGCTTTGGAGCAAATTCCTGGTTGTGCTAAATTCATGAAGGATTTGGTTACAAAGAAAAGATCAATGGACTGTGAAACTATCAAGATGATCCACCAAGTTAGTGTCGTAGTACATTCAATGGCCCCGAAATTAGAGGATCCTGGTGCTTTCACTATCCCCTGGACTATTGGTAGTGTAGACTTTGCCAAAGCTTTATGTGATCTTGGGGCGAGCATCAATTTAATGCCCTTCTCAGTTTTCAAGACTCTGGGTATTGGCCCACCAAGGCCAACTTCCATGAGATTACAAATGACAGATAGATCAATGAAGCGACCTTTGGGTATAGTTGATGATGTGCTTGTCCGGGTGGATAAATTTATCCTGCCAGTGGACTTTGTGATTTTGGATTGTGAGGTTGACTATGAGGTCCCGATCATATTAGGGAGACCTTTACTTGCAACGCGGAAGGCATTGGTTGATGTAGAAGCGGGTGAACTAACTTTCCGAGTGGGTGATGAGAAGGTCGTCTTCCATGTTTGCAAATCCATGAAGCAACCCAATAGCACCGAGGTGTGTTCATTTGTGGACATTGTCACAGCTGTGATCGTGGATGACACAAGTTCTATGATTAACGTGGAGGATCCTCTTGAGGCCGTGCTATTAAATCTTGATGTTAATGATGATGCAAGCAGAGTGGAGTGTGTCAATGCTCTACATGGGATGGGCTCTTATTCCTATGAGGCGAGAAAATTGTGTTTGGATCTGGGAAATCGGAAAACTCCACCAACCAAACCATCAATTGAGAGCCACCGGTGTTGGAGTTGAAGCCACTTCCTCCACACCTCAGGTATGAATTCTTGGGCTCTAATTCAACTTTACCAGTTATTCTTTCTTCTTGCCTTACTAACATGCAGGTTGAGGCCACTTTGGCGGTGCTTCAAAGGCGAAAAAGGGCAATTGCATGGACTCTGGCGGATATTCGGGGAATAAGCCCCGCATTTTGCATGCAAAAAATTATTTGGAGGATGATGCAAGGCCTTCCTTAGAACATCAAAGGAGGCTCAATGAGGCAATGCAAGAGGTGGTGAAGAAAGAAGTGATCAAATGGCTAGATGCACGTGTGGTGTATCCAATCTTCGATAGCTCATTGACTTCTCCGGTACAATGTGTGCCGAAGAAAGGTGGGATGAGTGTGGTGACAAATGACAAGAATGAACTTATTCCCACTCAGACGGTTACCAGATGGCGGGTATGCATGGACTATCGGAAGCTAAACAAGGTGACCCGCAAGGATCATTTCCCTTTGCCATTCCTTGACCAAATGCTTGATCGCCTTGCGGGGCGAGCCTTTTATTGCTTTTTGGATGGATATTCGGGCTATAATCAAATCTTAATTGCTCCGGAGGACCAAGAGAAGACCGCATTCACCTGCCCATATGGTACATTTGCTTTTTCTAGGATGCCGTTCGGGTTGTGCAATGCTCCGGCGACCTTCCAACGATGCATGATGGCTATTTTCACCGATATGGTGGAAGACATTTTGGAGGTCTTTATGGATGATTTTAGTGTGGTTGGTGATTCATTTGAAGAATGTTTGGGTAATTTGGATAGAGTGTTAGCCAGGTGTGAAGACACCAATCTAGTTCTTAATTGGGAAAAATACCATTTCATGGTTGAAGAGGGCATAGTGTTGGGTCAAAAAAATTTTAAACAGGGGATTGAAGTTGACAAAGCCAAGATTGAGGTGATTTCAAGACTTCCTCCCCCACTTATGTCAAAGGGGTGAGAAGTTTCCTTGGGCATGCAGGGTTCTACAGGCGGTTCATCAAGGATTTTTCGAAGGTTGTGAATCCCCTTTGCAAGTTGCTAGGAAAGATGCTAAGTTTGTGTTTGATGAGAAATGCATGGAGGCCTTTGAGCTTCTCAAGCACAAGTTGACCACCACCCCGATCACTACCGCACCCAATTGGAGCTTGCCTTTCGAGCTCATGTACGATGCAAGTGACGTTGCGGTTGGGGCAGTGTTAGGTCAAAGAGTGAATAAAATGTTTCATCCCATGTACTATGAATGAAGCTCAAAGAAATTACACAGTGACGGAGAAGGAATTGTTAGCTATTGTGTTCGCCATGGAAAAATTTCGGCCATATCTTATGGGAGCCAAAGTCATAGTGCACACCGACCATGCCGCCCTTAGGTATTTGATGACCAAGAAAGATTCCAAGGCAAGGTTGATGCGATGGGTGTTACTTCTTCAAGAGTTTGATTTGGAAATAGTGGACCGGAAAGGTAGTGAAAACCAAGTAGCGGATCATTTGTCCCGCTTGGAGAAGGAAGGAAGGACGTGTGATGGCTTGGAGATCAATGATACATTCCCCGATGAGCAACTACTTTCTGTGTCAATGTGTGATATGCCATGGTTTGCGGACATTGCTAATTTCCTTGTAACTGGCATCATCCCGTGGAGCTCTCATCTAACCAAAGGAAGAAGCTCAAACGGGATAGTTTGGACTTCTATTGGGACGAGCCATACCTGTTCAAGATTTGCACCGACGGAGTCATCCGGAGGTGTGCACCTGAGGAGGAGCAATTTAGCATTCTAGAGGCTCGTCATTCATCCCCTTATGGTGGCCATCATGGAGGGGCGAGGACGGCTTCGAAAGTTCTGAGTTACAGTACTTATTGGCCAACCTTGTTCAAAGATGCAAGTGATCTAGTAAAAAGATATGATCCATGTCAACGAGCGGGCGGGATTTCCAAGAAAGATGAGATGCCTCTAAACACCATTCTTGAAGATGATGTCTTTGATGTATGGGGTATCGATTTTATGGGCCCTTTTTTTAAGCTCATGTGGAAACACCTACATTCTTGTGGCGGTTGATTATGTCTCAAAATGGGTCGAGGCCGTGGTCTTGCCCAACAATGAAGCTAGGAGTGTAGTGGTACTTCTGAAGAAGAGTATTTTCACAAGGTTTGGTACACCTCGGGCAATTATTAGTGATGGAAGATCGCATTTTTGTAATAGAACTTTTGATGCCTTGCTTTCCAAGTATGGTGTCAACCAAAAAGTCACTACGCCTTATCATCCTCAAGCAAGTGGCCAGGTGGAAGTGTCTAACAGGGAGATCAAGAGCATTTTGTCCAAAACCGTCAATGCCAATAGGACCGATTGGTCTAAAAAGTTAGATGATGCTCTATGGGCTTACCGGACCGCTTACAAGACCCCAATTGGTATGTCACCGTACCGGTTGGTGTTTGGGAAAGCATGTCATCTACCAGTGGAGTTGGAGCATAAGGCCATGTGGGCCTTAAGGAAGCTTAATCTTGAGTGGGATGTAGCGGCTAATCTTCGGGTCGAACAACTCAATGAACTTGATGAATTCGGTTCCATGCATACTGTAGTTCGTCCTTGTATAAGGACAAGAAGAAGTAACTTCATGAAAATATGCTGTGGAAAGGAGTTCAAAGTAGGTGATTTGGTGCTCTTATTCAACTCCCGTTAGCTGTTTCCGGGAAAGCTGAAATCAAAATGGAGTGGACCATTTGAAGTTGTGTGTGTGACCCCCTTTGGTGCTCTTGATTTGAAGAACAAAAGTGGTGAAGTTTTTAGAGTGAATGGGCACCGGGTCAAGCATTATCTTGGGAAGTTTGATGATAGCCATGTGGTGGCTGTTGTTCATTTCAAATGATGTGATGGTAACCCACGTCATGCCGCGACGTTAATTCAGGTGCTTCTTGGGAGGCAACCCATGTGTTTTTCTCTTTGTTTGCTTTGATTTTCTTTGTATTATAGGATTGATTCTTGGGCTAACTGGTTATGAGATATTGCCGGAATGAGTTGATGCAGTGCAGGATATAATTGAAAAATTGCACAGTCTCTGAAGTTTCCAGTGCGGCCGCACTACACTTTGTGCGGTCCGCGCTGGCAAAAGGGTGACAAAATTACTGTCTGAAGTTTGCCACCGCGGCCGCGGTTGATTTGGTGCGGTCCGCGGTGGACCACCACGGTCGCGGTCCATTGTGTGCGGACCGCGGTGAGTTACTGAGTTGGAACTGATCATAATAGACCAGTGTGGTCCGCGGTCCATTTTGTGCGGCCGCACTGGTAGGTGAGAATGGGCCCCAGGGGTTTCTCTATAAATAGACCCCAAGGGCCTTCTTTTACCCTTTTCGAACCCTTCACTCTCAGAGCCCTTTTTACTGTTCATCTTATGCATCTTCATCGTAACTCTTGCTTAACATTGATTAGTTGCACTTCATCTCATTATCTGGTAACACTTCACTCAATTCATCTTTGTTTAATTATGTAATTTCATTTTATTTTCATATTCCTTAACTTGTAGTTCTTCTTCTCCCCATATTTCTCTAATTGTTAGATTAGGTTAGTTTACATGGCAATTTTTGTGGACTTGGTGAGTATAATGGACTGGGTAATTGAGTAGGGACCCTAATTAGGTAAAAATTTGAACTTAAAAGCAAAATCTGATTAACCCTAACTCAGTGCCATGTCTGGGCACGTAGCACGGACCGCGGTCATTTCTGTGCGGTCCGCGGTGCCATCTTCTGTCCAAGTGACTTTTGCCCAGTGCGGCCGCACTATATTTGTGCGGTCCGCACTGGCCCAGTGCGGTCACAATTGGTTTTGTGCGGACCGCACTGGCGAGATTCAGAGAGCTTGTTATTGGAACCCTATACCTGTGCGGACCGCGGTCATTCTTGTGTGGTCAGCGGTGGCCTCTGTGCGGCCACACTACCATTTTGTGCGGTCCGCACTAGGCACTTTCTGCAACTGTCTGCAACACTGTGATTCTGTGTGCAATTTGTTCTGCTGCATTACTTGAACTGCATTGATTAATACTAACAAGCTATTTGAATTGTGTTTGCAGACAATGGTGAGAAAAGGCTCAAAACAACCGGGAAAAGGAGAACCCTCCCGGGGAGGGAAGAAGAAGATGGTAAAACTCACTCCCCAAGCTCGGGAGAACATAAAAAAGACCAGAAAGCTAATTAAAGCTGCAGACAGAGCTGCTTCCCATTCCTCGGGGAGTGAGTACCAACCGTCACGGGAAATTTCTTCAGACTCCGTGCCAGAGTATGTTGAAGACTGGCCGGAGAGGTTTAGGCTAAGAGATACCCCTCCACCACCAACCACTGCCCAAACACCAGAGCATGTTCCCACTAAGTCGTCTGAGGGCTCAGCAGCCGGCAGTGGTGATTATTCCGCCTCTCCCACAGCTTCAGTATCCGGGGAGGGTGCAGATGGAGGTGAGGAGGAGGTACAGGGGGATGAGGAGATAGCTGAGGGTGGTGAGCCTCAGGTGGGAGGCATTGCCCGAACTAGAAAGCTTGAGGTTTGGAGAGATAGTTTCGTGAGTGAGGTAGCGTACCACAAGTTTAGGGAGTGGTGGCCGGTAAGAAAGTTGATACCGGAGCGGAGTTTCATTGACAGAGATTTGTTACCCCACAACCCTGACGTGCAGAGACAGTTCAGAACTAGAGTGGGTTGGGAGTACTTCTTAGATGACTGTGTAGATGCTAATGAACACATGGTCAAGGAATTCTACTGCAATGTAGCCCACATCAAAAAGGGCTCCAAAGTGACCAAGGTTCGCAACAAGAAAGTGTTGTTTGATGGGAAATACCTCAACGGATACTTGGGTTCAATGAGGAGGATGAGACTCTATATATGGCGAAGTTGGAGATGGGCAAGGAGGTCCGTCCATGGTTAGCTCAATACCTGGCAATCCCAGGTAGCGTTCCTAATTGGTTGACTGCTGGGGTCAAAATATTGTGGAGGACCTTGAACTTTGAGGCTAGGGGTTGGGAGACCTTTGTTTGCAGTCGGTTGGATCCTACTACACATGACCAGACCCTTCCTCTCCACCAGGCTGTTTTGGTTGCTTCAATTATGGCAGGATACCCCATCAATGTGGGGAATGTGATCTCCCGCATTTTCTCGCTAGTGGGAGCAGAGCATGACCGGAACTACCCTTTCCCGAGTAACCTCACTATGTACTTTCGGGACTTGGAGGTGGATAAGAAGCCCTATGACGTCAAGGTCAAGGTGACAGCCCCGTTCTCCTAGTATAGCTTGAAGGGGAATGACAACCCCAAGGACAAGAACTACAAAGCCCCTACTTCTGCCCCAACTGGCCAGTCTGAAGAGCAAATTGTGGTAGAGGTCCCTGCTGAACATACCTCTATTTCGCTGAGATGCCTCCCGGACCTTCCACTTCTGCAGCCATTCCTCCAGGCCCTTCCACATCAGCAGGCCCGGAGATTCCATCTAGCCGGGCCCATCCCATCACTGCACCGATTGAGCCAGGCCCTTGCCAGTATCAACAACTTGATGTCCACAGCGTCATCTAAGTAATCCACATTGACTGCTACTATAGCAGCTCAGTCAGCTCCACCAGCCCCACAGGTACCCCAATCAATAGAGGATGCGCTCAAAGAAATACTTGAGAACCACAAGAAAATACTCGACACTCAAGATGCACTCACAAAGGCAGTGGATTCACATAGCAAGGCTCTCAAGGAGCTTGCTAAGGAGCACAGGAAGTTGCGGAAGACACGAGCCTCCAAGGAGTCTGTGAAGGAGCTACGGGCAGATGTTGATAGACTGAAGGCAGACCAGCTGCCTTTGGATTTTTTACTTGATGATCCAGTCCCAGTAGCTCATCCACAGCCGGAGCAGACCCAGAGGCCTCCGAATAGGAGGAGGACGATCCCTAGAGAAGATGATGCCATCATCCAGTTGGCGGACCCACCGGAGGCTTCCTCCAATCAGCCACAAGATGTACCAGTTCCAGAGCCTGTCCAGGTCCAGGCCCAGGTCCCAGTAGCAGCAAAGCAAACCACCGGGAACCAGTCTGAGGTTCCCGAGCACACAGAGGACCCAGGGACCACCCATGATCCTATGCAGATGGACATGTCTTAGGGAGTCATCTATATCCTTTTTCTATCTTTTTGGTGCTTATTTAGACTAGTTGGCATTGGGGACAATGCCAGCTTTTATTTGAGGGGGTGTGCCCTTCATTTTTGGATGACTGTATATATTGATACCATTTTATGCTTCCTTGATCTTCATTTGGTCTGTATATAATTTTATATTTAGTTACTTTTATCGCACTTTTTATCTTTCCTTTGGTCTGTATATAAAGTTACACTTCATTGTATATATTCATCCCATCTATTGTATATTCAAATCCCCTCTTGTATATATTTATTGGATTTTCCGCAAAAAATTTTCGTTTTTAGCTTCTTAGTTGTGATTCGTAGCTTCTTGTTTTTGAAATTTGCAATAAGCCTTTGGTTTTCTTAATGCCACGGTTCTTTCCAAAGGTGGAGTGTTGTGTGAACCGGGTGGCTCTTCCCAATGATAGATGGCGTGAAAACCTTCTTAAGGGTTTGAGTCCGTTTTTCTTTTTGTTTTTAGTAGTTTGTAGTTAAGGGTACCTCAAGCAAAGCTTCACTTGGGCCTAGCACATTTGCCTTTGATCTTATGGTCAAAAACAAATTGTTGTGTTTAGGATGGTGAAAGTCGTGGCCTTGAGACTCATTATGAGCCCCCGACTCTATGTCTTTAGCAATCCCTTAGCTTGTGTGGTGAGTAATTGAATTGCAAGTCCAAGTCCCGAACCATTGGTCTAGAACTTGCCCTGAATGTTTGTTGAGGCAAAATCCTAAGTGAATTTTGACTTGAGACGTGATTATAGGCTCTCCTTGATCCAAATGATAGATTGAACAATTCCATAGCCTACCAATGATAAGATCCCTAGTTAACCCTATTGAGCCTTAGACCTTTTTCTTTCAAGAACCATGATACAAGCCTATACCCGTTCTAAATGATACCCTTTCTTGGCACCCAAATCTTTCCTTTAGCACATGGCAAAAGTATAAGTTTGGGGGGAGAGACGAGGATTGCAACAAAGTGGTAAAAAGGCAGAAAAGTGAAGAAAAGGAAAGGCAATGAAAAAGAAAGAAAAGCAAAAAGACAAAAAGAAAGTTCAATGTGAAAAAGAATAAAAAGGGATTCAAGGAAAGCAATGAAAAAGGAAGAAAGGTGTGGAAAGTTGAAAAAGGAGAAAAGGTTTGAAATGCATAAGAAAGAGTGACAATGTGTCTCTCTAACCCCTTAGAAAGAAGTGAAATGACTCAAAGAGTCAAGTGAATTGTGCCAAATGAATCAAAAGAAGTGGTTAAGGGAAGATGGAACCCACTTGAACAAAAACATGACCAACCCTAAACCAAAAGCCTTCACAATGACTCCACAAAAGCCCTATATGATCTTGAGTTGAATGAAGCTTACATTAGTGGATACTTACATAAGGGGCAAGCATATCGTACCTAGAGCCGGACTTGTGACCTTTCCTTGAGAGAGATGAGTGAATTCCCATTAACCTCGTTTTGTGTGCCACTATTCTAAATGTGAGGTTTGCTTAGGGAGAGTTGAGGATGTGTGAGTTTGGGTTCCACAATGACCAAAGTAATTGAAAGAGTTCTTTGATGTGTTGAGTGAACTCTTGATGCTCTTGTGTCGCTACTTGATCCATGGTTTT
>NC_031993.1:45154487-45158839 GCF_001879085.1 Nicotiana attenuata
ATCTAATAGTTTAAAAGGGCACTAGGGTAGTGACCTTCACCTAGGTGGCTAATTGACGGGTAATTGCATCTAAGGCACGATTGACATGATTGGGGAAATATGTTATAACCGTTGCTCAATACTACCCACTCTACACCTCTCGGTAGAAAGAGTGGTTTTGCCCAATTGACTCTCTCGAGACCAAATGGGTATGCATATTTGCCCGAGCAACTAGGGTTCAAGTCGGGTAATTACTCTCTCGAGGTTTAACCCTTTAATTGGGACTATCAATTCTCTTGAGTCCATCCCAATTCCTTGTTGAGTCAATTTTGGAGACTTAGGCTCTCTTTCTCAAGAAGAGCCAAGTCATCTTAGCACAAACTAGTGTTTGCAACCACTAATTCATACATTAAACCATAAAATTGACCCAAATAACAAACACCCATAATCAATCTAACCTTAAATCACAAAACGCATCAATTACCCACACTAGGGTTGAGCCACAACCCTAGCTAATGGGTTTAGCTACTCATGCTTGAAGATAAAATCAGAGAAATAGATGAAGAGAAAGACATAATATTAAATTACTGAAGTAAATATAATGATTCAACTGCTAAAACTACGTTAAAATGCCTAAAATGGCTACACAATGGCTTCTCACGAGCGCATCTACTGTTATGTAATGTCTGATAATAGCTGGTTACCCTAAAAATGAAAAAAATATTCTATTTATACTAAGCTGGAAAAAAACTGGACAAAAATGCCCCTGCGTGGTCTATGCGGGCCGCACAAAATGAACTGCGGCCGCACTAGGCTCTTGGACTTGAAATCTTGGCTCTCTGAACTCAGGTTCCACGGACCACGCAGAATCGATCGCGGTCGCGGAGGTTTCTAATGCGGTCCGCACAAACATGACCGCGGACCGTGCTGGCTTGAACCTTGGGAAATTACATCTCTCTGATATTCTCTTCCGCGGACCGCACTGAATGGTAGTGCGGACGCGGTGTCTTTAGTGCGGGCCGCACAATATCTACTGCGGCCTCATTGCTTTGATGCCTTGAAAACCAGTCTCTGAATCTCCCTAGTGCGGACCGCATAGAATGGACTGCGGCCGCACTAGGCTAGTTTGTCCAGAGTTGTCTTTGTCTTTGATACCTGTGCAGGTTTCACTCCTTTTGAGCCGATATTTGACATCCCGTCACTTTGTTGATCAAACCTGCAATCAATCACAACTTATGAGCCTTTTGGGACTATTTTGTAAGAATTTGTAATCAAAGCGTAAGCAAGAAGGAGCATGAAACACATCAAATTCCCTAGTTATCAACATGAGAACTTCATCTCCCTTCCTAGCCACAAACATCTACGTACTCAACTAGTCAAGAACTTCTCTTTGATGCCACCTAGAATAAAATCATTACACATCCCATGCTCCTCAAGCCAGCAGAAAATATACCTATATAACCGTGGTAGAAACCGTCAAGAACTCTCCTGATTCCTTTTGCACAAAACTAAATCGTCGGGTCTGAATCCTTCTAACTCAACCAAATTACGCAGGCCACTATCACCCAAGAGCATTGCCGTAAACACTTGTAGAAACCCATTACCTTATAGGCATCCAAAGAGCTAATCATATCCTTACCATACTGATTCGGCCTACTACCAAGCTATCCCATCTATCCAAGTTTCCTTCTGATTTACTTTCAACTTGATACTCCTTCTTGCTATAACACCACAATTCCTCAACCCAGACTCACCACACGAGACCCAAGCATAAAGCCACACCGTCTCAGGCTCATAACCCGCTGAATACTCTCTTAATATTCCCAAAATCACCACATCTGAAATGCCTATCCTGAAGAGACTTCCTGCGAATCTGAAGCCATTACCTTCCTAATACTGATATATAGAACCCCATAATTAATATAGAAATGACTTAAGTCTCGACACCCTCCAATGCAAACCTCAGTTTCTAGCCAATTATACAACTTGAAAATCTCCAATTATTACATGTAAAATTTTGAACACATTAGAACTATTCTCTAGAGTCATCCACTCTATCTAAACTGCAATTAGCCTGATCAGAAGGACCAAACAACCTGTGCCTCATTAGCACTTCTGACATTGCAAAATGTAACCTCATCCCAATATAACCAAGCAACTTCCTGCTCTATGCATCGAGCATTCCTTACCTACAACAACTCAAGACATTCCGTGAATTCTCACACACCTATGAACATACTATACCTTTGCCAAGAATTTTTCCTCTACTCGAGCCATCCTCGGTCTCAATCTCCGTAAGCCATAACTGACTCACTAGCACGCCTCAAACTGGAACCAACATAGCACCTAACCGAGCAATCGCCTAATCCATAGCAAACTCCCCCACTTGGCTCGAAGCCATAGACCAAGACACACACAATAAGTCATAACGCATATACTCTATTGCTGCCATAATACTATAGTGAGATTAAACTCAATCCTTCATAAGCTAGTGAAACACATACCATCTGGTACTTTAAATCTTCTGCAAATCTCGCATTCATCCTTGCAACAGTCAAGCCCACTCTCTTAAGCGACCCAACTTTAAATTTCAACACATATATTTCACTTGTAAATGAGATCTTCTAATCGACAACGTAAGGATCACACAACCTCAGAACGCTCCGCATGAGATAACCCACCTGCTTTGCCTCCAACTAACCTTTCTGTATACCTTCCACCGTCATAAACATTACGTAGTCACTTAGTCTTCTTGAGTTTGAACTCATACCGCAACATGAAATTTACTTCACTCCCAGCTAGGAAACATGAAAAGATTCTTCACGCACCCATAACTCGGGGCTATACCTCAAATCAAGATGGAAATCAAGCACCTAATAGTTTTTCTATCCTCCAGCAGACCCTTCTCGTTGTTCCCAAAACATATGAATACATCTCGCAGTCACATCACACTCATCACGTAACTATCTAGCCATCACTTCTACTAATAGGGGCACTACCGAATATATAAGTTCAAAAACACGACTCACATAATCAGCACCTTGGTGCTCAAGCGATAGGTAGAAATCCGGCCTCAAGTCCTCCAGATTGGCCCAACGTCAAACACACAGAGATCACATCTCGCCCCTCGATCAGGGAATCACAAGCCATCGATGCACATCTGATACTGAGCGCTTGCTCGCGCATACGAATGCGTGAAAGGAATTCAAAGAGTCATATTTCAAGCTGAATCAAGGACACACGATAAGAGTTCAAGAATGTGAAGTTTTTCCTAAAGGTTCTGCAGCCTCTCGAGGATAAATACAGACGTCTCCGTACCGATCCACGAGACTCTACTGAACCTGGTCATGACTCGTGAGACCTATGTAACCTAGGCTCTGATACCAACTTGTCACGACCCTAAGTCCAAACCTGGTCGTGATGGCGCCTCTTGTGAAGACAAGGCCAGCCGACACATTCCCTTTCCAATCTTAAGAAGTAAAATATTAATTATTAAGTCATAAACATGATAAAATCTCAAAAATAAGCAATTAACAGTATAATTTGTGGAAAAACAAACCCAACACAGTCCGACATTAGGGTGTCACTAGTCATGAGCATCTACTAAGGTCCGAATACAACTAGAGTAAAAAATATACTAAATACTGTCTAATGAAATCCAGAGGGAGAAAAGCAGTGCTGCGAACATCGGGCAGCTACCTTGCTAAACTCTGATGACTCTGCCTCTGAGCAACCAATACCCGCTACAGGGTTCATAAATACCTGAATCTGCAGACAAGGTGCAGGGAGTAAAGTGAGTACTTCCAACTTAAAGAGTAATAAAAATAAATGAAGACTGAGTAATATAAGACCACGTAAGACACAACATTAAGGTAAAAGAGGCATAACAAAAGTCGGTAAATATAATTAAGCAGTGAAATCTCATAAGCATCCTTTACATAGTTAAACAATATACAGGAAAAATAACTAAAAAGTAAACGCATAATAACTGCCCCTCGGGCACAGTAACAACAGAATCAGCCCCTCGGGCTATATCACAGAACAATACCAACCCCTCGGGCTATATCTCATATCACAATGGGTACCCGCGCTCACTGGGGGTGTACAGGCTCCGGGAGGGGCCCCTTACGGCCCAAGCGCATAATCAAGCCATCTCGTGGTATCATAAACAGGCTCTCGGCCTCATATCGAATCTCAAGCCACCTCTTGGCGTACAAATCTCAGGCCCTCGGCCTCACTTATCATAATCAAGTGTATCACTGCTGCGGTGTGCAGCCCGTCCCAACTGTATCCTCACAACACAGCCCCGCCGTACCTCACGTCACGATACTCATAAGCCCTACACGGTCCACCAGAAAACTAATAGAAGACGT
>NC_031993.1:45158939-45177840 GCF_001879085.1 Nicotiana attenuata
TTTTGCTATAATCTCGCCGTATTACTCTATGAGGATATGAGCTATGGGCTATTGCAATTATCTCTCAATCAACCACAATGATTTACTAGAGCATTCTCTCGAACTACTCTAGCTGATAATTTATGCAGCTCAGAATTATCCCGCCAAAGTTTCGTTATCTCTAACCCCACTTTTAAGTTCAAGTAAAGAATCTCTTCAATTACCCAAAAGTGGTGCTGTTCACCAGCAGTCTAACCTAGTATTCTTTCTCAAGCAACACAAGGCAATTAGACATGATTAATCAAGGGCCCATTCAATTAATCACCATACAAAACATAGTTGAACAATCATATAATAAACCCGGCTCGATTATAACAAAATTGAGTCAAAACTTCATCCAACAATTGGTTCCATCAACCCTAGATTAAATGTTTAGCTACTCATAGCAAAGCAAGATAAAACTACAAAAGTATTCATAATGTGCAATTGAAATAATCAAGAGAAGATAGAAAAACTCTAATGATTGGTTGCTGATCACGCTCAACTGAGTCTCGCAAAAGACTATGCGGGCGTTGCAAATATAATCTGAGTATTATTGCCCAGAGTCGAACCACATGGAATTAACCTATCAATTACTACTGTCGGATTTACTAAATTCACACAATCTGTTTTCCCAACCTTTTTGATTCACAATGGTTGATTTTCTAACAACTAAAGACTGAAAGTAATTAATAACTGAAAATTAATTAAACTTGATTTGTAGACAGTAGAAATAAGGTCTAAGGCAATGGTTTCCCCCGTTGGTAATTTCCTTGGTTGTATATGTCTTATAACTACGATTTAGTTGTCTCTAACAATCATGAACGCTCAAGCTATCATAATTCTTTCTCAAGTAATTATGATAATCTACTAGACGCACTCTCTCAAGCTACGCTATCTAATTTCACAATACAGTTCACTTAGATTGCACCCGGGGTTTCGTTATCTCTAATCCAACCCCTAAACCCTCGGTTATGACTCTCGTCTATACTCCGGGAGTGATGTTGTTCATACAATCACCTAAATATGCACTCTCTCTCAAGTAGATGCATAATAAACAGGAACGGATAATTGAGGGCCCTTTCAACTAATCCACAATCAAGACATAGATGAACAACTAGAGATTAACAACCAAATCTAATTATATTAATAAAACAACCAAGTCATCCCAACAGGTTCCACCAAAATCTTAGATTAAGGTTTTTAGCTACTCATAACAATGGGGAAATAAACTACTAAAAGATTCATAATCGTAATTTGCAAGAAAAATAAAGAAGAATAAGATTAATGATGTTTTGGGTGATCTCTCACACTTGTTTTCCTTGCCAAAGTACTCTCTAAAACATTACATGCCTCCCTTGGGCGAGTTCTATTGTTTAAAATAGGGTTTTGGGCTAAGAATTCCGTGTTTTGCACTTCAGTCCCTCAATTTTACGCCTCCTGCCGCGGTCCTACCGCGGTTACGCCAGGAACGCGGCCAAATCACCTCTCAGAATCCGCAACACCTTCCTGCCTCGGCCCGACCGCGGTTACGCCGGGACCGCGGCAGTCCATCTCCAGTTCTGGTTTTGTGCATTTCGCATGGTGCACTTGGCGGATATTGTGCGATTGGCCTCTTTTCCTCCATAATTGATCCCAAAAGTACTCCATAGCCTTCTTTTATTGTATATAACCTGCAAAGCATGAAAAACACTAATCAGAGCAATTTGTTATCACTTTTACCATAAAAATCAATTCACCTAAAGAACCACTTTCTTGTATAGTTTTTATGGTAAAAGTGATAACAAAGTGCTCTGATTAGTGCTTTTCATGCTTTGCAAGTTACATACAATAAAAGAAGGCTATGGAGTACTTTTGGGATCAATTATGGAGGAAAAGAGGCCAATCGCACAATTTCCGTCAAGTGCACCATGCGAAATGCACAAAACCAGAACTGGAGATGGACTGCCGCGGTCCCGGTGTAACCGCGGTCGGGCCGAGGCAGGAAGGTGTTTGCGGATTCTGAGAGGTGATTTGGCCGCGGTCCTGGCGTAACCGCGGTAGGACCGCGGCAGAAGGCGTAAAATTGAGGGACTGAAGTGCAAAACACGGAATTCTTAGCCCAAAACCCTATTTTAAACAATAGAACTCGCCCAAGGGAGGCATGCAATGTTTTAGAGAGTACTTTGGCAAGGAAAACAAGTGTGAGAGATCACCCAAAACATCATTAATCTTATTCTTCTTTATTTTTCTTGCAAATTACGATTATGAATCTTTTAGTAGTTTATTTCCCCATTGTTATGAGTAGCTAAAAACCTTAATCTAAGATTTTGGTGGAACCTGTTGGGATGACTTGGTTGTTTTATTAATATAATTAGATTTGGTTGTTAATCTCTAGTTGTTCATCTATGTCTTGATTGTGGATTAGTTGAAAGGGCCCTCAATTATCCGTTCCTGTTTATTATGCATCTACTTGAGAGAGAGTGCATATTTAGGTGATTGTATGAACAACATCACTCCCGGAGTATAGACGAGAGTCATAACCGAGGGTTTAGGGGTTGGATTAGAGATAACGAAACCCCGGGTGCAATCTAAGTGAACTGTATTGTGAAATTAGATAGCGTAGCTTGAGAGAGTGCGTCTAGTAGAATATCATAATTACTTGAGAAAGAATTATGATAGCTTGAGCGTTCATGATTGTTTGAGACAACTAAATCGTAGTTATAAGACATATACAACCAAGGAAATTACCAACGGGGGAAACCATTGCCTTAGACCTTATTTCTACTGTCTACAAATCAAGTTTAGTTAATTTTCAGTTGTTAATTATTTTCAGTCTTTAGTTGTTAGAAAATCAACCATTGTGAATCAAAAAGGTTGTGAAAACAGATTGTGTGAATTTAGTAAATCGGACAGTAGTGATTGATAGGTTAGTTCCCTGTGGTTCGACTCTGGGCAATAATACTCAGATTATATTTGCAACGCCCACATAGTCTTTTGTGAGACTCAGTTGAGCGTGATCAACCTTCATCCTACCTTCAAATCTCCATACTAATTTCTTCAGCTTTCAAACTTGTTCCTTCAAACCTTCATCTTTTTCCTTAAATTTTCAAATTTTCTCAGATAGCATTGGCTAAAACGTTCAAATCAGTTCCTCAGCAGGCTGCCTCTTCATCTTCACACTCGGCCACAGATGCTGGGGTGGCTGCCCCTGAGGTTTCCCCGAGCCCCCCATGAAAAGCTTTGTACCTGGGGGTTGTTCAATACCAGATGACTTCAAAGTCGAGAAAGCCTCATCCAAACAGGACCGGGGTATAGGAGCATGGAGATACATATGCTCCATCACCGAGGATACCTTTCCCATAGTCTGAGAGGACTGTAAATGGAAAGGCAAAGATGTGATTGTTCCCGGCCCTGAGGATGATATTACCACTTATGTGGAGGGGTATTTAAGTGTCTACACTTACCCCTTCGCGCTGGGCCCGATAGACCCGATCGTTTTGGCCTTCTGCAAAAGATACGAGGTGTGCCTTGGGCAAATCAACCTGTCACTTTGGAGGATCGTGATCCTCCTACATTATTTTGTAAACAACACCGAGTCCCATCGGTTTACCCTCGACCATCTACTCCGTCTGTACAATCCTCGAATTTTTAAAGGGGGACTAATCAAACTTACTCGCCGGACCAGCAACGCCCCCTTTTCGAGCATCGACAAGGATCGAGCCCGAGGCTGGCAGGGGCACTTTGTTCGGGTGATTTGATCCCTCCCTAATTCCTGCCATTTCCTGAGAAGTGGAATGCATTTTGTAAGTGTAGCCTTCTCTTAAGTGTCAAGTTTCCTTTATTTCCTTTCTCACCATCAGTATTTGTGGTTGTGCAGCTGTTGTCCAGGTTCCTAATGCGGTCCTCTGGCTCAAGGAGTGGATCGAAGGCATCTACAACCAAATGTCATATTTCGAGCGCTCGTGGCACAAGCTTTTGAAGGGCTGATGGAGGGCCCGTTCTCACGGTAAGGTTCTCCTTTGAATAGTTATTACTATGCCCTAAACTCACATAACGTTGACCTTTCTTATTTCCTTTGCAGGTTTGCCTAAGACCACTGAACTTAGGCCACTAGAAGGGGACGAAGATGTGTCATTGTTCGTTGATCCCTTTATTACGGGGCAACACCGAGTTATTGTGGAGGAGAAGAAGAGAAAAAGGAAATCTTCGGGCTCAGAGGGGCTCGAAGTGAATATAAAAAAGAGGGCAGCCACTCGGGCCTGCAGGTCTAAGAAGAATTTCGAGTCTCAGGTACCGGACTCTGACTTGCTTTATTGGCTCAGGGACGAGCCTGAAGAAGATGACATTTTTGTCACTCACGGATCGACTCCTACGGGGGAGCAGGTAGTAGTGGAAGAAGAAGGCCATGAAGCCGATCTCCACCCGACTCGGGAGGTCGGGATGGAAACGGGGGCTGAGACCTCCCGAGAAGGTGCTTCCATTTCGAATGAGGTGACTGGTGTAATAGACATTGTCGAGATGCCCTCATACACTGAGTTTATGCTTGAGGAGGCCCAAGCAGGAAAGGAAAAGTCAAGTGAAGGAGTTCACGGTTGGACGACCCTCTCCATTCCATCTTCGATGGTGTGGACATGTCTACTTTGGAAGACTTTTCGGGGCTGGGCGACTTAGAGATTCCGGTGAAGGACGCTCCTTTGGAAGTTGGCGGGCCGAGTTCGAGCCCAAAACTGGTGAATTAGTTTCTCGCTATTTGTGTGGACCCCGATCGCAAGAGATCGGTTATTCTTACTCTCCTAGAGGATGCTCGGGTTCTATCCGCTCCCGTGGGCATATCCAGCTACCTCCGATGATTGGTGACTGAGGAGGACCCGACGAAGATGAACAAAGTGGGAACGTCGTGTTTCTTCAATGAGGCACAACATGCACTGAACCGAGTAAGGCCTCAGTACTCCTTCTTGAATTCCACTTAGGTTTTGATATCTCTTACTATTTTACTTGTTTTGCAGGACTCAGTACTTCATCATGAGAGCTTCCTCCGGTACCACTTTGAAATCAGCGAGATCGAGTTCGAGCCTAAGGAGCAGGCCCGAAAAAAGGACATGTTCAAGCTCCTCAATGAGCAACAGGACGGGGCTATCAAGGACCTTTAGGCCGAGCTAGAAATGGCTCAGATGGAAGCTTCGATACTGAGGTGGGAACATGCCAACCTGCTCGAAAAGGTAAAGGTCTTTGAAGTTAATAACAAGGAGCTAATTATGGTAACTAATAACAAAACCTTGCAGGTCTAATAGAAGATCGACTAGATCGACCAACTTCAAGTCGAGATGAACGAGGTCCAAACCATGGCCAATGGGTGGAAAAGCAAAATGGACCTACTGGCTTCGGAGAAGGAAACCGCCAAGGCGAAGCTAGCATCGGTAGAGGTCCAACTCCGAGTGGAAAAGGAGAAAGCTGGCAAGTGGTCTCAGCTGAATGACAATCTCCAAGCACAGGTGAACTCGGCTGTCACAGAGCGGGATGCCCTTGGTAGAGAATACGAGGCAGTGAAGTCCAAGTTTGATACAACCTCCACTGATGCCAAGGAAATAGTGGCCCAATACAAGGCCTGTGTGGAGGCAGCCGAGGCTCGCCTAAAGGCAAAGACCGAATATATAAAGCGGCTATCTCAAAGAGAGACCCTCAAGGAGATCCACGCCCGGGGTTTTGACGTGTCGGCTGAAATCCAGGAAGCCAAAAAATCTGAGGCCGAGGCGAATAAGCTTTACGAGGGCTCTGAGGATTCCGAGGGCTCGGAGGGTTCTGACAGTTCTAGCGACGAGCCGGGCCCTAGTAAAGATTAGGCGTAGATGCCTTAGTACTTTTTTAGTTTTTGTCTTATGTACTTTTTTTATTTTATTTTGAGGCCATTTTTATTGGGCCTTTGTACATATATTCCGGAATATATATAAAAGTTTCCCTTTCTAGCAATTTCGAGTCTTTACTTTTTCAGCATCTTTTCATAATTTCTATCCTTGCAATGTTTCCAATGATATAGCATAGAATTAGATGTAGTTATAGGGCGTTCGTTTTTCAGAGGTTCGAACGGAGCCTAGTTTCAACACAACTTTGTTTGCTCGAGGCTTTAAAAACTCAGTGTGACCGGAACTTCTTTCAAGATGCTTAAGTAATTTTAGATGATGCTTTTGCCGAAGGTAACCTTTTAGCATGTTTTGAATTTTATAAAGGCTTTACTTTCTGACTACGAGCTTTGGATGTCTCCGAGCCATTTTTTAGTGTGGTCGTAACCTTTTGTATTTAGTCACCGCCTAATAGGTTTGGTACCTCCAGGATATGGTAGCCCGTGTTGCCCGAACTTTTTTCGGATGACAGTCCCCGAGTCGGGGTAGACCTTGGGATCGATAGTCCCCGAATAGGGGTAGCCCATGGGCTCTTAGGATCGGAATTTAAGAGGCAAAAATGTGTAATAGCAAGGCGGAACTTTCTTTCACTTTTGTGTGTAAAGTACATGATCGAAAGCGTGTAAAAGCTTGTATCATGGCTAAAGTGGACTACGTGGGCACAGTTCACACGACCTTTTGGCCCTTACAATAAATCCTCACCACCGAGCCTTAGCTTCTAACATACAGGATTTTCTTCTTTCCTTGCTAAAAACCTTAATCCGAGGGTGATGGCCCCTAGTATTTGAGGTCGAGCTTGAGAGGTCTCGGATACTTTTGATGCAAAATAAACGCCCATTGACCTCAGTTTGAGACCAGTCTTTGAATCTAAGTTATCATATTTTACTGTTTCCTCGTTAAAAACCTTGCCGAAAAATGCATTTTGGAACAAAACTGGTTCAAGGGAAAAAGAGTGCAGTACGTGCTTTCAGACCTAATAGCCACGTCCATCCTTGGTTGTTGCCTGCAAGTGTTGGTCCGAATCATAATATTATCAAAGATTAATTGAGATTGTACCTTAGCAGTAGTACCGCTTTAAGTGTGCCACGTTCCAGTTGTTTGGTAGCTGTACACCGTTTCCTGCTTCGAGTTTGTACGAGCCTTTGCCGGTAATTCCGACGACTAGATATAGTCCTTCCCAATTCGATCCCATCTTTCCCTCATTCGGGTTCCGGGTGTGCAATGTTACCTTTTTCAAACCAAATCCCCGATCTTGAAGTGTCGGAAGTTGGCTCTTCGGTTGTAGTGTCTTTCTATCCGCTGCTTTTGGGCGGCCAACTGGACTAGGGCGGCCTCACGCCTTTCATCCAATAGCTCCATGCTTGTGATCATGGCCTCGCCATTTGACTCTTCAGTCATATATCGGAACCTAAGGCTCGGTTATCCCACTTCGACTGGTATTAAGGCTTCATCACCGTAAACTACTGAAAATGGGGTGGCCCCGGTATTAGACTTTGAGGTCATACGGTATGCCCACAAGACTTCAGGCAGGATTTCCTTCCATTTCCCTTTGGCATCGTTCAACCTCTTCTTCAGGTTTTGAAGTATGTTTTTGTTTGTTGATTCCGCCTGTCCGTTCCAACTAGGGTGGTAAGGTGTTGATAGTATTTTCTTAATCTTGTGATCCTCGAAGAACTTATTTACCTTGCTGCCAATGAACTGTTTCCCATTATCGTAGATGATTTCGGACGGTATGCCGAATCAACATATAATGTGGTCCTAGATGAAGTCAATGACCTCTTTTTCCCGGACTTTCTTGAATGCTTGAGCTTCGACCCATTTAGAAAAATAATCAGTCATGAATAGTATGAATTGAGCCTTAGAGGGTGCCCACGGCAAGGGACCGACGTGCCCGTTCCCTATTTCATAAATGGCCATAGGAAAAAGATCGAATGAAGCAGTTCTCCCGGTTGGTGGATCATCGATGCGTGTTTTTGGCAGGCGTCACATCTTCCTACAAAGTCCTTCGCATCTTTCTCCATTTAGGTCCAGTAATAGCTGACCCTAAATAATTTTTGAACCAAAGATTCTGCCCCTAAATGGTTCCTGCAAGTGCCTTCGTGAACTTCTCTCAAGGCATATTCGGTGTCTCCCGGCCCGAAGCATATGGCCAGCAGGCCATCGACTGTACTTCCGAACAAGTCCCTTCGGACAAGCTAAATTTAGCAGCCTTTGTACACAGAGCTCTCCATTCCTTGGGGTCCGAGGGCAATTTTTCGATCTTCAAGTAATCTATGTACTTGTTCCTCCAATCCCAAGTTAAACTTGTTGAGTTTACTTCGGCGTGACCTTCTTCTATCACTGATTTCATGAGTTGTACCACTGTTCCCGAGCTCAACTCATTAGCATCAACCGACGACCCTAAACTGACCGGAGCATCGGCCTCACTATTATGATCTCGGGGCACATGCTGCAGGGTCTATTTCCTGAATTGATGCAGTGTTACTTGTAATTTGTCCAAGTACCTCAGCATTTGTTCCCTTTTTACTTCGAACGTTCCATTGACTTGATTTACTACGATGAGGGAGTCAAGGCTTTTAGGTAATTCGAGACCTGCAATCATGTCCTCGTACTCGGCCTCATTGTTAGTCAATTTCATAGTTCTAATAGATCGCCTATTTACACGCCATACCGGGTCTGGACCCCTTTGAGTTTGAGGCTCAGTTCGTAAAAAAGGTCCAGATTCCGAGGGAGTTCTCGTGGTTAACAATAATTCCCTTTCGACTTCAGGTATTAAGGTCGGCATAAAGTCGGCCATGAAGTCTGCCAAATTTTGGGATTTGATAGCGGTTCGGGATCGATAATCGATATAGTACCCGCTGATTTTGACGGCCCATTTGGCCAAACGGCCCGAGAGCTTGGGTTTGTGCATGATGTTCCTTAGTGGTTAGGATGTTACGACACATATGGGGTGACATTAAAAGTACGATTTTAATTTTCTAGAGGCACTTAGCAAAGCGAGCGCCAAGTTTTCCAGGTGAGGATACCTTGCTTCGACCTCGCCTAGAGTCCCACTGACATAGGAAATAGGAAATTGCGTACCTTCTTCTTCTCGGATCAAGACTCCACTTACCACCACTTCGGAAACCGCCAAGTAAAGGTACAGTTGTTCATCCACCTTCGGGGTGCAGAGAAAGGGCGGACTCGAAAGGTACCGCTTGAGTTCTTCCTAAGCTCGTTGACATTTCTGAGTCAGGAGAAGTTATTCTTTTTCTTCAATAGCGAGAAAAATCGATGGCTTTTATCCGAGGACCTCGATATGAACCGACCCAGGGTGGATATGCACCTGGTCAGCCTCTGAACAGCCTTAACGTTGTCCATCACGGCGACGTCTTCTATGGCTTTGATTTTATCAGGATTGATCTCGATTCTCGATTAGATACCATGAACCTAAGGAATTTTCCTCATCCGACCCTAAATACGCACTCCTCTGAGTTCAACTTCATATTATAGTTCTTCAAAATGTCGAAAGTCTCCTGCAAATATTTCAAATTGTCCTCTGCTCGCAGGGACTTGACTAACATATCGTCAATATAAACTACCATTGATTTTCCTATTTGTTCTTCGAACATTCGATTTACTAGGCGTTGATAGGTGGCACCGACATTCTTTAATCCGAATGGCATTACATTATAACAATATGTGCCAAATTTAGTGATAAAAGAAGTCTTTTCCTGATCTACTAGGTCCATACGAATTTGGTTGTACCTTGAATAGGCATCGAGAAAGCTGAGTATCTCGTGCTCGGCCATCGCGTCGCTCATGCGATCGATGTTAGGCAAAGTAAAAGAGTCCTTAGGGCATGCCGTGTTCAAGTCTTTGTAGTCTACAAACATTCTTAGGTCATTTCCTTTTTTGGGCACTACCACTACGTTAGCTAGCCAGTTCGGGTATTTAACTTCCCGAATGGACCCTATTTTAAGGAGTTTAGATACTTCGTCCTTGATGAATGCATGCTTAACAACTTACGCTAGCTTTAAGAAAAAAATGAGTTTATTTCCAGAGCTGGGAGGGGGGGGGGGGGGGGCTAACCCTGTGCTCAGGTATAGCTTTCGATCCGGTAGGTGCTCGATCAATGTGACTTGCTCCAACTCTTCGATCGTCGATTTGGTGGCGTCGGTATCATCAGGAGCTATGAATGTTCTTGAAACTCTGTAATCATCTTTCTCGTCGGCTCCTCGTTCCTCCGATCTAACCGGGACCACATCGGTGATTGACATTTAATCTTGACTTTTCTGGTCAGCTTTGTGCTGTTTTACGTCGAGACGGTGGGTACCGGGAGTACTTTATCGACTGCGAACATCTCCTTCGCAACTAGTTGTTCTCCGTATACTATCTTGATCCCTCCCAGTGTAGGGAACTTTAATGCCTGGGGCAAGGTCGAAGGTATTGCCCTCATGTTGTGAACCCATGGTCTTCCGAATAGAGCGTTATATCTCATATCTCCTTCAATTACATAGAACTTTATTTCCTGGATGGCCCCGACGGTGTTTGCTAGTAGGGTTATCTCCACTTTAGTGGTTTCGCATGTCATGTTAAATCCGTTCAGCACCTAGACTGCTGGCACTATTTGTTCTTGTAACCCCAACTTCTTTACGACCCTCGATCTGATGATGTTGGCTGAGCTACCTGGATCAATCAACACACGCTTAACTTGAGATTTATTGATAAGTACAGATATTACCAGTGCATCATTATGAGGTTGTACGATGCCTTTGGCATCCTCGTCGTTGAATGAAATGGTTCCCTCTAGGATATAATCTCGGGTGCATTTCTCCCTCGTGATAGATACTTTAGTGCATAGGGATATCGACCCCTCCAGTGATCATGTTGAAGATGTGTTGAGGTTCCTTGTGCTCGGTATTTTTATTGGTGTCCCTGTTTCTGAAGTGGTTTTTGACTCGATCACTTAGGAATTTTCGTAGGTGTCTGTTACTAAACATCCGGGCAACTTCTTCTCTTGATTGTCGGCAATCTTCGATCCTATGGACATGAGTGCCGTGATACTTGCACATCAAGTTAGGGTCTCTCTGGATAGGGTCGGGCTGCAATGGTCGAGGCTGCAATGGTCGAAATATTTAAAAATTGTTTACTCAAAATATAATGAAAGAAAATTTGGGTTGGCTCCTCAAATAATAATAGATTTATTCTTTTTGGACCGAAATTTTTTTTCCTAACATATGCACATAAATACAAAATTAGTAAAATCTCTAGTTTCGGTGTGGAAGGAGTTGAAGAGCATACGTTAAGTTAACGAATTATAGTAGAAAAGTATATTTTTAACACCACAAATAAAACGTTTGTTAACGACAAACGTACTAAACAAATAATAATCCAATTGATGCTTTTCAGGGACTGAAGGGACACCAGAGGTGGTCCCTGGATAATTTTTTTAAGCTTGTGGCCTGCACGAGCTCAATGCACACGACCGTAAAAACATGGAAAAGGACATTTACCCATTCAAATAACATTTGAAAATGAAAAAAGCATTATATGACCACTGAAATCTATATTATATTAAAAGGAGAGTAGTGAAGCATGTGGTTAAGTCAAGTGGCAAGCTAAAAAGAAGTCACTTGGCAATTTTAAGACAACATTAAAAATTTGAATTATTTGAATTATAATTAATGTAAGTAGTTTAATAAATCTTATACTCAATCTAAATAAATCTTAGACAAATCTAATCTATATATACATTTAAATTTTTATTTATATGTATATTTGTAGCTATATCTCTATTTATATCTATATATTGATCCAACCATAGATTTTATTCTATGTTAGCTAGAAACATGGAGATAAAAATTAATTAAAAACTATAATAAAAAAAATATAAAAATACGCAAATTGAGATAACCTATGACTATTTATAATTTGGAGTAAGTTAAATATAAAATAAAACTAAAATTTACTTAAGATGTTAAAGATTTATTGAGTTTAAAATTAGAGAAATTCAAGCAGAAAAATACATCTATATTATATTAAAAGGAGAGTAGTGAAGCATGTTGTTAAGCCAAGTGGCAAGCTAAAATGAAGTCACTTGGCATTTTTAAGACAACATTAAAAGTATGAATTATAAATGGAATCATATTTAATAGAAGTAGTTTAAGTGAATCTTATACATAATCTAAATAGATCTTAGAAAAATCTAATTTATATATCTATATTTATATTTATATTTATATTTGTATCTATATCTATATCTATATTTATATCTATATTCATCCAATCATAGATTTTCTTCTATATTAGCTAGAAATATGGAGACAAAAATTAATTAAAAATTATATCTATATTATATTAAAAGGAGAGTAGTGAATCATGTGATTAACCAAGTGGCAAGCTAAAATAAAGCCACTTGGCAATTTTAATACAACATTAAAAATCTGAATTACAAATGAAAACATAATTAATGCAAATAGTTGAATGAAATAGATCTTAGATAAATCTAATCTATGTATTTATATCTATATCTATATCTAAAGATATGGTAGCTTTTTGTTTCTATAAATATAGTAGTTTATGTCTATACAAAACCGCCAAATATTTTTTTAATAAAGAGAATAATTTGATTGCGAATTTATAGATAAAAGTATTTGAGTTGAGATAAAAGAAAAGTTCATTTGCTGATGGAAAATAATAAAAAATAGCAAGTATTTAATATAACAGTAAATTTAAGACAAAATAGTAAAATTATTTATTTTTTTATATTTGAAAAAAATCAAAATTACAATTTGATTTAAGTTTGATAGTATTTCGAATTTATCTATACAACTTCACAATAGGCCACATGGGAATTTAGGACAAAGTTAGTTAGGTTAGGTAATAATTAGTTTTTTTATTTAAATTTTTAAAAATTTAAATTATGCATTTTTTATTGTTATTAATTAGTTACTTTCTTTGAGTTTTAAAAATTTAGATTTTTAGAAATTTATTTTAAAATTAATTAAANTCTAATAGAGTTGTACTGTCATATATAGCATGATGGAGTGCCTTTACGTGATTTCTTGCCTCTCAGTTATTATTTACTCTTATTACTCACTGAGTTGGAAGTACTCACTTTACTCCCTGCACCTTGCGTGCAGTTGCAGGTATTGTTCACCCGGTAGCGGGTTATTTAGCTGATTGAAGGTATGGCTATTGTAGCTGAGTAAGGTGACCGCCAGCGTTCGCGACACCGGATGTTGTCTTTTGATTTTCCAGAATTTTTCCTTATATATTATTATTGGCCCTGTAGTTGTGTTCAGGTTTCTTTAGATGCTCGTGACTTGTGACACCCCGGCCGGGTTGAGTTGGGTTGTAAATACCAGTTATTATGTCGTCAAGTTGTATATATCTATTCATTTATGTTTAATAATTGATAAAGGAACGAATTGGGTTAGTTGGCTGGCCTTGTCTTCACGAGAGGCGCCATCACGACCGGGTATGGAAATTGGGTCGTGACATGTGTCCTTCTTACACTCACCATTCTGATGCCCAATATTCAAGCAGCTTTGGCAGTACAAGGGTCTCCACTCATACTTAATGTTCTGCAGTTTACATTTACCTCCTGGTAGTTCAATTGATACCTCTTCCGGAAGTTCAACTGAAACATCCATTTCAACTAGAATTCGTGCGTAGGACACTCTTTCTCCTTTGGTTGTAAGCTTATCCGTGCATATTGGCTTTCCCAAACAGCTTGCAATTCGACCCAAGCTTCTTGGTGCCCAGTATTCAACAGGTAGATTTGGAAAAGTAACCCATATTGGAATGACCTGGAGAGGTTCCTTACTCATCTGAAAATCTGGTTCCCAATGCTTGAGAACCATAGGCCTGTTGTTAAATGTGAAGGGTCCATTCTGCAGTAGGGTCTCTTTATCATTATCAGACATAAATCGGAAGATGAAATACCCATCATTGTGCAGAAATACCTGAGGAGTCACGACAAAGTTCCACACCCCATACACATACTTCAACATTTCCTTGAATGTAGGGTTTCCCCCAATTACATATCCAATTAGAGCCGACTTCCATTTCTGGCATTCCTCTTCAACTTCTGCTTGGACTAATTTTACTATTTTCCTCCCATCTCTCATTATTGGGGGGAAATAGTCTAATTTCATCCCTAATTGTTGAGATCTGTTTCCTTACACAACTTCAGCCGTCGTAGGTTTTCTCATTTCCTCTGTCGTGGAGAGAGTAAGTTTCCTTGTTGCTGCTGCTGAGGACGTGCCTTCATCTTGTTCTACAGGAGTGTTGATGTTCTCTGGTGGTCTTCCTTGCAAAATCGTTGGAGCACTTCCCATTCCCGATTGGAACTATCAAATATAAGAAAAGTATCATACTTCAGTTTGAATTTTTAATTGAATAGAAAATTGAAATTCTGTTTATTTTGAGTATAGGTAAAAAAATTATGTATAAAGAGGAAAATAGAGATAGTGCGAGGATACTTATATTTTTTAAATTTATTAAAAATAAATAAATTAAATTATTAAACAATAGTCAAAAATATTGTTGACCGTAAAATATAATACAAGTGTCAAAATCAAGGGGTTGGGTTATTACAGATATAGAAAAAAAAAACAAATTATCCACTATGAGATTTGAAAAATGATTTCATGTCCTGCTTCTTAATTAATGTCAAATAATTATTTATAATTTATATATGGAAGGTTTAATTTAAGGTTATTTGCACATAATTAAATAACCAAATCATAATTTGATATATTTTATGTCCGTGCATCGTGCGGGTAATAATACTAGTGAGATGTAAAAGATCACTTCAGACCCCACTCCAGCCCTTGTTTATTCGTTTTCTTCAATTGTGTGTTCAGCAGTCAATCAATTCATTTCCACCAAAAACTTCGACAAAAATAATTAGACTTAACAGATGGCTAACATTTATCTAACAATATGGCTAATGAAAGTGATGTGGGGCTATAATTCCATAATTTTGTATATTATGTGCTTTGTATTTTACATGTTTTAATGATAAATTATATTTTATTTGTGCGTAATGAAGTCTATCTGATGTGTAGGTGAATTGGAGATGAAAGTAGAGCAAAAGGGATACATAAACGTTGAAAGTGTGCTCGAGAACAGTGAAAAGGAGAGACATGGCGAGGCCAGGCAAAGGCCAGCTTAACCAGGCGTTAGCCTGGCGACGCCAGGCCTGCGGCGTGCACATTCCGAATTTTGAAGACTTGTTTCGTCTCCTGGTTTGACTAGGACTTGGCCTACACGTTTAGGCATTTTCCTACACATATAAATAGACCTAAAAACGTCACTTTTGAGATAAATTTAGTCCTAAGGAGGCTAAGGAGACCGGAGATTCGACCTAAGGAGGCAAGTACACACTAGGAGCAAGGCAGAGAATTCTTCTACGAGTTTTTCACTTCCTTCTTCCTATTTTCATTATTGGTTATGAATTCTAGTATTGTAGTTGTCCATACTATTATGAATAACTAATTTATTATCAAGGGTTTTGATGGAACCTATTGGAGAATGATTTTCCTGTTACGTTAATATAGATTTGCGGTAACTTTTTCTCTAATTGTTCAACTACGTTTATATTGTGGTTGGTTGAAGAGCTCTCAATCGACTGTGCATATTTAGTGTGTATTACTCGGGAGAGAGTGCATATCTAGGTAGTTGTTGAACAACATCACTCCTAACGTATATGGGGGATCAATACGGAGGGTTTAAAGGTGGGATTAAGGATAACGAGACCTTGGTGCGATCCGAATGAGCTGTACTTAATGCCAGCTAGCGTAATTCGGGAGAATATGTCTAGTAAATTGTGGTAACTACTCGGAAGAGAGTTACGACAGTCAGAGTGCTCATGATTGGTAGAGAAGACTTAGGCAAATTTATAGAAAAAGTAGCGAAAAGGATTCCGACAATAGGGGAAATCATAACTCTAGACCTCCTTAATCTTGTCTCCAATCCCTATCCTTATTAATTGATAGTTTTACTGCTTTCTAGTATTTGTTAGTTAATTAGATAAAAATAAATATTATAATCTTTATAATTAGGAAATTGTTTGGACTTGTGTTTCTTAGTGATAGTCAACAACTGTAGCTGAGCCTTAGTTCTCTATGTGATTTGACTCCGGACTTGTAAATCGGATTATATTTGCAACGACCGTTTTGTCCTTTTTATAAGGCATAGTTGAGCGTGATCAGAAAGTTATAAAAAAGCTCGTAAATGAAAGCAATAATGTGTATATATATATATATATATATATATATATATATATATATATATATACACACACACACANCGTTTGTCCCGTCCCGTTTCGTCCCGCTTCGTCCCGTCCCGTCCCGCGTCCCGTCCCGTCCCGCGTCCCGTCCCGTCTCGCTTCAAGTTAAATGGGATGGGCCAATGTTAAACGGGACACGGGATGGGACGGGACGGCCATTTCGTCCCGTTTGTCCCGTCCCGTTTCGTCCCGTCCCGTCCCGTCCCGCGTCCCGCCAGATTCTCTTCATAATCCAGAGCAACCAAATATTGATTCACCAGGGTAGCATTTAAATAGTGGCAACCCGGATAATCATAAGCAGACTGTAAGCATTTCACATAAGGTCGACTGTCCCTATACAAATATCTTTTGGACATCTTGTCTAAAATGGAAGCTCAGCACTATGCACACTTGTTGAGCACACACATCACGAATTCTACTTGTGTTTGACTGAGCATCGAATAAACATTATAGCCGAACAAGTGCATGTTGTATTGTTACTACAAGCATCGAAAAATAACATTCAAGACCCATCTTTTAGCAACCAAGTTAAAAATATGGCTTATCACATGCACGGTAACATGAAAAATTGTTGGATTAAATTGGACAAGAGTCCTAGATTTTAAGCTATTTGCCGCCGCCTCGGTGTGTTATAGCAGAAGCATTATCTAAGGTGAAGTTAGATGTGTATTAACGAGCTCCATAAAAATCAAGTATTTGTAGAACAGTAGTTGCAATATAGGCTCCAGTGTGTTCTTTGAGCTCGACATCAAAATTTTATCAACCCAATGCATCACTTTTTGCAAGTTTCCAGTGATAATGCAACCCAATGCACAGTGTACACAGTTAATCACATCACAACTATTAGGACTTGACAATTCCCTATATCGCATGATCGACTACAGGACACCATTTACAATTCCGATATGTGTAAAAAATACACAACGCAGTCTAGAGAAGAACTGAATATCAGCATCAGCAACTCTCTATGAAATTCAATAAACAGTACATTCCTAAAGTGGTCTTATAGGGAACATCTTGAGAAACAGGGAAATATAAGAGTTCTTGTATATATAATGCTACAAAACCACAGGGGTTGACGATCAAGTGTGAAATAACAGTCATAAGGATGAGCCACAGGCGACCCACCATTTTGTCTTTGCTAAGTTCCAACGCATGCACTTTCTTTGTTATAATTTGCGTAAACATCATGACCAGAGAGCAGGGTGCAAGAACCGTGTGTGTTGTCAATTGATTAGAACCAGACACACTGCAGGAGATCCCAGACTATGATGTGTAGACGTGCATGACTAATACAATTGGTTCTAGGCATCTATTTTAGCTTTGTTCCATAAATCTCTTGTGCAGCACTGTTCTCTATGAGTGTTCTAGTTCAAAAAACTGCCCCGGTCCACACTTTACTGAGTGGGCAAATGTTGTGCTGTCACATTTTTACAGGATTAGCCAACGAGATGTGGCACGTTCATCATGTTAAAAAAATTTCTCATACAGTGATTGGGAGTACTTCAGGACTTGACAACTGAACGGCTCTTGACCATGACAGGGGATACAGGCAGGTGGGTAGATGCTCAGACTGAGCCATGGATGCACTCTGCAGTTGGAGCTGGGTGTTGGCGGGCAGCTGAGGTGTTTCATCTAATTCTTCTGTGCCTCATTTTTCTTCATCCTCACAAAAATCTCATTGCCAAATTGTCTTTGTAAAGTGTTATGTCCACATTGTTCTCCGACATGAACCAGTGCATAAAATGCTGGCGGAGTTTGAGAAAAATGAAGTTTCATCAACATGAGTCATTTCATCAATATGCTTCTTCTAACTATAGGGGATCTAGGAGAAGGACTAGGTGTGACGAAAGTTAGAGACTAACTATTCTCACTTTCACCTTTTGACTTACGCTATGTTTTACCTACTTTTTTATACAATCAACCAAATACATTTTAGGTGCATCATTTTAAAGACGACAACGTCAAATTAAAGAAGTCTAACAGCAAGATATTATCTCAACCCTACACAAAATGAACATACGAAATATAACACGATAAAGTAATACAAAAAATTACAGCACTAAATATGATTACTGCAAAATTAGTCATCACTTATTCGAATTAGGAGATGGAACGAGTGCACCGCTGATACATATTGAAACTTGACAGAAATTGCCCGAAATCATTGATGCTCCCAAATGACTGACCGAATGATAATTTGACAGGCTTGAAAGGTTTTACTCGCGAAAATTTGGCCAATATACTTGAAAGTGGAAAACTTGCAACAGAATATCGCGTAGCGTCCCCCAGACACTTGCCAATCACCTTGCATTGATACTATTGCATACTTGAATAGTAACAAATTGAGAGATAATGCATAGATATAGATAGAATATGTAGATGTGAAGAAGATGCTTGAGCAGAGACATTCATGATTTGTAGTTGTGGAAAGAAATCATAGAAAAAATGGTGACAAAAAACCAAAAACCGAAAACAACAGATGCTGGTGGTAATAATAGTAAGAAGATAAGGAACTCGAAATTGTGTAATGTTAATAAACTTACGGAGGAGGTGTATATTAAAAGTTTCGGGGGCCGAAGGGGGGAGGGGTGTTTTGGGGGTCGTAGAGGGCTGTTTTGGACCGTCGGGCACACGGCTATTGTTTTTGCATTTAAGCGTTGCGTTGCCCAACGGATAGTTTAAAAAAAAAAAACAAAAACTGGCGGGTCGCGGTGATACA
>NC_031993.1:45177865-45293822 GCF_001879085.1 Nicotiana attenuata
TTATGCTAGATCAATGTTTGATAAATATAAATCTATGGATACAACTAGTACTGAAACTGCTCCTTCTACTTCTAAGTCTGGAGCAGAAGTTTTATGGGAAGATATGGATGATATAACAGGTTTTGATTCCTCTATTGATGATGAACTTGATTCTTATCTTAATCAAGGATTGGAAAATATTAATGACGAAGAAGGCAAGGAACAACTTTTGTCATGGTGGAGGGAGCGTGGCAAGGCTTTTCCAACACTTTCAATTATGGCCCGAGATATCCTGGCTATTCAAGCATCATCAGTAGCATCGGAGAGTGCTTTTAGCGCGGCAAGATTTCAAATTGGAGATCATAGACATTCATTAGCGGAGGACAGTCTAGAGATTTCCGTCTTATTCAGAGATTGGATTAATTCAGAAAGAAGAAATCTTGGTTTTGAAAAACTAACCACTAGGGAAGAAGAAGAATACAATGAGATACTTACCACTGGGAGCGACGACGGCATGGAGCTCATGGAACATCAATCAATATTGCGAATTCCAGTAGAATGTCCAAGAGATATTATTGATAAGTTACAAAGAAGCTATATAGGAGCTTACAAATATTAGTATGATAATTTGTAATTGGCCTAAGAGGCCTAGTTCAAACAGAACCCTTCCTAGAAGGTGGCTGCGTAGAATAGGTGCTCTTCAAAAGAATTATATTTGTATTTGAGATTTAAAAGTTCTATTAATAAAATAAAAGGCTCTAAGCGATGAATTATTTTTATGAATTGTCTTAGTTACTCAATAGTTAATACTTTGAAATTATATTAAATAAATTATAACTCTATTATAAATTTATATTTACTAGATTATTTCATTACAAGTCTTTTGTTTTAATATTTTACAATTCTTTACTTAGTTTTCTAATTTTCTTTTTAACATACTAACATAGTAACATTTAAGTTTATTAAATAAGTCAAAAATCTAGCCGTTGCAAACTTTAAAAACATAGTAATTTTCAAAAAACTAGACGTTTTTTTATTAAAAAAAATACACTTAAGGCCCACGAACCCGTCCCGTCCCGTCCCGTTCCGTCCCGTCCCATCCCGTCCCATCCCGTTTGTTAGCGGGACGGGATGGGACAACCGTTTCGTCCCGTTTGTCCCGTCCCGTTTCGTCCCGTCCCGTCACCGTCCCGCTTAAATGTCGTCCCGTCCCGTCCCGTCCCGTTAATTTCGTCCCGTCCCGTCCCGTCCCGTTGGACAGCCATAATCACCATACACATTAATCATATGTATATATTTATACATAGAGACTGATTGTTACCAAGTCTAAACCACTACGCAGTGTCTATCATGAATATTTAAACACAATCTAGCAAATCCCTGTGCAAAGCGTTGTTGAATTTGATTTGCACGTCGAATACAATACTATGGTAAAAATTAATCGAAAGTTTACACCATATTGTATCAATTTATTATGGTTAAATAATTTTATTAGGTGAAAATATATATTAATTAATCATTATTAAGCAAAATAAGACTATTTACAAACACATGTCATTCATCTACTATTTTGCTTTACATATCTGGTGCGGTACGAATTCTTGTACAACTTGGTCGGCTGGTAACTTTATGGAAGAATTTGAAAAATAGTCAATTTAACCCCTATTATTAGAGTTTAGCCAGCTTTCACATTGTATTGGCAAAGTAGCCCCTGGTCTGTTTAAATAAGAGGGTTTTTGGCTAAGCTTATAAGCTTATCAAACTGGCTTATAAGTACTTTTTGGCTTATCTACGTATTTGGTAAAATTAAAAGTGCTTATAAGTTAAGTGCTTATAAGCCAAAAATAAGCCAAAAGCCATAAGTTGGTCTCCCCCAATTTATCAAATTTCAGCTTATAAGCACTTTAAGTTTGACCAAAATATTTACTATTCTATCCCTAAAATACTTCTTTTTAAAACAAAACTCTTCATATACCTAGTCCTTTAGCTGCATAGTATTAATTTCAGCACTCTTATCCAAACACGTAACTGCTTATTTTTTAAATCAGCTCCAACACTTAAAATTGCTTTTTAGCACCTAATGCTTATCAGCTACTCTAAATCAGCTAAGCCAAACGGGCTCTAAGAGTAACTTGATATTTTTGCCCCCAGCTAAAATATGAAACACAACTCCAGTAATTCATACTAGAGTTCAAAAATGTATTGATTTTTCAAACCTCATGAACAATTCGTGGGGTTCAAACTTTTATAAGTTCAAAACCAAGCAACGATTCATAGCCTTCGAACTTTTACATTCTAAGAGTAAAAAGTTGTTGAAGTTCCAAAACCCAACAACCCTTCCTAAATTTTAAAGCTATATCAGTTCAAACTTCAGTAACGATTCCTGAAGTTCAAATATTTACTATAGAAAATCCCAATTGGTACTTTGTTAGACGATTAGCATTCAACGTGAACTCGAAATGCAAATTCTCGTCGAACCACAATTATTGCAAATTATTTTCTACTAACGACAGAAGCGATAGGGTTGCAGGTCTGTTTACCCTAAAATCAGATAACAATTGAATTTATACGCGGTTTTAAGGACACGTGATATTACTTGGTACAAATTGAGAAGAATAAATTAGTATTAAAATAGTCAATTAAAGAATTAAATGCAGGCCACACAAATTGAACAGCCTTGGCCCTCGAGTCGAGCCACCCTTGAACCAAATATGTATCAATTGGCTTAAGAATAGAATAACAAGATGATGATAACTAGAAAATGATAGTATATTGCTTTGTATTGCGTGAATATGATGCCCTTTTACAAATGATTAGAACCCCCCTCCCCCCCTCTTTATATAGTAGGGGAGTTCTAGGGGAGTTCTACTCTAGGTACAATTCTATATGAGGTAAGAAATCCTATGTTTGGCTAATTAATCGGCCTTTTCTTGATACGTACCGGGATACGCGCCGTGATCCTCGCCCGATTGTGGATATTTTGGCTTTCGGTTATTCTGCTCGGTAAGCTTCTCCCGATCTCTATCTTGTTTGGTCTCGATCTTGATCGATTTCGATCTTGACTGGTCTCAGGACTACGAGCTCGGCAATCTAACTTTGCATCATGGTTCGATATGATATGAGGCTGAACCTTGGCTTATCGCGTTCCAGTCTCGATCAGTCATACAAAAAGGGCAAGTTCGATTTTGACCGTATACAGATAGTTCCCTCGTTTCTCGGAGAGAAGATGACGAGAAATGATTTGAACTTTTCCAATCCCATCTCGATATGCCATGATGTAAACGACGAGCCCGACTATGACGTCAGCGATAAGTGGATACTGAAACGTACTATCGGTTCAGTTACCGAGGCATTAAATGCCTGTCAGTTGCCGGTCGGCCACCACCAGTTTTGAACTGCCACCAGCAAGCTATAAGTACCTCCACTTTCTCCCGCTCAAACTTTGCGCTCAAAATTTCCCTCATTGTTGCTTCTCTTCAAAATCTCTTTGCTTTGCAACTCTCGCTCCCAAATCTCTTGAATCTTTAAGAAAATCGCACATAATCCTAATTTCCCTTTCTTCCACTTTACAATGGCAAAAACTTCTAAAACTGGGATTAGAAATTCTCGAAGATGACCGTTGTTGAACAATCGGGCTACTTCTTCCCTTAATTGTCGACAATCCTCCGTGCTGTGCCCGTGCGTGCCAGGGTTTTTGCATATTTGGTTGGGATCCCTTTGTGTTTGATCAGTTTGCAAAGGTCGAGGCCACTTGGTTTCTTTGATGCACCGATACCGAAACGATGGCAGTCGCATCAACATTAAAGTTATACTCTAACAATCGTGGTGCCTCTTTGGGTCCCATAGATCTATCGAAGCCGTTCTTGCTCATGAGTCCCCGTGAACTTGATCCTCAATCATTTATTCTTTCATTTCGTGCAGAGTTTTGCTCATATCCGTTGTTACTACGGTCTCTATTATTGGTTGATACCGATCTTTATTCGACCTTTCTCGGTCGATATCCCTCTTGATTCTATCGACGGGTCTGATAGGATAAACGGACCCAGAAGGAGCCCCAGTTGATCATCCTCGACCCCGATCTTTGAGTGATACCGATTGTGCATATCGGCCCAAGTGACAGCTCTGTATTCGATCAACTTTTGCTTCAACTACTATGAAGCCACTGAACTTCAAACGTTAAGACCTTGAGTGAAAGCTTGAACAACCCAATCATCGGCAACCGGTGGCAAGTCCATCCGTTTCATTTGGAATCGAGACACGAATTCTCTGAGCATCTCGTTGTCCTTCTGCCTTACCTTGAAAAGGTCTGATTTTCTGGTTTCGACCTTTATGGCCCCGGCGTGTGCCTTTACTAAAGAATATGCAAGCATAGTAAATGAGTTAGTAGAATTAGGCGGTAAATTATGATACCATATCATAGCACCGTTCGATAGAGTCTCCCCCAATTTCTTCAGCAAGACGATTTTGATCTCGTCACTTCCAAGTCATTTCCTTTGATAGCACACGTGTAGGAGGTGACATGTTCGTTTGGATCAGTCATCCCAATATGCTTAGGAATCTCGGGCATGCGGAACTTCTTGGGTATTGGCTTCGGAGCCACACTCGGAGGGTAAGGTTTTTGTACAAACCTTTTGGAATCCAGTCCTTTCAATATTGGTGGTGTCCTCGGGATTTGGTCGATCCTGGAATTATAGGTTTCCACCTTCTTGTCATCTTCCTCAATCTTCTTTTCCCCTATCTTGGTTTGCTTTGTCAGTTGTTCGGGCATCTTCATGATAGCAGGATTGGTCACCAATTCCTTCTCGTTCGATTTCCTCGAAACCGATTCGACCCTGTGTACGATTTTTTAGGATGGCTCGAATTTGGCCCTGCTCAGTGTGTGATTCTAGTTTTGGAGCTTGGCTATTGCTGCCTGTTGAACCTACAACATTTCAAAGATCACCTGTAGGCTGATCCCGCCATCTTCACCACCACGTGTACTTTGAACGGTCGGTCGAGCGTCCCCACGGACGCTGCCTTTGAGATCGACGGCCAAATTTCCATTGATGGGTACATGTGAACTGACGTCGATTGGATCTACAGCCAGAACTCCATCGAGGCCAATGGGGGGTGCATCGTTTCCTGGTGCTATGTACTCATTTTCGCCGTGGTGGCCGAAATCATCGCCAACGTGTTGAGGTGCTGACTGAGAGTTTGACATTTTTTAATCATGTAATCAAAGATACTTCAAAGAACAAGTGTAAAATAGTGTGTGTTATGAAAGTTTGTACCATGTAACCACTATTATCCTTAGCCCCACGGTGGGCACCAAACTGTTTACCCTAAAATCGGATAACAATTGAATTTATACGCGGTTTTAAGGACACGTGATATAACTTGGTACAACTTGAGAAGAATAAATTAGTATTGAAATAGACGATTAAAGGATAAATACAAACCACACAAATTGAACAGCCTTGGCCCTCGAATTGAGTCACTCTTGAACCAAATATGTATCAACTGGCTTAAGAACAGAATAACAAGATGATGATAACTAGAAAATGACAGTATATTGCTTTGTATTGGGTTAATATGATGTCCTTTTACAAATGATCAGACCCTCCTTTATATAGTAGGGGAGTTCTACTCTAGGTACAATTCTATATTAGGTAAGAAATCCCATGTTTTGCTAATTAATCGGCCTTTCTTGATACGTTCCGGGATACGCGCCATAATCCTCGCCCGATTGCGGATATTTTGGCTTTTCGTTATTCGGCTCGGTAAGCTTCTCCCGATCTCTATCTTGTTTGGTCTCGATCTTGGTCGATTTCGATCTTGACCGGTCTCAGGACTACGAGCTCGGCAATCTAACTTTGCAAGTTTGCATCATGGTTCGATTTGATATGAGTCTAAACCTTGACTTATTGCGTTCCAGTCTCGATCAGTCGTAGCAAATCCGATTTTAACCGTATACAAAGTCATTAGAGTATTAGGTATTGGCGAATAAATCAGCAGCAATGAGCACACAACCTTTTGTTTCAAACTTTGACTAAATTGTGACTTTTTTTTTTTTACTACTTGACACAATTTCATTGACATAAAAACTATCACATTTATAGAACACCCAATTCTGATCACAGAATATAGGCCTCCCACAAACATCTACTAATTACAAAGTAACGGCTGAATTAGTCTCCTACATCTAAGTGCTTTCTTTGAGTTCCTCAAAAGATCTATTCTTTCTGTAACCAACCTCCTTTCTTATTTGTACTACTACCTCTGTCCTCCGTACAATTTTGCCTTGAAATATTCTCCATTTCCTTTCTTTCCAAGTGTGCTATATCACTGCTCCACATATTGCTGCTATCGTCTCCTTTTTAAATTGCTTCCAATGCTTCATTTTTATCCTTTTCAACATTTAGCTTGATATTCTGTTTTGTTTTCATATAAACACCATGGACCCATTTTACCCACAATGATTCTCTACTCATTTTCAGTTGCTACAATAACTTACCTACTGAAGCAATATTCTATTTCCTTCATCCTTTAATATTTAATCCCCTAGCTTCTTTGTACAACATACCTTCTCCCGTGAAACCAATGACACATCCTTCTGCCCTTCTGTCCACAAATATTCCCCGCATAACTTATTAGCACATTTTTGGGTAAAAAGAAAACTGTCCACCAGAAGCTATGTATAGAAAATAATACTGCATTAACTACTTATAATCTTATAGTTGCTTTGAGTATGTGACATTGATCCTTTGTCTTATCTTATAGTCAGAAAAATCGGACTCATTGCATGCGATTGTTCTTAAAAAGTTATAATGTTCTTTTAACGTTGTCCATTAAATTCGCTATGTTTTTAAGACTTCAGAGAACTAAATTCCTATGAGAATATTTGTGATAATGATGCCCACAGTTTGCTCTATTTTACAAGCTCTCCGAAACAAATGATGTATGCGAAATGATTGTCTCTCAACTTACTTAGGTGGAAAGAATCATACTCTCATATCCAAAAAAAGCTCCAGAAAAACCCAAAACGAAAAAGAAAAATACTCCATGAAATAACGTACTTAGATAAAATTATATTGGGTAATGTTCATTGAGTTATTCAATGAAATAGCTAGAAAGTACTAGAGATATACAAAGCAAAACAATCATTCTCATCGTTACATACATAATATCTCGGAAAAAGAAGAAGAAGAAACGTTACATACATATTATGATTTTAACAATTTATTAGAAAACATTAACATATAGAGTCATTCATAAACTTGAGAGATGAAAAATTAATTAAAGGGGAGCAGAAGCACCACATTCCTTCCAAAGCCTGTCATTATTTTCCCAAATCTCAGTTTTATTCACTCCCTTCAATTCAGGACTGTCAAGAGTAGACTCCACAATAATGTTATGACATTTTCTCCCTAGTGTCAAAAGCTGGCCACAACACTCTTCTACATCGCTATACTTTCCACTATCGAATATCCTATTGAAAATGATCACTCCACAGTCGTCCGAAATCTTTTCCAAACATTCCCCCACTTGTGTGTGAAATCCAGGGTACGGCTCAGGTGCCAACGTTTGTTTATTATTATGGCCAGGAACTGAATATAGCGAAGAATCATATGATTCTTCGTCGTAGTTGGATTCCGATTGATCATAATCAATAACATCTGTTTCTAGCAGATCAACATCATTGTCGAAGTCTTCTTCAATGGCTAGTGCTATTGGTGTCACAAGAAGAAACATGGAAACTGCGGCACTTACTACAAGTCTCATCAGCTTTGCCATCTTTAGTCTTCAAGAAAAAATATTGGAATAGAGGAAAATTTGTGAGTATATATATTTAATAGAAAAGGAGTGAGGAGAATTAATTAAGCAAAATAGTAGTAACGTTTTAAAGTTGGAAATGAATAATAAATTTGTCATTAATTTTCCATAATTTCACTTCACTGTTAAATGAATTCAGACCATTTTTTAGAAACCATCTACGTGGCCCCTCCCAGGAAATATATTTATCTAATTTCTCAAATTTTTGCCTTTTGCCTTTTATTTTAAAACAATATACTCAATTATCAAAATTCAGAAACAATTAAAGGTTAATTGTAGGTCTAAGACGAAATGAACCGTTTCAAAATTATCCGAAAGCCAGGTGTTATGAACAAAAATCTTCACGATTTCAGTTCATCCAAACAATTAAAAGCTTGATTACAGCTCTTTAATAATTAATTAAAAAGGGTGAAAAAGCACCGTTTCAAAATCATGTAGGCATCTAATAAACCATCGTACCTCATCGGGATCCACCATTTACTGTCATGCTCTTTTAATATTTATTCCTCCCTATGCTTATATTTCTAACCCACAAAGGTTAATTTTTTTCTTCTTCTGGTAATTTCATTATTCACCAAGTGAGTAATTATAAAGCATAGCTTAGCCGATCTCAACCAGCTAATCTCTTAAAGAAGTCACTAATACTACAAAAAAAGAAAAAGGAAAAAGGTAAAAGAAGAAATAAAGTTTTGAAAAAATGAATTACTCTCTTGCAAATAAAGATAACAGGCATAGGTAAATACTTATCCACACCGGGTGTTTATATCAAACTATATTAACTCACTATGGTTAATTAATTTAATTAGATGAGATTGAAATGATTGAAGTCCATATGCAAGACACATGTCATATATCTATTAGTTTGGTGTAAACACCCGGTGCGAGTAAATTTTTACCGCAGGCATATAAGCAGTCAATATCGGAAGCTGAGCCTTTGTAACAAATGTGAAGAACCCCTTGGCCCAGAAGTTGCACATACGCGCAATCTCTTTTGCATGGTCCCTTGAGATTTGTGCAAAGATTGTGCAATTCCTTTACCTCTATATTACATGCACATATTCAGAGTATATCAATCTAAGCAATCTGGCCATCTTTTTCTTCCCTTTGGACTGTTGTATATCCACTGGAAACGTTGATCTCATCTAGGAAGCCAACTTTGTTGTATCTGCATCCATCTCAAAAGTGTGCTCCATAGTAGGTTAGAAAAAGGACATTCTCAAAATAACTGATCTATGTACTGTTAGTAGTAGCTTGTTCTGACATTGAAGCCATAAAGTAATTGGGTCTAGCCTCAATTTGAAACATTATGGATCTTCACTCAATCTTCTGGTGTTCATCCAGCATATAGATGTATTTTGCTTATGCTAGATGGTGACATGGTATTATTGGCTGAACATGTATATGTATATGTGACTTGTAGGGATAGCGGTGTATCTTCCCTGCGCTAGATGGTAAAGGATGTGTCTTATCTGTTGATGAAAGTTTGGAAAATCGCAACTCCTTGTTAAATTCATGTTTTAGTGATTTCGGTGGTGAGATTGAGGCTTTGACTCTTATACTTGAAAAGCATGTCTTATTTTCTGTATTTATGAACGAGTCGAGCAAGTTATCTCTTGAGTTGTATATCTTTTGCTGTCATCATTATATCTGTGTTGTCACTCATTATTGGTATTGGATACCGACCTTCTTCCGAGCTCATCACTGCTTTCAGTCCGATGTTAGGTTTGTTGCTTATTGAGTACATGTGGTTGGTTGTACTCATATTACACTTCTACACCTTGTGTGCAGATCTTGGAGCTGATGCTATTGTGGATGGCGAGAGATGGCATTGAATATGTACCTGCCTTCTGGACATATCTACCACTTGTCTTTTGTAGTTTTAGATTCATATTCTGTTTATGTATATTCCAAACAAATATTATATTTATTTTTATACCAGTCTTGTAAATCTAAGTTTTTGTGGCTCATGACTTGTACTACAAATCCTTGAGTAATTGTAAGAAAATTTAGTTATTTCACTTATAAAATTTCTTATTATTCCATTAGAATTGTGTTTACTGTTATTTGGCTTACCTAGCGGGTTGAGTTAGGTGTTATCACGGCTAGGCAGGTTTTGGGTTATGACAAGTTGGTATCAGAGCTCTATGTTCATAAGTCGTACAAGTCATGAACACGTGTCTAGTATAGTCTTGTGGATCGGTATAATGACGTTCAAACCATCTAAGACGTCATTATACCGTGGATGCTTGATTTCTGTCTGGATGGGTGGTACAGTCTAGAGTTATGAGCGTGTTGAGGGGTCTTTCATGTTGTTCATTTGTGGAATGAATTAGATCCTTATGTCTTGTTAACGAGTTCAGACTCGGGGAGATTTAGTGATTGCATAGTGGTTGTAGCCACAAAAGTGCATAGAGAAATGCCAGTTTGAGGCTAAGTAAGTATGTTATCTCCTGCGGGATATTTTGAGGTTATGTGATCCCTATGATGTTTCTGTGAAGAGTTTCCTTTCTACCAGCGGGATGTGCATGTGCTGCAATTTGAGTTTGCATCACTTGAGGAAGTTCACACGACTATCACGAGGATGGATATGCGCTGAGGGTATTGTGGATATGTGCTTGGAATAGGTTTGTAATGTTATTTGGAACATGTGTGCAAAATTTGAGGTGATTCCGAGTTGTATAGACGTGTTCTGCGTAAGTTTGGAATTTGGAAATTTGAAATAAGTTTATTAAGCTTGATTTGAGGTGCGATTCGTAGTTTTTATATTGTTTTGCGTGATTTGAGACCTCGGTAGGTCCGTATTATGTTTTGAGACTTGTTGGTATGTTCGGACGGGGTCCCGTTTCAGATTGATTTTGGATCATTTAGGAGTTGTTTGGTAGGTTTGCTTCTGGTGTTACGCAGCTGCGATTGTTCTTGCGCAAGTGCAAGGGTCGTAGAAGCGCATGGTTTGTCGCACCTACGAAAAGGGCTGGAGGCCGAGTTGTCCGCAGATGCGGAGTTCTGGGCGCACCTACGCGTCCACAGGAGCAGATACTTGAGCACAGAAGCGCGAGCGTAGAAGCACATTTGTGGTTGCAGAAGCGATAGTGCCTGAGGTGAGGCATCTCGCAGAAGCGGGTTAGTGGCCGCATATGCGATTCTGCAGAAGCGAATATTGGGTCGCAGATGCGACATCCTTGGGTAGATTTTATATATTTTGAGGGTTGAGTTATTTTATCACATTTTGCGATCTAGTGCTTAGCTTTGGGTGATCTTGGAGGCGATCTTCAGGCTTTGGATTGGGGTAAGTATTTTTTACTCAGGTTTGATTATATTACATGATTCCATATTCGATTTTGACATTTGATTGGTGAATCTAAAAGAGAAATTGTGGACTTTTTGTCTAAACTTCTCTAAAGTGAATAATTAAATTTTGAACATCGATTCAGAGTCGGAATTAGATGATTAGTATGGTGACTCGTATTTGAATAGATTGTCAGAATTTGTGAGTTTTGTCGAGTTTCGAGCTGCGGGCTTAGGTTGACTTTTTGGTTGACTTTGAGTATTTCATAAAGATTCGACCTTTGTTGTTTGGGTTTATTTCCTATAGCATTATTTGATGTTTATGAGTTGCTTTTGGCTAGTTTCGAGTCGCTCGGAGGTTGATTCACACGGGATGGCATTTCTAGAGTATTATTTTGGCTTACTCGGTATTGATTTGGCTTGTTCGAGGTAAGTAACATATCTAAACTTGGATTTGAGGGTAATTATCCCTAAGATCTTATATATGAGGTTTGATGGGGGTGACACATGTGCTAGGTGTCAGGCATTTGTGTGTGCACTATAGTATTCAAGATCCGGGTAGTTCTTAGGCTATTGTGTGTCTTATTTTGCTATCATGCTTCTTTGATATGAGTTTTTCTCCATTTATATGACTATGTGGGTTGTTATTCGTGTTAGAAATCATTTCTAGGCTATCAACTTAATTGTTTGAGAGATGATATGGCTATTTTGCCATGTTGAGCTATTTGCCTTAGCCGTAGTCATACTGTTCATTCATGATAGTTATATTTGCATGTTATATCTCTATCTCTATACACTTTTGATATGCTATCTTACATGTTATTGGTGTCCTTGTACGTGACACCAGCTTTAGCTGTATTTATGGCATATTGTGGTACGCCATGTTGTAAATTGTATTATGTTTCTATGAGATGTGAGCCATTAGGACTTTAGTGAATTGATGATGACGTATTGATATATGGATGTGGTTGCACAGTGCAATAGATGGATATTCAGATCGACATGCACGCTATAACTGATTGATATTTGGATCGGGTTGCATGCCGCAACTGTTATTTTGATATTTATTAGCGCTTGGGCCAGGATCCACCCCTCCGTAGTATGATATTACAGTGAGTGCAGGCAAATCAATATATATATATATATATATATATATATATATATATATATATATATATATATATATATATATATATATATATATATATCTGTGTGTGTGTGTGTGTGTGCGCGCGCGCGCGCGCTTTGATGAGGGGCATTTGTGCCAAGCACCCGTACAATGCTGAGTGATTGTTTGTGTGATGGTGAGGGGCATTAGTGCCAGGCACCTTGTGTGTGCTGAAAGTGACTGTACTTGATGATCTCACTATAGTGTTATTGACTTGACATGTATATTTGACATGTAGGCATAGATATGTATTTTACTTATGCTAGATGGTGACATGGTGCTATTGGCTAGATATGTATATATGACATGTAGGTATAGAGATGTATCTTCCTCGTTCTAGATGGTAAATGAGGTGTCTTATCTATTGCTGAAAGTTTGGAAAATCGCAGCTCCTTGTTAATTTCATATTTTAGTGATTTCGGTGGTGAGATTGAGGCTTTGACTGTTATACTTGAAAAGCATGTCTTATTTTTCGTATTTATGAACGAGTCGAGCAGGTTATCTCCTGAGTTGTTTATCTTTTGTTGTCATCATTATATTTTGTATTGTCACTGATTATTGGTATTGAACACTGACCTTCTCCCGAGCACGTCACTGCTTTCAGCCTGAGGTTAGGTTTGTTACTTATTTAGTACATCGGGTCGGTTGTACTCATATTACACTTCTGCACTTTGCGTGCAGATGTTGGAGCTGATGCTGCTATGGATGGCGGGAGCTGTCATTGAAGATGTACCTGCCTTCTGGATATATCTACCACTTATCCTTGGTAGTTTTATATTTGTATTCTCTTTATGTATATTCCAAACAGATGGTGTATTTATTTTCATACCAGCCTTGTAAATCTAAGTCTTAGTGGCTCATGACTTTTACTACCAATCCATGGGTTATTGTATGGAAATTTTAGTTATTTCACTTATAAATTTCTTATTATTTAGAATTGTGTTGAGTGTTATTGGGCTTACCTAGTGGGTTGGTTTAGGTGCCATCCCGGCCAGGAGGATTTTGGTCGTGACGTACGTAGTTGGGTAGTTTGGTTTTCAAGCGGTTTCGAGAATGATTTGGAACACTTAGGCTCATTTTGAAAGCCTTAAATTGGAAGAGTTGACCAATATTTGACAATTATGTAAACGACCTCGAATTGGTGATTTGATGTATCCAATAGGCCGAATGGTGATTTGGAATTACCCGTGTGTTCGGATTTGTTTGGAGGTTCCTAGGAAATTTTGACTCTATTTGCCGAAAGTTGACAACTTAAAAAATTGGGCAGTTATTAAGTTTGACCGATAGTTAACTTTGACGATATCAGACTCCGATTGTTGTTTCGAAACATAGAATAGGTTTGTTTTGTTGAGTGGAGCTTGTGTGCAAAATTTGGTTGCGATCCGGTATGTATAAATGTGGTTCAAACGTGTTCAGTGAAGTTGGAATATTTGGAGGTTAAGAGATGGTTTTCTTATCGTCGATTCTTGGTTTTGTTATTATTTGTGATGTTTTAGGTCTTTGGTTAAGTTTGGATTAGGTATTTACACTTTTCGGTATGATTAGATGGGGTCTTGAGAGGCTCAGGTATATTTCGAAATGATTCTGGATTCTTTTGGAGTTAGTTGGTGTTGCTGGTACTGGTGTGTCGCACCTACGGTGTTTGGCGCATAGATGCAATGTTGTACATGTGGTTGTTGGCGCGCAGAAGCGAAGGGCAAGTTTGGAGCTAGGAGATCGCTCTTGCGGAGGGTGTTGCACAGAAGGGATTGCGCGCTTGCAATAGTGCTTGCGCACCTACGATTTCGCGAAAGTGATGGTTTTGTCGCCGGTGCAAGGTTTGGGCCGAGGGGTGGAATCTTAGAGATGCGAGCTTTTTGTCGTAAAAGCGAGATCTCAGATTCAAGCCTTTTATTCACAGAAGCGAGATCCTAGACGCGAACCTTTTATTTGCATATGCGAAATCGCTGTGCAGACTATTTTAAGTTGGAGTTTCAGGATTTTAGCTCATCCTCTCATATTTTAAACCCTAGACTTGGAGAGGGGCAATTATTCAAGAAGATTTTCATGTAAGACTAAGGGGTAAATAGTTTTTCCTCATTTATGATATTATTTTAAGAATCTACATGGATTATTAACATCTAAAATATGAAATTTTGAGATGAAATATGAGGATTTGCCTACAACTTAAGAGAGTGAGAATTCAGGGTTTGATCTATGATTTCAGCTTGGATTTGAAAACCAAACACATATTTGGATTTGTGGGGTTATGGATAGTCAGGATCTACCTCTTGACTCTTGTTTTGATCATGTTGGCCGTGGTTGACTTTTGTTGACTTCTTGGAAATTGATTAAAGGTTGAAGATTTATTATTTGGAATTAATTTTGATGATGTTATTTGCATCTATTAAGTACTATTTGGCTAGATTCGAGCCGGTTGAAGGTCATTGCTAAAGGAAAGCGATTTCGGAGGGTTGATTGGGCTTGCTAAGGTAAGTATGTTACATAACCTTGTTGTAAGGGAATAACCCTTAGGATATGACCATGTTTGCTTAATTGTGATGTGTGGAAAGCGACATATATACGAGGTGACGAGTGTATATATGGGTGCTATGTCTGATTCATGATCGGATTAGACTTTAGGCATTTATTATGACTTGTTTGGTTGTGTGCTTTCTATGATACATGTCCTAATTAATTGTATGACTATGTCAGCAATTCTTTTCATGCTAGTATCCATGTTTAGGATTACTACTTTGTAATTGGGAAAGATTGGCTATTTGTAAAATTGTTGTTTTGATTTAGCCATAGTCATACTTCACATCTTGAGCACACATCTTTACTCTTATTTATCATGTCTTTGTGCACTTTATTAATTATTTGTGAGCATATGCCCCTTTAAAGATGAATGGTTATTTTGGATTGTTATGATTATGGTATACTTGAACATGTTGAGCAGATTGATTTAGCTATAGCACGAGATTTCTGTTGTGCGGTCCTTTTGTCATTGATATTATTTTGCCATGAGGTTTCGGCCTTGCAGTTGAGGTGACATACTCACTATTGTGGAACGAGGTCATTAACGTGCAGAGTGAGGATATAGATCCATCCACCTACGGTTGCCCTCTCATGTTTCTCTCTTGATGGAATACATGCATGTTGTGGGAAACCAATGGATTTTTGGTTTATTGTGATGTGGGATCTGTGGTTAGTTTTGAGCATAAAGGTGGAAGCTTTGAACATTTAGGTGAATCCCTTATGCCTTATCACGCATTTTATATACTTTCTATGTTGAATTCAAATATGCTACTTGATGCCTCTATTATCTATATTTGTAATGAGTCGACCAATCGTTTTGAGTTCTAGCATTTTATTCTTTCATTTGAGACTTCGAGTTGCTTCTTATGGTGTACTATAACTTGCATGCGTGGTTGGTTTTAATTTTTGAGTGGTTCGGGATTGATTTCATAGATGGATTTTCAATTTGGAAGCTTTAAGTTGGAAGATTGATCAAGGTTTGACTTCTGAGTAAACGACCTAGGAACTGGGATTCGATGGTTTTAATTGGTTCGTATAGTGATACTGCACTTGGGCGTATGTGCGGATTGGAATTTGGGTGTTCCTAGAAGGTTTTGGCTCTATTTGTAGGAAGTTGGCAATTTGAAGAATTGGAGAGTTCATAAGTTTGATCGGGAGTTGATTTTGGTGTTATCGGACTCCTATTGTGGTTTTAAGACCTTGTATAAGTTCATTTTAATTATTGCAACTTGTGTGTGAAGTTTCAATGTGTAATACGGACGTGTTCGATGAATGTTGGAATGCTTGAAAGTCAAGAGAATGATTTGATCTCTGATTCCTAATTTTTGTGATTTGTGGTAATTCGAGCCTTCAGATAAGTTTAGACAATGTATATGAATTTGTTGGTGTGATGGACGAGTTTTCGAGTGGATCGAGCGTTTTCCATGGTGATTTCGAATCATTTTTGTGATGTTTGGAATTGTTGGTTTTGCTAGTGTCAGGTACACATCGTGTTCGCGAGAGTAGTTTCGCATTCGTGAAGTACAGATGGGCTAAAGGAAATTTTCCATCGTGTTCGCAGTTAAGTTCATGTGTTACCATATGGGGGCTAGGAGCTCCATGTTTGCAAGTGTGTTTCGCAATCACGTAAGGGATGAGGAAGGCGGCAGATTGATCTCTGCGTTCGCGTATCCGGTTTCCATGTTCGCATTGAAAAGATTGGAGCTGGGGCAATATGCTTTGTGTTCTCGGGGTTATGTCCGCATTCACATAGTGGCCGTTCATCATTGCGTTCGCGATGGTTCTTTCGCATTGACTGTTCATTATTTCTGGCAGCGACTTGGTTTTGCTTCGCGATCCGTAGTAGCGTCTCACGATCGCGATGGGTAGTGCTGGACAAATCCTAGAAGATGTTATTTCGGGATTTTGACTCATTCTCTCATATTTTGAATCCTAGACTTGGAGAGGGGATATTTTGATGGAGAGTTTCATACAAGACTTAGGGGTAAGTGATTTCTGCTTATTTATTGTATTATTTCAAGAATCTATATGAATATTAACACCCAAAATATGGATTTTTGAGATGAAATTTAGGGGTTTTTGCCTACAGTTTAAGCGAGTGTATCTTGAGGATTTGAGTACCCATTTAGACTCGACTTTGGAATTTAATTATATATTTGAACTCGACAGGTTATGGGTCATCCGAATATGGCATTGGGTTTGGATTTCAGGCACACAAGCTCGGGTTGACTTTTGTTGACATTGTAGGAATTCTTCAAAGATCGACACTTTATGGATTGAGATCACTTCCTATACATTGTTTAACTTTCTTTTTTGATGATTGGCTCGGATTTGCATGATTAGAAGGCTAGAGCGAGATTTTCACACGATTTGAGGTTGAAGGCTAGCCCGGATGAGGTAAGTATCTTGCCTAATCTTGTTGAGGGAATAAACCTTAGGACATGACCTTATTTGTCTAATTGGAATGTGTGAGAAGCGACATATATGCAAGGTGATAAGAGTATATGCGAATATATGTATGATTTATGACGGGAGTAGTCTTTAGGCTATATCATGCCTTGTATTGTATATTATGCTTCTTGCTGTCATGCTTATTATGTTTGTACGATTATGTAAACCTCTTGGAACATGCTAGAGATCATGGGTAGGTGTTCATTCCCTGTTTGAACATGATTTTCGTTGTTGTATGGCGTACCTGCCTAATCTGAGTTGTAATTGTATACTTTGCACATGCATACACCTTAGCATGCCATTTATCAGTCCATGGGTACGTGATTTGATATTCGTTGATTGGACATATATATACTTGTGTATGCTTTCTATGTGATGGACTGGATTGGAAACACGTAAAGGTTCGTGCGGGTTAAGGTTTTATGACACGTAAATTGTTCGTGCGATGGTTATGATAACGGCACATGAGTTGTCCGTGCAACGTGTGGATAAGATCTATCCCCTGGGTCTTCCTCCCATGTTTCTCCTTTATGACGTACACACGGAGCTAGTTCCACCGGAAGATGACAAGCTTTCCCAAACACTAACTGGTATGGGGACATTCCCATTGGTGTTTTGTAAGCCATCTAATATGACCATAGTGCATCATCAAGCTTCTTGGACCAATCTGTTCGATTTGCATTCACCGTTTTAGAAAAGATACTCTTTATCTCCCGGTTAGAGACTTCCACTTGACCACTAGCTTGTGGGTGATAGGGAGTTGTGACCTTTGTGAGTAACACTATACTTGATAAGTAAGGTGTCCAAAGCCTTGATATAAAAATGTGACCCCCCTCGTCGCTTATGATTGCACGTGGAGTATCAAATCGTGTAAAAATATTCTTTTTTAAGAAAGCCACCACACTTATAGCCTCATTGTTGGGTAAGGTAATGGCCTCAACCTATTTGGACACGTAATCCACTGCGACCAAAATGTAAGTATTTCCATAAGAACTCACAAAAGGGACTATAAAATCAGTGCCCCAAATATCAAAGATATTAATCTCCAAGATGGTTGTAAGAGGCATCTCGTGTTTCTTTAAAATTCTACTGTCCTGTTGACATTCATCACATCTTTTCATCAAGTCATTTGTATCTTTGTAAAGAGCAGGCCTAATACGCTCAAATTACACTTTAATAAATAGTGTAAGGCGGTCGGTGTCAAATCGAACCCACAGGGAATAGGTGTGAAAAGGTTACTCAAATAGTGTGTTACTTGACTAAAGTCGTAATTCTATCCGGTTAATGGTAACAAGAGTATGAATTGAGTTTGGTTTGAAGGAATAACTAATTGTGATATTGAGAACTTAAATAGTTTGATTAAAGAGACCAAGGTTGTGTCCCCATCAATGAAGTGTAATGCTATCGGTGTTAATGTGATATATTTCTAATGGAAAGTTCTTTTGATATGCAAATGATTCCTAAATGACTACCCAATATTTTCCAATAGTTGGGTAGTATTTCCTCTTTATGATTTTTTCAAATATAAAAGAGTTGCAATTAAGAACAATCAATATATGCCAAATAAAACCCACTTATTCCTCAGCGATTTTATTAAACAAGGTTTAAAGCCTTGAGTCTTTGATATTTACTTCTACCAAATTCTAAGCCACTTTCCCAAGCAAAGTAGAATTAATGGCACTTGTAATATTGCAAAGCCGCAACTAAATGAAGAATGAGAAGTAAATAAATATCAACAACCATTATACATATATTCAATATTAAACACTCATTAACATAACACCCATTTAGGATCCACAACCTTAGTATTTAAAGTTAGCTACACATACTAGAATACAAAAAGAAGAGAATATTTAATGCCATAAAGCTTACAAAGTGCAAGATTCTTGACCCAAAAGCTTCCAAAAGAGAGGAATATTAAAGCCTTGTATTGTAGCTCCAAAATCAGACAAGATGCCCCCATAAAACCCCAATAAATCTATTTATAGTGGTTCAAAATTTGGGGCAAAACTTGGACAAAAATACCCTTTCCGGTTAAATATGCGACCGCATAGCTGTCGCATAACAGACATGCGGTCCGCATTCTTGACATGGCCATCGCATATTTCAACCCTAGTTTCCAGGCCTTCATCGCATTCATGGTTTGCGGTCCGCATTGTAGAAATGCGATCGCGTTTCGTGTCGCAGTTTCTACCTCCAGCAACCTTTGTGTTGAGTTTGCGGTCCATTCTGCGGCTCACATACAGGTTATGCGATCGCAGACTGGACCGCATTTCTTGCGTTGGATTTTGCCCAGAACACTATTGTGGTTTGCGATTCTAGTGTGCATTCTGCGGCTCGCATGTTGGATTTGCGATCGCATATCCATATTTGCGATGCCTTTTTGCTCTTTTCTTGTCTTTTTGTGGCTTTTTGAATTCATTTCCATGCTCTTAAGTACTTAAACCTCAGATACTGCAAAAACACTAAAACGACATAAGTATAAAAGATAATTGCATCTAAAACAAGCTAAAATCTAAGCAATTTGTAGCAAATATGCCGAAATTCACGCACATCAACACCCCCAACTTAAACTCTTGCTTGTCCTCAAGCAACTAAGACAACACTATCCTATTCTAGACTCCACCTACAAAATATGAAACAATAGTGACCATGGATGGTGTTTGTTGTTAGTACTACAAGCATGCATTTTCGATTGTTTTACCCTTCCTGAACCATTGATATATACACGGAAACTAATCAACTTGTGAAACTTTGAGCCTCAAACAATGTGACAAAATGTTACCCTCAGTTGAGTGCATTTGCATTTGACTCAAAAACTCAACTCTTGTCCAACCTCACAATTCATGTGCCTTCACTAGAAAGAAAGTCCCAAAATCACAATATTTACAATGACAACAAAAATGGACGAATTCATAAATACACTCACCCTCAAAAAGAGTTTCAAGTGTTACAACATACCATACCATAGGCTTGCCATTATTTAATTCATCGCTTTATTTGAAGAACGCTCGGTTGGAGTTCCCATAAGGACTTTTTAGGCTTGTAATGTAGGTTTAGGGAAGGGTCGGATAAGCATTTGGGTACAAGTGACTTCACCCTCCTTGAACACTAATCACATTCTTCTTTCTTGATGATCTTTGCTTCTTTTCAAACCACATAGCCTCATTGGCATCTAGTTACCAACATAGAACCACCTTAAATACCTCTCAAATTTTCTTCAAGGCTCCATATTTATATACATACAAATATTTCTCTTCTTTTTTTATATACACATTTTTGTTTTGGAGCTTGAATAATTTAATATGAGCACTTTGAGGTATATGTTCCTACACTCAATGTACAACCTTACCAATTTCCACATTGACACCACACCCCAACTTAAGCTTTTAGCCTCATTCTCAATGTTCAAGGAGGGATGGGTTCAAAAGAGGGAATTATTTTACAAAAGGGGGAAGGTTTGTAATGAGGTGGCCAAAGAAAAGGTTAAAGGCTCAAATAGGGTACTAGTGATAGCATTTATGCAATGGTAGGCTTGAAAGGCTATCTGGTTTTCCAAAAATCACAAAGACTGCCTAAGGTCATTTCTCCAACCAAATGTAATTATTATAAGCATCGAAAAACCAACTGGGCAAGTTCTAGATGGCAGAAGTAAACGCAAGAATTATTTACACAAAGAACTCACACACATGGCACACGAACTGTTTGGCTTACATAGTTTGAAGCCCTCGAGTCAACACTTGGCAACTCAAAGCTTTCATCATATATACATGTATAACTCTAGGTAGACATAGAGTCACAGAGCGAGCCTCAAGTTCACACAGTTGATATCTCTTTTTTTCTTTTTTCTTTTTATTAATGGAAGGGTATATGCTATATACAGACACACATGCTTGAAACTAAACAAGTACACCAAACCGATCAACATGATTCGTTCTATTGTCCTGGTTCTACTATTACACCCTTGGAAAAGAACACGGCGAAGAAAAACCAAGGGGAATTCATTGCTAATTATTAAAGATGGACAACTATCTACTTGTTTTTGTTTTTTTTATATACACAAGGATAACATAACTTATGTACGGAAATCACAAAACATCAATATATACAGAACACAGGTGAGTACATAAGTTCAACAGTTGCGAATGTCACAAAAATATATACAAGGCAAAACTATGTACAAGGCTACAACCCCCAACCAAAAGGCATGCATTGTCCCCAATGCATAAGAACATGAAATAGAGTTTAGGGGCTCCCTGAGGCGTACTAAGCCCTATGGGAGTCGGCAGCCGGCTGAGTGATGGTGGGGTCACCCTCTGATACTGAAGCTGGGACCGATGAGATCTCGGTCTGAGGAGTGACCTCTACTGGTGGAGGAGGGATCTCTGGCTGATCCAATACTGGAGCTGGAGCCTGTGAGCTGCTAGCCTCGCCCGTTGATAGCTGAGTGGCCGATGGATCTGCAGGGGCGGCCATGTCTGCTAGCGAATGTGCTATTGCTACCTGAATTGCTGCTTGCTCCTCATCCTCAACTGTAGGAGCAGCAATCTGCTTACCCTTCTCCCGAGGGCCTTCATCCTCCTCGGACCAAGAATCCTCCTTATCCTCTCCCTCGTCCGCTTCCTCACTCTCAGACTCTGAAGACTGTCTGAACTCCTCCTTAGAAGGAATCTCAATATGTGCAGTGGGAGCTGGAGGATGGGAAGTCCCGGCAGTCGGAGGTGCAATATCTATCATCAACGTAGAGAAGTCAAGGTCCAAACCTGGTGCTGTTGTGTCTGCTCCCTGCTCACCTTCCTTGGGTAAGAAGGATGATAGATCGAACTCCAAAGTTTGCATCTTGTGGAGCTCGGTCTTCATAGTGGCAACTTCCTCCCGGAGCCTAGGCAAGTCACTAACCTCACCTCGCTCTATCTTCTCAACCCTCAACTCAATCTGTTGCAGGCAATCTCCGAAAGATGTTTGTTGTTGTTGGAGTGCTGTCACTGAGGACTGAATAGGAGTCAACGCCTGTTTGATGAGGATGGGCAAGTTCTTCAGAAGCTGGTCTACCTTAGCATTGGCATGCTGAGCTATGAGACCAAGCCTCGAGACGGCTGGCAGTACAGCAGAAGGCTGAGCAGTGGTGGACTGGGAGGCTGGCTGTAAAGTAGAAGCGGACCCAAGTGGAGCCTGAGGTGTCACAGGATTCTGGGAGTCTGAAGGCTCTACATCAACCGGTCCCTGAGTCTGAACCTCTGGTGGAGCAACAGCATCACAAATGCGCGTGATATCAATGTCTCTCAGCTCCTTCCCTGTCCTGTCAGAATGTGTCATGGTGGGGACCTTCACAACCTTACAGAGGGCTGTGATCAAACAAGGGAATGGGAGTGAAGTGGCGTGCTGCGTTGCCCGGATCCCTGGCTCTCGGAAGATAAGAGCGCCCACATAAATCTTGATGCCCTCCATAATACATGCAATGAGAAGGGCTTTTTCACTGCCTATATCAGCCTCGTTTCTGGACGGTATCAGGCGTGAGGTGACAAAGCTGAGCCAAAATCGACACTCTCATGTGAGATCCTCCTTGTATATTTTGTGCACAGGGTTGATCCAAGCAGGGGTCCCCCTTGCTATCACCGAAGCAATCCAACTACGCTCATTTTCCCTATTTGCCCATTTGGCAGCATACTCAGCTGTGCCCGATCTGCAGCCAGGGAAGTATAGCTCATTAATTGTCTCACTGCTGCAGTACACACTCTTCCCCCGAACCAGTACTGTGTCATAAAAAATCCTGTTGCATTTGTGGTGCGCATTCCTGGAGGCTCCATACGATGCATAGAACTCACGGACAAGAGTCTCATTATACTCAACAGGCGGTTCAGTGAAGCACTCCCATTTTCTTTGTTTTATGTTCTCCCATATGTGGGGGTACTGCTCTTGTAACCCGTTCAAGCTTAATTGCTTTTCAGCCAGGATCTTCCGTTTGGTGAGCCCTTCTCTGTATAGTGCCCTGGACCCATCAACCCCAAATCGGAGTTGGAAGTCGTCTCCGCTTTTCCTTCTTGCCTCAGCTTGTAGGTCAACTGAGGGCAAGATCTTCTCCTCATCAGACTGGGAGGGAAGTGGAACATTAGGGTCCATTCGTGATCGTTTGGCTTGTGACGCTTGACGACTGGAGGATGCCTTTTTCTTGTCGGAAGCTGAATATTTCTTGGGAGCCATATCTGCACAAAAGTGGAATGTGAGCGACATTGTAGGCAACAGTGAAAATAAAACAGAAAAATTCAAGAAAAAGTTGAAGATGCGACAGGTTATGCGGTTGCATAACCACTATGCGGACCGCAAACCTGTCGCAAACGTGATAGTCACTACTTGATCTCAGTCTGCGATGGGTTATGCGATCGCATAACCGCTATGCGGAGCGCATAACCAACGCAGACCTGATTGCTAAAAAAGAACTAAATCACAAAATGCGATCGCAAATCCCACCGCAAAGTGGAAAATGCGATCGCAAAATAGCCGCAAAAAGCAAGGTTTTAAACTGGGTGTTCTATTTTAGTATGTGGTGAACTTGCGGTCCGCATATCAATAATGCGATCGCAAATGCCGCCGCATTTCATCATCTTCCTCAGCCAACTAGGGTTCAATTATGCGGCGGAAACACGGACCGCATTTCGATTATGCGAGCCGCAAACTTCATCGTCCCCAACGATTTGATTCAACCCTCAACAATGGCGGTCCTAATTCTTGCTACCCAGCACCCCAAACATATTTCCTACCTAAAAGACTATCACAATATGGGCAGACAACTACTTACAAACCACAATCAAGAATAAAGAAAGGAAATAGAAAAGAAACACAGAAGAAACCGAAGTGAAATTGAAAATAAAAAATTTGGGCAAGGAAACATACCAGTGAAGATGAATAAGCACACTAGGGAGATGAACTCTCAAGTGTTTTTGTCCTTTGTTTAGATGCCACTAGCTGTTTTACCCCTTTTTTCGTTCTTTGTTTGCCCCTTTTTTTTCGTTTTTGCTTTGTTTCTTTCTGTTAAAATTTTTTTTTTGTTTTGTTTTGAACGTATGAGAGCTGAAAGGATGTGAAGGATATACCTGTATGATCTGTGGTGGATAAGTCACCGCATAACACACTATGCGACCGCATAAGTGTTATGCGGTGGGTTCAGGTGAATTGCTGAAGGGCCAAAAATGCGGTGCACTATGCGATCGCATAGTGAAAATGCGGTCCACATAGTGCACCAACTTGTCGCATCTTTACCACCAGATTTAGCCAACACACTGTGTTGGTTTGCGACCAAAATGCGGTCCGCATAGTGAAAATGCGACCGCATTTGTGCAGCAAACTGTGCAAAGTGATTTTTCTTCCATTTTTCATGCAATCTTACCCCGTGTTATGATCTTTTGAATCCCCTGCACTCTAACACACACTTTAGATTGCTCAATTAAATCTATCTAATAACAAATTAAAAACTTACAGGTCAAAAAGGGTGTTACCACACATGGGTTGCCTCCCATGAAGCGCTTGATTTAACGTCGCGGCACGACGAAGTTGACGTTCCCTTGGATTTACTCATTGGTCGGGCACGAACCATCTTTGAGAGCCGGCTGCTCCACCAAATGTTTTTCTCCATCTGTGCCCAAGTAGTGCTTGACTCGCTGGCCATTCACTTTGAAGTTTCGGAGCCCATCCTCCGATTCTAGTTCCACAGCTCCAAAAGGAGAGACATTTACCACTTTAAACGGACCGGACCATTTTGATTTGAGTTTGCCCGGAAACAATTTGAGCCTTGAGTTAAAGAGCAAAACCAAGTCACCCAACTTGAACTCCCTCTTCAAGATCTTTTTGTCATGGACGAACTTCATCCTTTCTTTATACACAGTTGCACTTTCATATGCATGGAAACGGAATTCCTCAATTTCATTGAGTTGCGTTAACCTCAAATTTGCAGCTTCAGCCCAATCCATGTTCAACCTTTTCAGAGCCCACATGGCTTTGTGTTCCAGTTCTACGGGTAGATGACACGCCTTGACCATTTGATTGGCATTAGTCACAAGCCTTGACCATTTGATTGGCATTGGTCACAAGCCTTGACCATTTGATTGGCATCATGATAGATTGAAGGCCAATAGTAACCACATTCAAGCACCTTAGCCTCCGTTCGATTTCCCCCATGATGACCCCCAACCGGTGAGTCGTGGCATGCCTTTAGAATTGGCATAATCTCTCCTTCTGGAACACACCTTCTGATGATGTAGTCAGCACAAACATGGAACAAGAATGGTTCTTCCCAATAGTATTGCCGACAATCTGTCAAAAACTTCTTCTTTTGATAGGATTCCAATCCATCCGGAATAAGGTCACTAACCAAGTAGTTGGCAATATCGGCATACCAAGGAGCACAAGTGCTAGAAAGTGCTGATATGTGTTCATCCGGGAATGCCTTTTTTGATCTCAAGATCTCCCTTTGGCCTCCCTGCCTCTCCAAGCCTTGATAAATGATCCGTTACTTGATTTTGAGTTCCCTTGCGATCCTTGACCTCGATGTCAAATTATTGCAACAACAAGACCCATCGAATCAACTGAGGCTTTGCATCCTTCTTCACCATAAGATAGCGAAGAGCAGCATGATCTGTGTACACTATCACTTTGGATCCCAACAAATAAGCCCGGAACTTCTCAAAGGCATATACAATGGCAAGAAGTGCTTGCTCAGTCACCGTGTAATTCATTTGCGCTCCATTGAGTGTCTTGCTTGCATAATAGACCGGGTGGAGAACCTTGTTGTCACGTCGGCCAAGCATTGCCCCAATGGCTACACCACTGGCGTCACACATGAGCTCGAAAGGAAGAGACCAACCGGGTGTGACAATAATAGGTGCCATGGTGAGCCTTTGTTTCAATTCCTCAAAGGCTTTGAGGCATTTCTCGTCAAACACAAATTTGGCATCTTTTTAAAGGAGTTTGCACATAGGATTTGCAATCTTGGAAAAATCCTTGATGAAACGCCTATAGAATCCGGCATGCCCTAAGAAACTTCGAACACCTTTAACGGAAGTAGGTGGAGGAATCTTGGAAATAATCTCAATCTTAGCCCGGTCAACCTCTATGCCATGTTTTGAAATTTTATGCCCCAATACAATGCCTTCATCTACCATGAAATGGCATTTCTCCCAGTTGAGCACAAGGTTGGTCTCCTCACATCTCTTAAGCACTTGTCTAAGATTGTTAAGACAATGCTCAAAAGAATCACCTACCACCGAGAAGTCATCCATGAAAACCTCTAGAAAATCCTCCACCATGTCGGAGAAAATGGACATCATGTATCTTTGAAAAGTAGCCGGAGCATTGCACAAACCAAATGGCATCCGGCTAAAGGCAAAAGTTCCATAAGGGCAAGTGAATGTCGTCTTCTCTTGATCCTCCAATGCTATGTTGATTTGGTTGTAGCCGGAATATCCATCAAGGAAACAATAGAATGACCTTCCCGCTAGCCGATCAAGCATTAGATCAATAAAAGGCATAGGGAAATGGTCTTTGCATGTGGCACTGTTGAGCTTCCGATAACCCATACACACCCTCCAAACGGTCACCGTTCTTGTTGGGATGATCTCATTTTTATCATTTTCAATTACGGTCATGCCTCCCTTTTTCGGCACACATTGCACCGGGCTCACCCAAGAACTATCGACAATAGGGTAGACTACCCCGATATCCAACCACTTGATGATTTCTTTCTTTACCACCTTTTGCATTGATGGGTTCAACCGTCGTTGATATTCCACACTTGGTTTTGTCTCACTCTCCAATTGGATCTTGTGTTCACAAATTCCCGCGGGAATCCCTCGGATGTCCGCAATTTTCCATCCATTGGCTTGCCTATGCTCCTTCAAGACTTCCAACAATTGTTCCACCTGCATATCATTCAACAAAGAAGAAACGATTACGGGTAAGTATCCTTGGAGCCAAGAAATTTATACCTCAAGTGTGGTGGAAGTGGTTTGAGCTCTAGTTGCGGTGGCTCGATAATAGAAGTCTTTGCGGGCGGAGTGGCTCTATTCTCCAAGTCGAGAGAGAGATTTGCCGGAGCATAAGTGTAAGATCCAAGCCCCTCCAATGCATTTACCGATTCCATATACCCTTCCATATCTTCACCATCAAAGTTTACCAAAATAGCCGCCAATGCCTCGCCGAGGCATTGTTCTTCCATTTTCATTTCAACCGCATCCTCTACTTCATCCACAACATCGATCACCGAGATGCTTTCATACTCATGTGGTAGTTTCATACCCTTGCTTGCTTGGAATGAAACCTCTTCATCATTCACACAAAATTTGATCTCATTCCGTTCCGAATCCATTAGTGCTCTTCCCGTGGCAAGGAATGGTCTCCCCAAAATGATAGGGATCTCTTTGTCAACAGCACAATCAAGGATTACGAAATTGGCGGGTAAATGAAACTTTCCCACCTTTACAAGTACATCATCAACAATCCCCACCGGTCGTTTGATGGAACGATTGGCCATTTGCAATCTCATACTTGTGGGCCTTGGCATACCTAAACCCGCTTGCTTATAGATGGCAAGAGGCATTAAGTTGATGCTTTCCCCATTATCACAAAGGGCTCTTGCAAAATCACGTACCCCAATAGTACATGGAATTTTGAAAGCTCCCGGATCTTATTTCTTTTGAATGGTGGATGTTGTAATGATGGAACTAATCCAGTGGGTCACGTTCACCACTTCATTCTTTGTAGTTCTCTTCTTGGTGATCAAATCTTTCAAATATTTAGCAAACCCCGGCATCTCTTGAAATGCTTCCACAAATGGAATATCACCGATAATTGCTTGAGAATGTCATAGAATTTTTCAAGTTTGTTATCATCAACCTTCCTAGCGAGTCATTGAGAGAATGGAGGAGGAGGTCTAGGAATAGGTGGAAGAGTTTTTGGTGTCTCTTTTACCTTTTTCTTTACCTCTTCCCGGTTCTCTTTTTGCACTTGCAATTCTTCCGGAATCTTTTCAACTTCGACAACACTTGGCTCTTCAACCTCAACCCCTTGTTCGGACTCATCTACTTCAATCACTTGTTCACCCTCTCTTTGTAGTACCTTCCCACTCCGAGGGTAATTGCCATGATGTGAGAAGTTGGACCACTCCCACTACCCTTTGGGTTCGCAATTGTGTCACTTGGAAGTGTTCCTTTTTGCTTCGGATTTTGTTCCCTTAAGAGGTCTCTCATTTGCATTTCCAATTTTTGAATGGATACGGTATGAGAACCAACAAGCTCGGTCATATTCCTCATAGAAGTGTCAGACTTCTCTTGATTTTGCAATACCCGTTCAAGCATGCTTTCCAACTTGGAATCACTTGAGGAACCTTGATTTGAATATTGACCCTTTGGGGGAACATAAGGATTTGAACTCCGATTTGCGAAGCTGTTGTTGTTATTCAAATTTCCTTGATTTGAGCCACCTTGGTCATTTCGCCATTGTTGGTTGCCTTGCCCTTGCGGGTTAGGCCTCCATTGATTTTGTTGTCCTTGACCTTGGTATTGTTGCCTTTGATACCCTCCCTGAGAGTTGTTGATGTAGTTTGCTTCCTCAAAATCTTCATTTGATATGGGTTGCACATCCTCCACCATATTCACCTTCTTTGTTTGGCTTTCCGTGAACATTTTTGCTAACACATTGACATTTGTGGCAAGCCCTGCGAGTACTTGATCTCTCTCTGATTCTCCTTAATCAGGTTGGTCAAGGAAGGAGAACCATATGAAATTCCACCTGTGGTATCCTCAGAGTTTCAGGCTTGATTATGTTTTGCCATTTTGTCAAGTATTTGTGTGGCCCTTGTGAATGATTTGTCCATAAAAGATCCGTCAGCTGCATTTTTCGCTATAGATTGGTTCATAGGATCCAAACACATGTAGAATTTCTCCAACAAGATAGAGTCCAGAAAACCATGATTGGGAGACCTCACCAAATATAATTTGAATCGATCCCATGCCTCCGTAGATGTTCCCCCGGCTGTTGCTTGAAGAAGAAAATTTTATCCCGAAGCTCAGACTTCTTGCTTTGTGGGAACCATTTAGCTAAAAATGCTCGGAAAAGTTCAGGTCAAGAACGGATGGAATTTGGTGGCAAGTTTTGGAGCCACCTCCTTGCGTCTCTAGCTAGTGAGTACTTGAACACCCTCAACCTTAGGGCATTATCTGAGACATTGTTCTACTTATGCATAGCACATACTCCCAAAAAGTTCCTAAGGTGTTGTGTTGGATCATCATCAGTGGAATTCTTGAAAAACCCCTCCGCTTTGAGCATTAGGATTAACCCATGTTCCACTTTGAAAGTTGAAGCACCAACAACCGGAGGTACAATAGCATTTGTATCCTTAATGTACTCATCTATGTCCGCAAAAGGATTTTCATCCACTTCTTCCTCATAGTCTGACATGTCTTCCTATCAACACCAAGCAAAACAAGCGAAGTGTGATGGAATAGAATAAGACGTAAAGTAAAGCACGCATTAATTAGTAATTTCAAAACCGTATTCCCCGACAACGGATTCAAAATTTGTTACGCACAAATTACACTTTACTAAATAGTGTAAGGCGGTCGGTGTCAAATATAATAACCCAACAAGGTTCGGGTCGAATCCCACAGGGAATAGGTGAGAAAAGGTTACTCAAATAGTGTGTTACTTGACTATAGTCGTAATTCTATCCGGTTAATGGTAACAAGAGTATGAATTGAGTTTGGTTTGAAGGAATAACTAATTGTGATATTGAGAAGTAAATAGTTTGATTAAAGAGACCAAGGTTGTGTCCCCGTCAATGAAGTGTAATGCTATCGGTGTTAATGTGATATATTTCTAATGGAAGGTTCTTTTGATATGCAAATGATTCCTAAATGACTACCCAATATTTTCCAATAGCTGGGTAGTATTTCCTCTTTATGATTTTCCAAATATAAAAGACTTGCAATTAAGAACAATCAATATATGCCAAATAAAACCCACTTATTCCTAAGCGATTCTATTAAACAAGGTTTGAAGCCTTGAGTCTTTGATATTTACTTCTACCAAATTCTAACCCACTTTCCCAAGCAAAGTAAGAATTTAATGGCACTTATTGATGTTTGCAACCCCCAACAATAAATGAAGAATGAGAAGTAAATAAATATCAACCAACCATTATACATATATTCAATGTTAAACACCCATTAACATAACACCCATTTAGGGTCTACAACCTTAGTATTTAAAGTTAGCTACACATCATAGAATACAAAAAGATGAGAATATTTAATGCCATAAAGCTTACAAAATGCAAGATTCTTGACCCAAAAGCTTCCAAAAGAGAGGAATATTAAAGCCTTGTATTGTAGCTCCAAAATAAGACAAGATGCCCCCACAAAACCCCAATAAATCTATTTATAGTGGGCTAAATTCGGGGCAAAACTTGGACAAAAATACCCTTTCTAGTTAAATATGCGACCGCATATCTGTCGCACAACAGACATGCAGTCCGCATTCTTGACATGGCCATCGCATATTTCAACCCTAGTTTCCAGGCCTTCATCGCATTCATGGTTTGCGGTCCGCATTGTAGAAATGCGATCGTATTTTGTGTCGTAGTTTCTACCTCCAGCAACCTTTGTGTTGAGTTTGCGGTCCATTCTGCGGCTCGTATACAGGTTATGCGATCGCAGACTGGACCGCATTTCTTGCGTTGGAATTTGCTTGCGGTTCCAGTGTGCATTCTGCGGCTCGCATGTTGGATTTGCGATCGCATATCCATATTTGCGATGCCTTTTTGCTCTTTTCTTGTCTTTTTGTGGCTTTTTGAATTCATTTCCATGCTCTTAAGTCCTTAAGCCTCATATACTGCAAAAACACTAAAATTACATAAGTATAAAAGATAATTGCATCTAATACAAGCTAAAATCTAAGCAATTTGTAGCAAATGTGCCAGAATTCACCGGCACATCAAGGCCAATAGAACCCAACTTAGAACTTTAGCCGTTGTTCTTGCTCCATAGTGATGACTACCATATGGCAAAGAATGACAAACTCCAAGAATATCACCTTGCTCTTCTTCCAGAACACACCTCCTAATCACCCTATCTGTGAAAATCTGGAAAAGGTATGGCTCATCCCAGTTGTAGTCTTGACAATCCCTTTTGAGTTTCTTCCTTTCGTTTGAAGAGAACTATAACGACCCGGCTGGTCGTTTTAACAGTATGAGCCCCGATCCCCTATTTATTTCTTCCTCAATTTCATGTTGTGGTTACTTTACTTGCCGGGGTGCTTGCTGTCGGGTTCGGGCGAGTTTTGGAGTAGAATAGGACACATAGTCCCTAATTTTGAAGTTTAAGTTCTAAGAGTTGACTGGTGTGAAGACGACTCCGGAATGGAGTTTCATTTATTGCAATAGCTCCATATGGTGATTTTTGTCTTAGGAGCGTGTTCGGATGTTTATTTGGAGGACCATAGGGCATTTCGGTGTTAATTGGCGAAAGTTAGGAAGTTGGAAGATTTTTGGAAAGATTTACCGGGAGTGGACTTTTTGATATCAGGACCGGATTTCAATTCCGGAAGTTGGAGTAGGTTCGTAATGTCGCATGTGACTTGTGTGAAAAATTTGGGGTCAATCAGATGTGATTTGATAGGTTTCGGCGTCGGATGTAGAAGTTATAGGTTCAAAGGTTCATTAAGCTTGAATCGATGTGTAATTCGTGGTTTTAGCTTTGTTTGATGTGATTTGAAGGCTCGACTAAGTTTTTATGATGTTTTAGGACTTATTGGTATATTCACACAGGGTCCCCGGGTGTGATTCGGATTGAATCCGGAACAAATTTTGGACTTGTGCAAGTGCTGTAGCTCCCAGCTTTTGGTGTCATCGCACATGTGGTGGGGTTGGCCGCAGGTGCGGACTCGCAAAAGCGAGCATTTGGCCGTAGGAGAGAATCTAGCTTTGGACCAGGTGGGATTGGAGGTTTGAGGTGATGACCTCATCTGCGCGTCGGTAGAGGCGGAGATGCGATCGCAGATGCGGATGAGGCTGGTGTGGGCTATGGTTGCAGAAGCGGAAGGTTCTCCACAAAAGCGGGATCGTAGGTGCGAGCCATAGTCCGCAAAAATGGAATTCCTGGTCTTAAGTGGAATCCACACATGCGATGGATTTTCCATAGGTGCGTTGTAATTGGTGCGACTGAAAGCCCGCAGATGCGAGATCACTGGGTAGAAAAAGGGCTAAGTTCGAGGGTTTGATTTCATTATCCATTTTTGGACCTAGAGACCTCGGATTTGGGCGATTCTTGAAGGGATTTTCAAGGATTTGATTGGTTAAATTCCATGTTTATGTCTTTGATTTCATGATTTAATTAGCGATTTGGGGTGGAAAATTGAGGAAAAGTTCTTAGGCCGAATTTTGAGGTTTTGATCGAGATATTTGTATCTTTGAGTAATTTTGGTATGGGTGGAATCGTGGTTGAACGGGTGTTTGGATTTTGTGACTTTTACTCGACTCTGAGACGTGGGCCTAGGTTGACTTTTGGGGCGATTTTATAATTCTTTCTTAACATCATAGTTATATTATTTAGATTAGTTTCTTATAGTTATATTTATTGTATGTAATTGCTTTTGTCTAGATTTGTGCCGTTCGGAGTCAAAAAGTCGAGGGAAAGGCCTTCTTATTGACTGATTGAGCACGGTTTGAGGTAAGTGACTTGTATAACCTTGTGTGGGGGAAATCCCCTTAGGATTTGGTATTGTTGAGACAATTTGTGATATGTGAGTGCGTGTACGCGAGGTGATGAGTGCGTACATGGGCTAAATGTTGAAATTCCGGTTTTTGCTAAGTAGTTTACTTTTTATTCCTGAATTGAGTTTTTTTTAGCACATGTAGTCATCATTTTTAGCCTAAATTCACATGTCTACCTGCCTTATCTTTTATTTGCGAATTGTGCTACATGCTCAGTTGAAATATCTGATTCCATATTTATTATTTAACCGTGTGATTTCTTACTCGAAATTGCTACCCTAAAAATATCATTGTTTTAGTTGTTTTGTTTTGTTTTCCGTGATTATTGTTGAGATGATTGTTTGGTTGTGGCACGAGGTTTCTGCCATGCGGGTTGTTATTTGGCACAAGGTTTCTGCAGTGTTGGTTATTATTTGGCATGAGGTTTCTGCCATGCGGGTTGTTATTCACGAGGTTTCTGCCATGCGAGTTATTATTAGGCACGAGGTTTCTGCCGTGTGGATTGTTATTGTGGCACGGGGTTTCTGTCGTGCGGCTTTTTATTGTGGCACGAGGTTTCTATCATGCAATTTTTGTTTCCTCCAGTTGCTGTTTTAGTTGTTTTATTGTTGTTCCTTAACTTGTAGGATTCTTGTTTCTTTATGTGTTGTAATTGTCTTCTTTGATTCCCGTGCTGTTGTTTTCCGTACATTCTTATTGTTTCATTTCCCTTCTATTTTATTGTATCATTTTATCTTCTGCCTTATTGCTTATATTCCAGTAGGTCCCGGACCCGACCTCGTCAACAACTCTACCAAGGTTAGGCTTGGCACTTACTGGATACCATTATGGTGTACACATACTACGCTTCTGCATAATTTTTTGTGCAGATCCAGGTACTTCCTACCGGGCTAGATATCTGTGAGCTATCCCATACGTGGAGACTTCAAGGTATATCTGCCAGCGTCCGCACACCTCGGAGTCCCCCTCTATCTTTATTATGTTGTCCTCCTTATCTTCATTAGACTCTGATGTATAGAGATATTTAGTATTTCTCTTTAGAGCTTGTGACTTGTATCTACTAGGTTTTGGGAAGTTGTTTGTACTCTGAGTTGCAAATTTTATTTATTACAGCCGTTAAAGTTTTGAGTTTTGTATACGGCTAAGATCAGGGAGTCCGATTTTATGGTCGTTATGGCACTTCATAAGACCGCCCTCAGAAGGCTTGAAGCTCAGCCCGAGGTTCGACCCCGAGGTTACTCAATGTTCAACCTCGAGGCAATGCAAATCGATGACTGTGATGAACAAACGGGAAGTTCCCAAGGCACGTGGTTAAAGCTGACCAAGTCTGTTAGGCTAGTACAAGCCTGTATCGTAGCAATAAATGGTTGTACCAGCCTCATATCCTTGTAATAAATGCATATGTACTATATTAAGATTCCCCCCTCCTATATAAAGGGGATACTTATAATTTTGTAAGGGGGGATGATACAACATTGAATACAAGAACAAGAACATTCTCTTCTCTCTAACAAAAACAGATTCTCCTTTGATTCTATTGCTCGCATTTACTACATTACTTGCATTTATTGTGTTTTCATTGATTGTTCTTCATTTATTAATCATCATTGATCATAAAGAGCCTTCATCAAAGCTCTCATACCGTTAGTTCTTCGTCGACTGTACGCAACCTAATGTTTAGCTCGACCCCGAGGCCCCGTATAACCTAGCTCGAGGCCCTGATTCTCAGCCACTCGATTTGCTTGATTCACTGCCTTCAAGCTCTTACCTTATTTTCTAGTTTCATACTTAGCATCTACTTCCTGATAACTAGCATAAAAATATATCACATATTTTTAGAACCACAAAATCAAATCTAATTGTAATTACCGTTTTTCAAGGTAAACAGTTTGGCGCCCACCGTGGGGCTAAAAATAATAGTGATTGTTTTCTTGCTGGTTTACTACATAACGCAAGTTATCTTTCACACTTTTTCTTGCCCAAGAATCTTTGATTTCAGGTCAAAATGTCAAATTCAGTGAATGCACATGAGAACAACGGTCCTGAGGACCATGGAGAGAATGGTGTAGCTGTTTTAGGCATTGGTGCACCACCGCAAAACCCTGAGGACGCACCAGAACCAATTCCTGTGGATGTGGTCTCGTGCAATGCCCAACACGTCGATATAAGCTCCCACACTAACAAGAGTATACGCCAAAAAAAACCAACAAGAAGATCAGAAAACCCTGGCTCGGGAGGAACGAGAGGTTAGCCTTCACGTCATTTTTGAGATGTTGCAGGTACAACAGCTGGCGATTGCTCAACTGCAGAGCCACAAAAAACTCCGAGACAGCAGCACCAAAAACGACTCCTCGAGCCGAACAAGTACCAGAAATATCAACAAACAACGGGTCTGCACCCGATCACGCTATCATAAAGATGCTCGAGGACATCAAGAAGAGGATTGAATCGGGCGAAAAAAAGATAGAAGCCAATGACAAAAAGGTGGAGACCTACAATTTAAGGGTCGATCATATCCCAGGTGCACCCTCGATCCTAAAGGGTTGAGATTCAAAGAAATTTATGCAAAAGCCATTCCCGTCGAATGCTGCTCCAAAGCCCATTCCAAAGAAATTCATAATGCCTGATCTCCCGAAGTACAACGGAATCTCGAACCCCAATGAGCACATCACTGCTTACACTTATGCTGTAAAGGGGAATGACCTGAAGGGCGACGAGATTGAATCCGTCCTGTTGAAGAAATTAGGAGAAACACTCTCAAAAAGGTCCATGATGTGGTATCACAACCTAGCCCCGAATTCAATAGATTCATTCCCCATGCTGGCAGATTCTTTTATAAAGGCACACGCCGGTGCCATTAAGGTTGCTACAAGAAAATCCGAAGTCTTCAAGATCAAACAAAGAGAAAATGAGATGCTGCGGGAGTTTGTATCTCATTTCAAAATGGTGCGAATGGAATTACCACCAGTCTCCGATGACTGGGCAGTGTAGGACTTCACCCAAGGTTTGAACGAACGAAGCTCGGTAGCTTCAAAGCAACTAAAGAAGAACTTGGTAGAATATCCCGCCGTGACCTGGTCGGATGTCCAGAACCGATATCAGTCGAAGATCAGAGCCGAGGATGACCAACTGGGAGCCTCCTCGGGCTCAGTATATCCTAGCAGGGTCTTGGTAGAGGAACTGAGGCCAAGCAAGAAAATGTATCAACCTTACACTAAAGATCGAAGAAACGCCCCAAGGCGTAACATACCCCGAAATGATCGAAGGACAGACCGAGGTCAGAATCCTCGGGGCAGAGTCAGATTTGACAGACATACAGGACCAACAGAGGCACCCCGATTGTCTGAGTACAATTTCAACATTGATGTTTCAGATGTCGTCTCCGCCATCGATAAAATCAGAGAAACTAGGTGGCCAAAACCCGTACAATCAGATCCGTCACAAAGGAACCCCAACCTGGTGTGCGAGTTTCACGGCACACACGCTCATAGGATCGAAGATTGCGGACAGCTCTGAAAAGAAGTAGCCCGACTGATCAGCAAAGGGCATCTTCGAGAGTTCCTCACCGACCGAGCGAAAAATCAATTCCGAGAAAGAGAGGCAAACAGGAAAAATAAAACAGAAGAACCACAACATGTCATCCCATGATTGTTGGGGGAATCGACATCCCACAGGAACCCATTGTTAAACGAACAAAAATATCCATCACCAGGGAAAGGCAAACACAAGGTTACATACCCGAGGGCGCTCTCACATTCAGCGACGAGGACATCGAGACCCTGTCTCAGCCTCACAACGATGCACTGGTAATCTAATTTGTTGTGAATACATTTCAAATTAAACGTGTACATGTGGATCCAAGTAGCTCGGCCAATATTATCAAGTCGAGGGTGGTGGAGCAGCTCGGACTGCTCGACCAAATCGTGCCCGCTTCTCGAGTCCTCAACGGATTCAATATGATGAGCGAGACGACGAAAGGGGAAATCACCCTTCCGGTCAACGTAGCCGGCACAACCCAAAATGCCAAGTTTCATGTCATATAAGGAGACATGAGATACAATGCCTTGCTTGGAAGGCCATGGATACACTGCATGAGAGCAGTACCATCAACCCTTCATCAAATGATGAAGTTTCCAACAAAGGATGGGACAAAAACCATATATGGGGAGTAGTATGCAGCGAGAGAGATGTTTGCGGTGCACGACGTGGCACCAACATCGACACCTTCAACATCAAAGGAGCCAAAGGATGAGCAAATAACGAAGTAGCAATCACGAGCTACGTTCTCGGCTGTACCCGAGTCAATTAGCAAAGGACCGTACCGCGTCCCCTGAGCAAACATTTGAAGAATATCGAGGCTCAAAGCGCCATCACCACTAAGGTATAACCGTCTCCCTTTTTATTTACGTTTTATGCTAACCTATGTGCAGGAGTCCGGTTAGAACAATCGAAGCACTCCCCAGCTTGAAGACCTTAGGTTTTAAAGCATGTGTTGCACTCTTTTCCTTCGATCGGGTTTTATCCCAAGAAGGGTTTTACTGGCAAGGTTTTTAACGAGGCAACATCTATATTCTACCTAAGGAGAACTTAACAAGTATTCAAGGCTTCTCTTCAATCAACCTCGAATACTGGGGGGCATCCCCCCGGGAGATCACCTCCTCGATGAAGCCAAGATGAGCCAAAAAGGGTCTCAGTAGGAAAATCATGTATCGGGCCAAACGGTCGAATGAACTGTATCCGCATAATTGGACCCTCGAAGGCAAAGACGTGTATACTTGTACCAAGTAATCAATGGAACACTTTCTACCATCAAAACGCCTTGCGCTTCGAAGAAGTTTACTACTTTTACGATAAACGACCCCAGAGCCAGAAATTTCCCGAACACTCGGGGACTAACATCAAAAACTTGAAGCCATAAGACGTCCGGGGCGGGAACTCCAAGTTCGTATGCCCTCAATGAGGCAACATCAAAATATACAAGGAATGACTCCAGAGCCAAAAACCCTCGACGTCTCAGGGACTATCACAGACGGTCACCCCATCGAGGTATTAAGAATCCGAGGCTATAAGAACCTATGTGGGCGACCTCGAGCCCAAAATCCCTCCACGTGGCAACGTTAGAAAATGTAAGACCTCCATAAGGAAATACCAAAATCTGTAAGACCTCAAAGCCAAGCATGAATTATACTTATACCAAGTAACCTATCTATAAGACCTCGAGCCAGGAATGAATTATACTTGTACCGCGTAACCTATCTGTAAGACCTCAAGCAAGGCATGTTCAAATTTATAAGACCTTACAAAAGGCATAATCCCGATCTTAAAGTTAAGGCTATATATTTGAACTTGTAAGACCCCTAAAAAGGCATACCCTCGATATAGATGCGGAAGCTACTTCACTCGAGGACTAAAAAGCTGCGGCCAAAAACAATGACTACGCTCACAAGGCTGTACCAGCCAAACTATCGCGACTTCATCGTAAAATTCACAGGCCTTTAAATTACTTTGAAAATACTTCGAAAAGAACCGGTTAACCAGGCTACCCTCGGAATAAGCAAAAGAACTTCGATCATATCAGCTCCAAACATAGGCTTTGAAACAATTCAGCCACCAAGTGAAACCATCTGAGGTGCTCATCTATCATCACATAACGGCTCGCAATTGAGGTTTTTATCGAACCATCGAAGAGTCGGACGAACACATAAAACGGTAACGAGGGAAGAATAAAGCCTATACTAGAGGTCGTACAGACCCTACTCGTAAGAACCACTATCACCAGCTTAAATCAAAAGGTTGTACCGACCCTATGCGTAAGATCCACTATCGCTAGCTTAAATCAATAGGTCGTACCGACCCAATGCGTAAGAGTCACTGTCGCCAGCCTAAACTAAAAGGTCATACCGACCTAATGCGTAAGAGCCTAAGAGCCAACTTAAAATTCAAAAACTTAAGGGTCAATGAGCTCGAGTCGAAATCCGGGTCGAAGACTGAGCCCAAAATAGTTAACTAAAAAACGCCTAAGGGAAAATGCGTAAGAGCCTACGAGCCAACCCAACAAGCCTCAGGGCCGATTTACAAACCTAAGGGTTTTTACCTCGAAGTCCAGTTCACTTGGCCAGACACCGACAGACGTATGAATTCAAAACAAAAGGAGGCGTACATAAGCAGAGGGAAATGCATGAAAGATGAAACCAAAGGGCTTCCTTTTATACATATATACAAAGCTCCATCTACAAAGTTATCTAAGAACACTGTACAAAGAATCAAAAAGAAAAAATCCTAGTCTATTTTCCCTTCGGGGACTGCAGCCCCATCGGCCTCTTCTCTACTATCTTTGGTGTTGGATACGAGGAACTTGGCATCGTATTCATCCGCCTTGGCCTGCACTATCTCTTCCGAGAGATCGAAGCCCCTAGCGTGGATCTCTTCTAGAGTTTCCCTATGAGATTTGCACCGGGCATACTCATTGCTTCTGCTCTCTCGATTGGAAGCCCCTCTCAACTCAGCCCGAGCATCAGCAGTGTCTTTTAAATAGACGACCACTTTCTTGTCAGCCTTAGCTCGAACCTCTTCAGCTTCAGCCCGGGCATCCACAACCTCAGCCTTCATCTTTAAAAGGTCAAACTCGAGCCTTGCAATCATACTCGTCTGGACCGAGCTATTTTCACAAGCATTCCGAAGTTGCACCTCGAGGGCAGAAGCCTTGGCCAAAGCATTTTTCTTCGCCGCAACTTGGGCATCTATTTGGGTCCTTAGTTCGTTACACTCATACTTGGCCTGACCAAATTCACCCCAAAGGCGTTCTAGGTCCTTCGTCTTTCTCTGTAACTAAAGCATCGAAATATTAGTCTCCGAGGATAGAAGAAGAAGCATGCATCCCCTCGAAACAAAAGTTACCTGTCTCTCGAGGTAGCCTTCATAGTCCAGACTTCGACTCGCCTCGTACTGAAGGTATACCAACTCCTTTGCCCTATTGTCACAAAGAAGCCTAAGGGATTTCTCCTTTTCCAAGGCTTTTTGCAACCTGGCTTCACGGCGGAGCAACTCAGACTTGAGCTTGTCAAAAGACTATGAAAAAGAAGCTCAATAAGAAAATGAAAATGCAAAACTGAAAAGCCAATACAATCGGCCAAAACTCACCACAGAACAGAGCCGCTGAGCCTCCTCAAAAGTCGAGCGCACATCTACTGGCCTGATCTCATCGGCCTCAGTAGAACCACTCTCGATGGGAATACGATCGCTCGACAATCGCCTGATTCGGGCGGCCCCTGGCCTTGAATTTCCCTCGAAGTACCTTCGACGGGAGAAGAACAAAACGACAGAAAGTTTTTGTTCCTCTAAGTACCTTCGACGGGAAAAGAAGAATGCGGCCGAAAATCTTTATCCCTCAAAGTACCTTCGATGGGAAAGGAAGACGGCGGCGAAGGAGGAACCATTTTTCCGAGGCTAGAAGCCTCGGATGCAGCAGCTCAGCTGATACTTCTTCTTTAAGCCTCCGAGCAGGTCTTGCCTCGCCATAAGCACCCTCTTCCTTCGAGGGTTCCTTCCATTTGTCATCGTTCCTCGGCCCCAATGCCGACGATCCTTCCTCCCATCTGAGCGGACACGATCTCATCTCGGGAATTTCTCCAATGCCTGCGGCGACGGAGTTAACACACATAAAAGAAAGTACCTTTCAAGGGGAATGAACCACACAGCACGTACCGTGGTGTTTTGCCTCCCATCTACCCTTCGACAAGTCTCGCCACTTACGCCCATCGTAGGTCGCGCGAGCGTCTAACTGCCAAGTCCAATCCGCCAGGTCGGGGACCTTGTATGGCATCCATAGGATTGATGTAAAAAAGGAAACGGAAAACATCTTTACGGAGTCCGCCTCCACCATGAACAAAATGATAAGAACACAAGTGTACCACATACGTGTCAAATACTATTTCTCAGGAAATGGCAGGAACTCCACCAGGATAACATCGAAAGTCCGCACTAGGACAAATCGACTCGTCCACCCTCGGCCTCATTTTCTTCGTCGTCGGTAACAAAGGGACTGGTAGATCGACACTGTAAAGCTATCAGGCCTCGGTAATGAATGGGCTGGTACAGTCTGATAAGATGGCTGAGGGTGAACTCGAGCCCGGCTTCCTCCGCAAATAACCTCATCATCAATACTATCCTCCAGAATGACGGGTGAACCTGTTCTAGGGTAGCTCGATATCTTCGACAGAAGTCAAGCACGACTCTATCAAGAGGGCCCAATGTGAAGGGGTATGTGTATACATACAAAACCCCCCTTCATGAGCTATGATGTTCTCTTCCAAGGAAGGTACCTCCAGTACCACCTTTTCTCCCCATCCGCAGTCTCTCCTCACTGCCTCGAGGTGTCCCTCTCCTATTGATGAAATGTATCTCGATGTGTGATCCTAGTGGCCCTCAGCATTAGGAGGTCTCTAACGAAAAAGCCCCATTCTCGTGACAAAACATCTCGAGGTTGACTCACCAGACGCCGGTGGTGTACCACCGATCGAGCGGGAAGCAGAGGCGGAACTCTGCCCTTCTCGGTGAGCGGACTCGGGCGTAACAGCCATAACTGTGGTGGAACTAGCAAAGGGAAACGAGAACTTAAGAGAAAGCTTCGAATTAAAATGGTGAAAAAGTTGACGCAAGAAAGAAGAACTCTATGAAAAAGGATAACAGCTCAAAGTAGCGGGATCCTCAAAAAAGGAGGGAAGCAAACTCATATATAGAGCGAGCGGCGACTGTCCGCCTACCCTAAAGGCCAATTAATGTTGGCTAGGTCATTGCCACCTTTGGGGAGGTGTACTGATGGGATCACCTCGACCATTTCATGGTCGTGTCATACGATTGACGCTGTCGTACAACGTTCAAGGGATCAATGACCCCCATGTCAACCCAGCCTCGAGATGGTACCCGATCTCGAGGATCTTTGCTGCTATAACGATGGGCTCTAAGGAGCTATCCGCATAAACCTAGCCTCGAGGTGGTGCCCGATCTTGAGGATCTATCTAGGTCCAAGTCAGTCCCCACTCGAGGGTTATTAATAAAGCCTCGGGGCTATTTTTGTCTTTAGTGCAATTCAAACGCTCCCTCAGTCACTCTAGCCAAGGGACCATCCGAGTTCGAGCGTATCCTCACTCAGGGTCTATTTATAACGCCTTAGGGCTATCTTCATTTTTAGTTCAAAGCAAGTTTTCAAGGCCGCCTGAGTTCAAGTAAACTCTCACTCGGGGACTATTTGGAAATGCCTGAGGGTTGTCTTTATCTTCAGGTGATCGAGCAAATTCATCTCTCGAGGACTGCCAACGGGGCATAAAAAGGCTAAGTTTTGGTCTAAAATTCGAGGCCCCACCCTCACTCAATTCGAAGCCGGAAGTCCCGGCGGCCTGAGTTTGTATCAGGTCAATCAGGACTTAGTCCGAGGAATGTCAAAGGGTTTTCAGGAAATATCGTATTTACCATAAAAAACCAAGGGAAATCCGACACAAGTCAAATACAAATTGAAGAAATATTTTTTGTATTTATGAACGATGATCACAAAAGCCCCCGAGGGGTCCTTACACAGAAACAAGGAAACAAAAACAACTGCTAGAAGCCTAATATACTCTCGAAGGTACATCCTCGGGAGCGACGTCTACGAGAACAATTTCCTCGGGGATCCCATTTCGATCTTCATCTCGACGTCTTCGAGAATCTCTTCCGAAGCAGCCATAGATGAAAGATGGGATGTAGTCCATCAAAGAGCAAAAGCTTTTAAAGCTAGGAAAATTGTGGCTTGGTGAAAAATTTGGCGAGTATGGGTCTCGCCAGCACATCTATTGTGAAGCCACTCCTTGAGACATTGCACTAGTGTGGGATGCAATAGTTAGTAGATGACGCCACCTCACTCCGGGGAAAGCAAAAGGAGTGAAGTGCCACACCAGGTTGAAGTTAAGAGAGATGAGCAGCAGTTCACAGTCTGCATATCCTCTTATGCGGGAACAATTTGAAGCCCATCTCTTATCATTTCGAGCCAACAACAACAACAACAACAAACCAGTACGGTTCCACTCAATGTGGAAAATCTCTAAAAGAGAGCCATGGCATAACTGGTAAAATCTTTGTGGTGTGACCTTACTGTCACAGGTTTGAACCATGGAAAGTAGAGTTTGATTGAGGAAGAAGAGAAGAAAAGGGTTAAAAGCTGTTGAAGAGTGGATGGAATTTTGGCTCAAGAAACCTCCATTTATAGAGAGGCAGTAGCATAACCAAAGGCGCAATCAATTCCTTTGGGAAGCGTATCGACAGGCGCAATCAATGCCTTTTTGGGAAACGGATCGGCGGCGATATCACCGTCTTTGGAGAATGAACCGGCAGTGTATTGAATGCTTATGAGAAGATGGACAGATAGGATGTTTTCAGTCACATGGAACGCTGACGTCATGAGCATAACATCATCGCAAGATGTTCAAGAAAGTCAAGTTCAGGACCGTTTCTTATCATTTTCATTCCAAGAAATGCGGGGACTATCTGTATACGGCTAAGATCAGGGAGTCCGATTTTATGGTCGTTATGGCACTTCGTAAGACCGCCCCCAGAAGGCTCAAAGCTCAGCTCGAGGTTTGACCTCGGGGGTCCTCAATGTTCGACCTCGATGCAATGCAAATCGATGACTATGATGAACAAATGGGAAGTTCCCAAGGCACGTGGTTAAAGCTGACCAAGTCTATTAGGCTAGTACAAGCTCGTACCGTAGCATTAAATGGTTGTACCAGCCTCATATCCTTGCAATAAATGTATATGTACTAAATTGGGATTCCCCCCTCCTATATAAAGGGGATCCTTATCATTTTGTAAGGGGGGATGATACAACATTGAATACAAGAACAAGAACATTCTCTGCTCTCTAACAAAAATAGATTCTCCTTTGATTCTATTGCTCGAATTTACTACATTACTTGCATTTATTATGTTTTCATTGATTGTTCTTCATTTATTAATCATCATTTATCATAAAGGGCCTTCATCAAAGCTCTCATAACCATTAGTTCTTCGTCGACTTTACGCAGCCTAATGTTTAGCTCGACCCTGAGGCCCCGTATAACCTAGCTCGAGGCCCTGATTCTCAGCTACCCAATTTGCTTGATTCACTGCCTTCAAGCTCTTACCTTATTTTCTAGTTTCATACTTAGCATCTACTTCCTGACAACTAGCATAAAAATAAATCACGTATTTTTATAACCACAAAATCAAATCTAATTGTAATTACCGTTTTTCAAGGTAAACAAGTTTCACTTAATATCTCAGTTATTCCGCATGCATGTTAGGCTTACCTAGTCTTAGAGACTAGGTGCCGTCACGACATCTTACGGAGGGTATTCGGGTCGTGACAAGAACTCCTCCGGAATGATACCACTCAAAAGAAAATTTTCCAAGTCCGCAAACCACGATACCTCTTTCATTGATAGTGCCAAAAGTTAATCATTGGGAAAGAGTCATTGATTTCAACGCCATCGTGTGGCCTGCCCTCCTCCTCCAAATGAGACAAATGGTCCGCCACTTGCTTTTCACTTCCCTTCTTATCTTGGATATCAATGCCAAACTCTTATAATAAAAGCACCCATCTCATCAACCAAGCTTTATATTCCTTCTTTCTCATAAGATATCAAAGTGTTGCATGATCCGTGTGGACAATAACTTTGGCACCCATCAAGTACGGGCGGAACTTTTCAATTGCAAACACAATGGGAATGAGCTATTTTTTCATAACGATATAATTGACTTGGGAACTATTCATGGTCTTACTAGCATAGTAAATTGGATGAAAACCCTGTTGATACGTTGCCCCAAAACAGCCCCAACCGCTATATCACTTGCATCACACATGAGCTCGAAAGGCAAACTCCAATTTGGAGAGGTAATCATAGGAGTAGTTATCAACTTGAGCTTCAATTGTTCAAAAGCTCTTATACAATCATCAGTTAAATGAAACTTGGCATCCTTCTCAAGGATCTTGCACAATGGATTCATCACTTTAGAGAAATCCTTACTAAAGGGTCGGTAGAAACCCGCATGGCCCAAGAAACACTGCACACCCTTCACTGAGGCGGGGTTGGAAGCTTAGAAATAATCTCAATCTTCGCCTTGTCAACTTCAATATCATTCTTTGAGATTTTATGGCCAAGGACAACATCTTCCTCAACCATGAAATGACATTTCTCCTAATTGAGCACCAAATTTTTTTCTTCATATCTAGCCAACACTTGGTCCAAATTTGCAAGACAATCATCAAAAGAATCTCCAACCACTGAAAGTCATCCATGAAGACCTCAAGGTAGTCTTCCACCATGTCCGTGAAAATAGCCATCATAGATATAGGTCTTGGTTTCCCAATTCCCAAAGTTCCAAACATCGAGTAGAGCATCAAATTGATACTTGCCCCAAGATCACAAAGAGCTTTAGCAAAACCGGCACTCCTAATAGTACAAGGAATTGTGAAAGCACCAGGTCCAACTTAGGAGCCATGGATTGAACAATTTCACTCAATTAATGAGTGACTTTGATAGTTTCTAAATTTATCGACCTCTTCTTGGTCATAAGATCTTTCATAAATTTGGCATAACCAGGCATTTGTTCTAAAGATTCTACCAATGGCACATTAATAGATAGACTTTTCATCATTTGAATAAACTTCTTGAATTGATTCTTACAATTTTTCTTGGCAAGCCTTTGAGGATAAGGAGGAGGAGGCTTAGGCAAGGGTGCCTTAGCCTTTTGCATTACTAGTTCTGGTATGTCAATAATGTGCTCCCTAGACGGGTTCACCTCTTCTTGAGTCTCCTCCACATTGTCATCAATGTCAATCGGAACCCCATCACTTTCTTGAACACCATTTCTTGGGATTCCCTCCTCTTAGATCACTTGGTCATCATCCACAAGTCACATTTCATTTGAGATGGGTGAATTCCCGTCTCTTCCAATTCTTGTGATAACCGTCATAGCATGCCCCGTGTTGTTACCACCCTTTAGGTTTACCATCATGTCACTTGGTAGTGCACCCATAGGATGATTATTAAGAGCTTGAGTTATTTTCCCCATTTGAACTTCAAGATTATGGATTGATGTGGTATGTGAGGCAAGTTAGGCATCCAAATCTGCATTCTTCTCCATCGTTTGATTGAACATGTTCAAAATACGGCCCATTTTATTATTTGAAGAACTTGAACCATGGGAAGGATAAGGAGGTTGGTTGCTAGGTTGTTGGTACATCGGGGTCCTTTGAAAACCTGATCCTCGATTTCCATGATTGTTATTGTTTCCCCAACTTCCTTGGTTGGTTCCTCTCTAATTTTCTTGGTTGTTGTTGTTGTTGTGCCAATTCCCATGACTGTTCGAACACCAATTGCTTTGGTTATTTTTAGAACGCCATTATTGTTGATTGGAGCCTTGGAAATTGCTCTGTTGCACTTGGTAATTGTTCACAAATTGTACCTCTTCTTCTTGCTCATGATAGGAATTATCTTGATCAACACTATCATCATCTTGTGCATAATTCTCCACTAGCGATTGAAATTGTGGACCCTTGTCCTCTTCTTGTTGACCAACACATTTACCCCTTCCACAGCATAAACTTGCTTAGGAGCTTGTACTTGATTAGGTTGGGCCTTAGCCAATTGCGTCATAGTTGTTGTCAATTCAGAAATGGCTTGCCCATAGTCTTGCAACTCTTAACAAAGATGAATCACGTTGGATAACCTTGGAGAACATTAGCTCGGGATTGCCAAGCCGAAGAAGTTTCCACCATCTCATCAAGAATCTCACATGCCTCCGCATAAGGTGTTGTCATAAAGCTGCCTCTGGCTAATTGATTGACCACATATTGATTCGTAGTATTAATAGCACGGTAGAAAGTTTGTTAACCATGTTTTCGGTCATATCATTGTTCGGGAACTCCTTCAACATTATCCAATACTACTCCCAAATTTCATGCAAAGATTCATTGGTTTCTTGCTTGAAAGCCAATATTTCATCCCGAAGAGTAGCCATGTGCTCGGGAGATAAAAACTTTGAAATAAACTTCGCCGCCAATTCATCCCAAGTATGGATAGAGCGAATAGGCAAGAGTTCCAACCAATCCAAATACTTACCCCTTAGTGAGAAGGGAAAAAGCCTTAGCCTCAAAGCATCTTCCGAAACATTTGTTTATTTTCTCCCCAAACACGTAGCCACAAAACCCTTCAAATATTTATAATCATTTTGACTCGGCTCCTAAGTGAAATAGCCTTGTTGCTCAAGCAAAGTAAGCATCACATTGGGAATTTGAAAGTTTCCTTCCCTAATGCGATGGGGGACTATGACACTTGCATAACCTTTATTGGGCAAAATCTGATGTTGTGCCGCTGTGGTTGTGGTGGTGGTGGAGGTGGGGGATGTGGAGGCACATTGTCTTGTTGACCAAGGCCTCCGCGTTTTTGTTGTGGAGATTGAGGCATTTCATCAAGTTTCTCTTCTTCGCCGTCCACCTCTCCCAGTGACATGTTTCCAAGTTTGTGTTCGCCATTTGGTACATATGATCACTTCAATAATTAGAATCACGAAAGTAAAAGAAGATATTTCAAGAAACAAACTCAATTATATAGCTAACACCATAAAAACTCTATGACAACGGCATCAAAAATTGATCACGTCCAATCTACACTAAATAATAAGTAGGAAACGTTCGTTGCAATTATAATACCCGACTTGAGTCGGGGTCGAATTCCTTAGGGAGTTTACAAACGATATTAAGGTAAATACTTGACGAGAGAACGTGAAATAGCTAAATTATACATCCAAACAAGAGGTGGTTATTATCTAATTTAACACTAAGAAATTAGACTATGTAAAAGCAACTAGAGAATAAATTGTTTTTGGTGTTTTTATCAATTGAGGAAGAGTCTAGGGATTTAACCTTCACCTAGGTGTAAACCTAATGGGTATACTAAGTTAATGCTTGTTTGGTAGATCAGGGTGTATTATGACTCTCAATTCTCAAGTACCACTCAATACTTCTCGGTCATAGAGTGGTTATGCCCAAATTAGCTTTCTCAAGACCAAGTGGGTAGCAATCTAAGCAACTTATATGAGTACAAGTAGAATTATCCCTATCTCTAGTTCAAATCTTTTAATCAAACTAGTCAAACCTTTAACTAGCCAAATTTCTTGTTAGCCAAGTTTTCCTAAACTAGATTCCTCTTTCTCAAGTAACAACTAAGTCAAATAGGCATGAACTAATATTTGCAACCATTAATTTTGGATATAATGCATAAACAAGACTAAATAACAAACACTCAATCATAAACAAGCATTATTATTTACGACCCATAAGTTTTAGACACTAGATTTGGATCACAACCCTAGATAAAATCCAGCTACTCATACTAATTGACATAGAAAAATAAAGAGAAGAAGTAATTGAAGACATGAAACTAGAATTAAAGTGTAAAATTAATGGATCTACTCTAATTGTTGCTCCAAGTATCCCAAAATAGCTAAATATAACCGCTAGCTGCTGCTACAGTACCAAAGTTGCCCTAAAAAAGTGTTTCCCGTCTATTTGTAGTATCCAGAATTTCGCTGATAAAAATGCCCTTCAGAAGGTTTTGCAGCCGCACAATTCTTTGTATGGACCACGCTTTTTTTTTGCTCTTGCAATAGCAGGAAATCTACGGTCGCGCAATTATCTCTGCGGCTGCACTTCAGCTGCTGCTGCCGCACAATTATCTCTACGGTTGTAGTTTCAAGAAGCTTCACACTTGCTGTTCTGCACCTTTTCTGAACTTATCAGGCTTTGCCATTGCGACCAGCTTATGCAGCCACACAATTTGGTGTGCTGATCATTCTTATGCTAAAATCCTCTGAGGATTTAGGGGATCATCTGGGGCTACGCTTCCATTTCTGTGGACTTCATAATCATCTGCAGCCACTGAGTTACTTCTATGGACTGCACTTCTAGTTTGCATTTCCTCTTTTTGCCTTGTGGAGCTTGAATACTCCTTTTTGAGTTAGATTTCTTCATTAAGCTCCAATCCTCCAACATACATGCAATTCACACAATTTCATTAGATTTGGAAACAAAAATCACTACTTTCGGACTAAAACTAATGCAAGAAGGTACTAATAAGTGGTTAAAATTCACACTATCACTTACTGAGACAATACTTGTTATCACGGCGTCGGAAGCAACTGCCTCTAGCCTGGCGAGAAACGCATAGCAATGGTCATGTCCACCACCTGATTGACCACCCTCTCTAGGGAAAATTCGAACCGACTGAGCCCCACCCCTAGTTGGTTGTAGGGGTGGTGTAGCTACTGGTGCTGGAACCATAGGTTGTGTACTCTTCTATGGCACACTACTCAGAAGTCTAGGGAAATCCCTCTTGAGATGACTCAAGTATCCACACTCGAAACAACCGATCCTCTGACGAGACTACTGACCCTGCGACTGACTCTGATAACCTGAATAACTGCCTGTGGAACTCTAATTAGATGAAGCACGGTAAGAACTCTGTGCCGGCAGCGCACTGAATGATGACTGAATTGGACGAGCACAATATGAATTGTGGCTAACTGATGAACCACGGGGAATCTGACGAGCTGCCTAAGAGGACTTAAAATGACGATCTCTGCTGTAATGTGAATGGCCTCCTGACGAGGCACCACCAAAACCACCCAAACCATAGGGCCTCTTAGCATCTCGCTCCTCTCTCTCAAGCCTACAAACATGCTCCAAGCGTCTAGCAATCTCGACCACCAAGTCAAATCTAGCATCCGTCTCGGACTCTGGGACCATACCATATCGAAGACCATAGTTAAAGCCATCAATGAACCTCCTGATCGTCTCCCTCTCAGTAATGACCATAGCTGTACTGTGTCACAACCATGCCCTCCTTGCATTGATCAACTCCTCTCTGCGAGTCTGTGGGATAAACTTCTCTAAGAAAAGAAATGAGAACTGATGCCATGTAAGTGGTGCTGCGCCAGCTTGTCTGCATGACTCATAGGTCTGCCACCACCTATAGGCTGGCCCTGTCAGCTAAAAGTAGTGAAGTCGACTCCATTGAAGTCTACAAGACACGTTGTGCGTAGAATCCGATGACACTGATCAAGAAAACTTTGAGCATCCTCTGACTCTCCTCCACTGAACTAGGGAGGACGAAGCCTCTGGAATCGCCCTAACTCCTTTGCTCCTCATCGGTCAAAGATGGTCCAACCTCGGTTCGAGCAGCAATAACTGGCTGAACTGGGAATAAGTTTTACCTACCAATTTGGGAATAAGTTTTAGACTTGGTAGAGAACTTCTACTACTACAGTCAAACCTCTCTATAACAATATCATTTGTTCCGGATATTTTTGGATGTTATAGCGAATTGTTGTTATAGAAAACATATACTATAATAGAACATGAGATTTGGTTACGAAAAAATTTGACTTGTATAGAGAAGTGCTGTTATATAAGGATGTTGTTATAGAGAGGTCTGACTGTACTACTATCACTATTATTTTACCTACTAATTAATATTATTATTGTATCTTCTTTTGCTTGTACATTTATTTTATTTTGGAAATAATAATGATATGAGTTGAGCTAAATGAAATAAATGAGGATTTATATCGTCAATCCAACTTATTTCGGACTGAGGTATAGCTATTATTGTTATCGTTTATTCTTCACAGATCTAGAGTTTGCTACAAGTTTTTAGGCTATTTCTATATATAACAATGAAAATAAAAGCTTCGAAAATTCTTCAATACATTTTCTCTAAAATCTTCAAATATTGTGGCTGTTTTCAAGGAAGAGATTAAAACTTTTGACTTTTATTGTTGACAAGTCAAAGGGTATTACGAAGCCACCTGCCAGTTATTTTTGCAGCTTGTCTATCATTAAAACACGAGCGAAAAAAAGAAGAAGAGAAAGACTACTATGCTGAAAAGATGTTTTATGGAACTTGAAGCTCGTCTATTAATTCCAAAAGCCAATTCTACTTTGCGATCTTCTTAAATTATGTTGTTTGTTAAGAAATTAAGCTTAGAGTAACAATAAGAAATAATAAAATAGACAAGACATAGAGAAGAAAGAGAACTTTCTTATTTCATCAAGTGTTTTCCAAGTGTGTACAATGTGATGCCCAAACCCTCTATTTATAGGATGGCATTGAGGTAATACAAGGGATGTCATGAACATAATATTAACTATTGAGAACATGGGGGAAGATCCTGGGGAGGTTATGGAGGTGTGGGAGTTACAACTATAATGGTGAGAAGTAGTGGGGATTATCTACATAATGGAGAAGAGTAGTGGGAAGTTATAGTTAATTAGTGGACATCCATATAATATGTATTTCATAATATTGTTCTTAATAAAAACATATTTTAAATATTGGTCATTGCGATGACTGTCAAGTAATTTTACCTTTAGTTTAAATAGTGTATATTAACATTCCAATACTAAAGAATGTTGATAACTCTACTATATTAGTTCGTCGCCTCTATATCTTTTAGATATTCCTTAGAAGTCAATGATCAAATATGAAACAATTGATGAATAAAAAATCTAAACGTAAGAAAAAGAACGCAAGCTACATTAAAGTAATATATCTATTAAATAAGAGATAACTTATGGTATTTAATCTTTGCACGACAAGGAGGAATTCAACTATACCCCACCTAAATTTGTACACTAGTTCCTGTTATTCTATTGAGGCACGCGAGTGGTGTTATTCATCTAATATAAACAACTAGAATACCGATTTTCATTTCTATGACAGTGACCAATCACCAACTGGGATACAAAGGAGTATATCGTCTTTTAATTTGTCAATGTTCACGTTTTTCATTTTAATTAATGTTAGAATAGAATATCCTCAGAGCACTAAATTATGCTATTCCATGTTTTTATTTATCAATAAACAATCTTATTTAAGAGTACTAGGAAGGAAAAGAATAAGTATTACCCTTTGTTGAAGAAAGAAGCTCCTCCCTTTGCTAATTTATTCTTCCTGGTCTTCTATGCGATTGTTTCAACTGTTTAATATTATGTATATCTAAGGAAAAAGAAAATCTATTACCATTTAATTTTCGAGAGAGTACACTTAATTAACATATTTGTTCTAATAACCTCAAGAAATAGTGCCAAACACCAAATAGCTCAATTATTTTTATTTATTCTATGATATCAATTTAATACTATTTTTATTTTTACCGTGTTAATTTCTCTCCACATTTATTAGAATAAAGGTAAAGGTGTTTAACGGTAAAACGGTACAGTTAATTTATAACATGGTTTATTGACAAGCGAATCGATTTGATCCAAAGACGATAAATAAATAAGAACAAAAATAAAATTAACGACTAAAATTAAAGGAGATAACAAGCCTAACGCAGAACTTAGCCTTTCCGGGGACAAAAGTAAAAGCGATTGTTCAGATGTTCAAATTGAGCAGAACAAGATAACAAATTATAACTTTTGTGTGCAGAGTGTTTTATGTCCTTACAATGGTCGTTAACCCTGCTATTTATAGCTCTATTTAGAGGGACATGATCCTAAAATCAAGCTCCTCTTGAATGAGAATAAAGTCGGCATTGGTGGGTGCGTAAAAGTTGCCTTTAAATGCAAATGTTCTCTGTAATGGCTGCCCAATGAATGTTACCCGATGACAATGCGACAAATCTTTGCTATCGGTTGCTCTGTCTTTGGGGCTTGTTCGGCGTTGGTCGCTCGCTGCTTGCCACGGGTGACAGTTGTTTTCTCACTCATATCCCACCTGTCTTCAATGCTATGTGTCACACCATCATTCGCCCAGCTGTCATAAACCAGTTTTACCCCATATAGATTGTCTCCCTACTTTTCGGTGATGCAACTTAGTGTTATCGAAAAGTAGATAAGAATTCCTTTGTTGGCGGGAAATTTCATGAACGGTCTCGGACATTCGAAAGGACGCACGTCTTCTAGCATTTAATACTCCGAACACGTGTTGCTCCCTGATTCAGTAAATATTTTTACCGATTTTCGAGGTAACCATGACCACGATTTTTGCCGTTGTAACGAATGTTCCCCTATGTATTGCCTCATCTATATTATATTGTGGTTATATGACTTGACGGGGTTGTTGGCTTGGTTTCGGGCGAGTTTCGGAGTGGTTTGAGACACTTAGTCCCAAGGTTGAAGCATAAGTTGAAAGAGTTGATCGGAATTTGACTTTAGTCTAGATGACTCTGGAATGAAGTTTTATTGATTCTGATAGCTCCGTATGGTGATGTTAGACTTAGGAGTGTATCCGAATATTGATTTGGAGGTCTGTAGGTCGTTTTGGCTTGAATTAGAGAAAGTTGGAAAGTTGAATGTTTGGAAGGTTGAGAAGTTTGACCGAGGGTTGAATTTGTTGATATCGGGTTCGGATTTTGTTTTCGGGAGTTGAAATAGGTCCGTTGTATCATTTATGACTTGTATGCAAAATTTGAGTTCAATCAGAGGACGTTTGATATAAATCGACGTTAGTTTTGGAAGTTGAATGTTCATGGATTCAGTAGGTATGAATTGGGTGGAGATTCGTAGATTTGATGTTGTTGGATGTGATTTTAGGCCTCGAGTAGGTCCGTTATGCGATTTGGGACTTGACAGAATGTTTGGACAGGGCCCCGGGTGTGATTCAGATTGAATCTGGAATTATTTTGTACTTAGAAGAATTTATGTCCAGCTGAGGTTCTGGTGCAATCGCACCTGCACACTTTGGGCCGCAGGTGCGGCATCATGGAAGTGCCATGTATGCCGTAGAAGCGAGATTTGGGGCTGAGCGAGCTATATTCGCAGGTGCTGTCATTTCTCTGCAGAAGCGGACACACAGAAGCGGTTTGGTTCAACAGAAGCGCAAGCGCAGATGCGCACAACGGTCCGCATAAGCAATATTCGTTGCTTAACGAAAAGATGCACCTGCGATGGATTTTCCGCAGGTGCGGAGCTGCAGAAGCGGCTGTTGGTCCGCAGAAGCGGAATATCTGGGCAGAAAAGGGCCCACCTTATATCGCCGCGTGGCTTCAAGTAATTTTCTTACTAGAAACACGACATAGATCCCACCTTATGCCGCCACATGCACATTAACCCCTATCCTTATACTGCCGCATGCACATCAATATCACAACATAATCACAATTTGCCCCACAAGCTCCCATATGCCACAACTTGCCAAAAGAATCAACAATACTAATGTTTTTCACAACAAATAGCCCATGGCTCAACCACGATGTGTACAAGAGTCTCAACAATAACAAAATAATGGTGAATAGCTCAACAAGAACGATAACTCAACAATTAACAACTTCGCCTCAACTGATAACGACTTTTACAACTTCAATAACAATAACTAAACAAGAAGATATTCCATGAAATAACAACTTCAAGTAAATAATCCAATAATTAAAGAAGTAACAAGACAATGAGGATGACAATAACTTCAACTAAGGCATATAAGAGCAAAACAATAAGTAAGAGGTGGAACAAGCATTAAAAATATCAAATAAATCAAATGTGGGTAGATTAACAATGAAAGATATAACATGCTATGACGATTCAATTAAAGGCATGGAAAGAGTCTAAATAGCCTAAACCGGTCAAATACCACATATAGCCCGTGTACACACTCGTCACCTCGCGTACACGACTCTCATATAACACAAACAACTCCAATCCTAAGGGGTAGTTCCCCTACAAAAAATTAGGCAAGATACTTACCTCAAACAAGCTAACTCAATCCACTAGTTAGCCTTTTCTGCAAATATCCCACTCCGGACGGCTCGAATCTAGCCAAAATAACATAATACCATAAATACAAACCATAGAAAACTATTTCGGGGTAATAAAGTTGCAATATTTAAAGAGATTCAAAAAGTCAACTCAGAAGGTTAACCCCGGGCCCGCATCTCGAAACTCGGCCAAACTAACAAAATCGAACACCCATTCAATAAAGAGTCCAACCATACCAAGATTATCCAATTCTGACCTCAAATCGACCTTTAAATCCTCAATTTATGATTAGGAAGTTTTCACAAAATTTTCCAATATTACCAACTCAAAACACTAATTAAATGATTTTAACAATGATGGATTCATGAATAATAATCAAATACGAGTCAAAAATACTTACCCCGATCGATTCCTTGAAAATCCCTTTTAAAATCGCCCAAAATCGAGCTCTCTAACTCAAAAGATGAAAAATGGAACAAAACCCTCAGAGGCTACAGAGTTAGGAACTTTTTCACTTCTATTCATCTCTGTCGTGCGGTTTGATCTCAATGCTAATTGAACTTCTACTCTATTCTTTCGCAGATGGCGAGAACACGTATCGCTTCATCAGCTGATCAGCAGCCTGAGCCCCCTGTGGCAGCTCCTACGAGGGGCAGAGGATGAGGCCGAGGCCGGGCTAGAGGCCGAGGTAGGGGCAGGGTTCAGCCCAGAGCTTGAGCAGCTGTTCCAGCGGCAGAGCCTCAGGTTGAATTTGATGACGAGGTTCCAACCCAGACCGTTCCAGCGGGCCCAACTCAGGTTCCGGAGGGGTTCATAGCTACCCCGGTACTTCAGGATGCTTTGGTCCGTCTAGTGGGCCTTATGGAGAGTGTTACCCAGGAAGGCATACTTCTGGTAGCACCAGCCGTCTCTCGGGCTGGGGGAGGAGCACAGACTCCCGCTACTCACACTCCGGAGCAGATGGCTCCCCAGTTTCAGACTCCCGCAGCTCAGCGTAGTCCTGCCGGGTGTTGTAGCACAGACCGGTGATGGATCAGCTATGTCTTCAGATGCTTTGTGGAGGTTGGACAGGTTCACCAAGCTCTTCACTACTACCTATAGCAGTACATCTTCAGAGGATGCCCAGGACTATTTGGACAGTTGCCATGAGGTCCTACGGAACATGGGGATAGTGGAGACCAATGGGGTCGACTTTGCTGCTTTCCGTCTATCAGGTTTCGCCAAGAAATGGTGGAGAGATTATTGTTTGGCCAGACTAGTTGGGTCACCAGCTCTCACTTGGGACCAGTTCTCGCAGCTATTCTTGGAGAAGTATCTTCCTGTCACTCAGAGAGAGGACTATCGGAGGCAGTTTGAGCGTCTTCAGCAGGGTTCCGTGACTGTCACTCAGTACGAGACCAAATTTTTGGACTTGGCCCGTCATGCTCTTCTTATACTTCCCACCGAGAGAGAGAGGGTGAGGAGGTTTATTGAGAGGCTTGCTCAGCCTATCAGATTGCAGATGGACAAGGAGACAGGGATTGAGATTTCCTTCTTAGTTGAGATGGTTTTAGCTCAGGGGAGCGGTCAGGGGTCTGACAAGAGGCCTCGTCACTTCGGTGGATTTAGTGGGACCTCATCTGGAGGTCGGGGTACTTTTGGTAGAAGGCATCATCCCAGGCCGTTTTATTCAGCGCTTCAGGCATCCCTTGGAGCTTCAGGGAGTCGTGGACCTTATGTACCTCCTTTAGCGTAGCCAGTCTACAGTGCACCGCCAGCTCTCATCAGAGCACCTCCTCTTTAGAGTTATTATCGCGGTCAGCCGACCCGTCAGGGTCAGTCTCAGTTTCCTCAGCCGCAGTATTCATATGGATGTTTTGAGTGTGATGAGTATGGGCATATCCGAAGGGCTTGTCCGAGATTAGTGGGTGTTCAGTCGCAGCAGCAGAGTTCTCGTTCCATGATTCTAGCACCGCCTGCTCAGCCAGCTAGAGGTAGGGGTCAGGGAGCCAGAGGTAGGGGTCAGCCCGCTAGAGGTGGAGGTCAGGCCATTAGAGGTGGAGGCCAAGCCGCTAGAGGTGGAGGCGTTGTCCCAAGGATATGGTTCAGGGTGGTGGGCCCAGCCCCAATGTTATGCTATTCCATCTAGGCCTGAGGCTGAGTCCTCCGATGCAGTTATCACATGTACGATTTCAGTTTGCAATAGAAATGCTTCAGTTCTATTTGATCCAGGGTCTACATACTCCTATGTGTCATCTTATTTTGCCCCATATCTGGTTGTGCCTCGTGATTCTTTGAGTGCTCCCGGGTATGTGTCCATTCCAGTAGAGGATTCTATCATTGTAGATCGTGTCAATCATTTGTGTGTGGTTGTTATTGGGGGTCTTGAGACTAGTGTAGATCTCCGACTTCTCGATATGGTGAATTTCGATGTCATTTTAGGGATGGATTGGCTGTCACCTTATCATGCTATGTTGGATTGTCACGCCAAGACCGTGACCTTAGCCTTGCCGGGGTTGCCTCGATTGGAGTGGAGAGGGACCCCTGGTCATTCTATCAGCAGGGTTATTTCATATGTGAAGACTCGGCGTATGGTTGAAAAGGGGTGTTTGGCTTATTTGGCTTATGTTCGTGATTCTAGTGCTGAGGTTCCTTCTGTGGATTCTGTACTAGTTGTTCAGGAGTTTCCAGAGGTATTTCCTGCAGACCTGCCGGGATGCCGCCCGATAGGGATATTGACTTTTGCGTTGATTTGGCCCCGGGCACTCAGCCCATTTCTATTTCTCCGGATCGCATGGCCCCGCCAGAGTTGAAAGACTTGAAGGAGCAGTTGCAAGATTTGCTTGATAAGGGCTTTATTAGGCCTAGAGTCTCGCCCTAGGGTGCACCGGTGTTGTTTGTTATAGGGGTGGGCATAAAATCCGAAAAATCGAATTCCGAACCGGACCGAATTAATTCGGTATTTCGGTTTTGGTTTTTTTCGATATTTCGGTCTAATTCGGTATTGCATTTTCGGTATTTCGGTATTTCGGTACGGTCCTCGGTTAGAATTTTGAAATTTCGGTATACCGAAATACCGAATTACCAAATTTTTAAAGATATTTTTTTAAGTTGGACCTATATCTCACTGCCCACTGCCCAGCCCCAGCGCCCAAGCCCAAACGTTTTTAATTTAATTCCCAGCGCCCCAGCCCATCGCCCCAGCCCAACTGCCCAAGCCCAACAGCAGCATATTTCATTATTTTTGTTTCTAGGCCAGCACACTATTTTAATATTTTTAGTGCCATCAATGTTCAGATGTCGTGGAATCAATTGGGTGTGAGGATGTCACTACAGTTTCGTCGTTGAATCAATTGGGTCGTTGAATCATTTTTGGTGCTTGTTTTCATTTTCAGATTAGGAGTGCGTGTGAACTAATCAACTAGTCGGGAAAAGTTGCATCAATCCAGGAAGGTAGAAGCCATAATATTAAACCGAAACCGTACCGAACCAAAATAATAAATACCGAACCGTACCGAAATATTTTGGTACGGTATTTGGTATACACAATTGATAAATCGAATACCGAAATACCGAACCGAAATTCTTAAATACTGAACCGAAATACCGAACGCCCACCCCTAGTTTGTTAAGAAGAAGGATGGATCGATGAGGATGTGTATAGATTATCAGCAGTTGAACAAAGTCACCATCAAGAACAAGTATCCATTGCCGAGGATTGATGATTTGTTTGATCAGCTTTAGGGTGCCAAGGTATTTTCGAAGATTGATTTGAGATCTGGCTACCATCAGTTGAGGATTAGGGCATCCGATGTCCCTAAGACAGCTTTTCGCACTGTACGGGCATTATGAGTTTCTAGTGATGTCATTTGGGCTGACAAATGCCCCAGCAGCATTCATGGATTTGATGAACCGAGTGTTCAGGCCGTATCTGGATTCCTTCGTGATTGTCTTCATTGATGATATTTCGATCTATTCCCGCAGCCGAGAGGAGCACGAGTAGCATCTTCAAGTCGTTCTTCGAACTCTGAGAGACAGTCAGTTGTATGCCAAGTTTTCGAAATGTGAGTTTTGGTTGAGTAGTTGCTTTCTTGGGTCATGTTGTATCAGCAGAGGGTATTTAGGTGGATCCTAAGAAGATTGAGGCAGTCAGGGACTGTCCTAGACCCACATCAGCTACAGAGATCCGGAGTTTCTTGGATTTTGCGGGTTATTCCATCAGTTTGTGGAGGGGTTTTCATCTATAGCGGCCCCGATGACCAGGTTGACCTAGAAGGCTGCCCCGTTCAGGTGGTCGGACGAATGTGAGGCGAGCTTTCAGAAGCTCAAGACAGCTTTGACTTCGGCACATGTGTTGGTGTTGCTCACAAGTTCTGGGCCACATACAGTATTTTGTGGCGCATCTCGTATTGGACTTGGTGCGGTGTTGATGCAGAATGGCAAGGTTATTGCATATGCTTCGCGGCAGTTGAAGATTCACGAGAAGAACTATCCAGTTCATGATTTGGAGCTAACATCCATTGTTCACGCGCTGAAGATCTGGAGGAATTATTTATATGGCGTGTCATGTGAGGTGTTCACGGATCATAAGAGTTTGCATTACTTGTTCAAGCACAAGGAGCTGAATTTGAGGTAGAGAAGGTGGTTGGAGCTATTGAAGACTATGATATCACCATCTTGTATCATCCTGGGAAGGCCAATGTAGTAGCCGATGCTTTGAGTAGGAAGTCAGCTAGTATGGGCAGCCTTGCATATATTCCAGTCGGGGAGAGACCGCTCGCTTTGGATGTCCAGGCTTTGACCAATCAGTTCGTGAGGTTGGATGTCTTTGAGCCCAGCCGTGTTCTAGCTTGTACAGTCGCTCGGTCTTCATTATTTGAGCGTATCAGGGAGCGGCAGTATGATGATCCTTATTTGCTTGTCCTTAGGGACACGGTACAACATGATGGTGCCAAGCAGGTTACGGTTGGAGATGATGGATTTTTGAGAATGCAGGGTCGAGTTTGTATGCCTAATGTGGATGGACTTCGTGAGTTGATTCTAGAGGAGGCCCATAGTTCCCGGTATTCTATTCATCCGGGCGCCGCCAAGATGTATCAGGACTTGCGGCAGCATTATTGGTGGAGGAGAATAAAGAAGGATATTGTTGCATATGTGGCTCGGTGTTTGAACTGACAGCAGATAAAGTACGAGCATCAGAGACCCGGTGGTTTGCTTCAGCAGATCGAGATTCCTGAGTGGAAGTGGGAGCGTATCACTATGGATTTTGTTGTTGGACTCCCACGGACTCAGAGGAAGTTCGATGCAGTATGGGTTATTGTTGATAGCCTGACTAAGTTAGCGCATTTCATTCCTGTAGAAATTTCCTATTTCTCGGAACGGTTAGCTGAGATCTATATCCGGGAGATTGTTCGCCTTCATGGTGTGCCCGTGTCTATCATTTCGGACCGAGGTACGCAGTTTACCTCGCATTTTTGGAGGGCAGTACAACATGTGTTGGGTATGCGGGTCGAGTTGAGCACCGCATTTCATCCTCAGACGGATGGACAGTCCGAGCCTACTATTCAGATTTTGGAGGATATGCTTTGCATCTGTGTTATCGACTTTGGAGATTCTTGGGATCAGTTCTTGCCGTTAGCGGAGTTTGCCTACAACAACAACTACCAGTCGAGCATCCAGATGGCCCCTTATGAGGAATTATATGGTAGACTATGTCGATCGTTAGTTGGGTGGTTTGAGTCGGGGGAGGCTCGGTTGTCGGGTACGAATTTGGTCTAGGATGCCTTGGATAAGGTTAAGATTATTCAGGATAGGCTTCGTACACTCAGTCCAGGCAAAAGAGTTATGTCGACCGTAAGGTTCGTGATGTGGCATTCATGGTTGGAGAGCGAGTGTTGCTTCGAGTGTCGCCCATGAAGGGTGTGATTGTCGATGCCCCCTTTTTCTAAAGGCAAAATTTTACGACATTTGGGCAGACAACTCTATTCCTTTTGGGAATTTGGGTTTTGAGATTTAGAAGAGTCGCCACCTAATGATTGAGTGCATTAGGACACTAAGGAGTAAGAAAATAAAAGAACCAGAGAACGGGTAAGGCTTGAAATTATCCCAGGGGGAAGGTGTTAGGCACCCCCCAAGATCCACTAGTGTGGTTCCCGGCCATGCTACAATTTGTGACTTTAAAGCGAATAAACACACAAGACGACTTCACATAACGATTACAAGTAGGATTATATAAAGGTTAAATAAGCATGCTAAAGTTAGGGAATAGATGGTTTCATGTTCGTTTAAAAGAATGTATAAATGCAGAAAATGAGGGTCAAGTAACGAATGCAAATAATCAGACAAAGAAGTAAAATGGGCGGAAGTTTAAAAAAAATGAAAACAGTGCTGGAAATTCCAAAAAAGGTTTGAATTAAAATGAAATACAAAGTTTAAAGAACGGGAAAACTGACGTAAGCACATACGGAGGGAGGGGGATCCTAGGTTTATAAATAACATGGATCATCCACGCAACACCCGGTAACAAATTATACGCGTGGTGTTATCACGTGATCATCATCTCCATGTCTACCCTTTCCCACCCTGTTTAAGGTATTAAAGCGCGGAATGGTATCGTTACTTATTGCATGCTATTACCCGTCCCGATCCTATCAGTCTCGAAGGCATTGAGACTACTAATCCTAAAAGGGAAGGGAATTGGGGCTTTTCAGAGTTTAAAAGGATAAAAAGTCTAGGGCGACAAGCAAGAACACATAAGCAGTTAGGGGAAGAACACATAGCAATTAAGGCTCAAGTAGGCCTCTCACTTAAAAGAGCAAATTGTATAGCATGACTTCAAATACTGGTTGTGGTCTGAATTAAAATTACATAAAGGGGGTGGCTAATTTATTACATATTTTCAGATAAGGAGTCCGAATTAGGCCTTGTCTGGATGTAGTTTATCAGAATTGACGCAATTAATTACCTAATAGTTTGCCTAAGTGAGGCCTATAGGCATGACATCTAATAGAGCGTACTGATTTTAGGGAAAAGGTTGCTGGTTATATAAACGAAAGATCTGCAGATTTTGACGACCTTATGACTTTTAGACTCGTAGATGAAATAGACGAAGCTGGTTCAGTTGATTATCCCTACAGGCATGATTTCTAAGCGTAATTGGTTTTAAACAAATACATAAATGCAAGAGTCCTATAGGCATAGTATCTAGAGTGAAGTTGGTTATTTATTAAACCTATGATTGTTTGCCTAATGGCATGTATATGCAGAAGTGCAGAAACCTAAGATCATGATTTCTATATGCAGAACTTATAGACATAATTCCTAAGATGCAGAAGTGCAGGATTATAGACATAATTTCTATAATGCAGATGTGAGGAAACCTAAAGTCATGATTTCTATATGCAGGACTTATAGACATAATTTCTAAGATGCAGAAATGCAGAATTTATAGGCATAATTTCTACAATGCAGAAACCTAAAGTCATGATTTCTATATGCAGAACTCATAGACATAATTTCTAAGATGCAGAAATGCAGAATTTATAGGCATGAGTTTAAAATGTAGAATGCGGAAATTGTAAATAACCTATAGGCAGGTTTTCTACCCTTGGCATGCATTCATCCCCATCCCTTTCCACTAGCCACCCCCAATTGTTATTACAAATTATTACAGACCCAAATGAATCAGAAAAGAAAAGTAAAATTACATCAGAAACTCCAACTACATCCAAACAGCCTAATTCAGACTTCAAAGTCCAACAATATGAGATAGACCAACTTCCAGGATCAGATTTCCAAAAGCCTTTCTCATATCTGGGATGTGTCAAAGTTCTCAAGAGTCTCAAAGGGGCTCCGGGCAGTGCTTACACCCCAAACACATTGCAGAATTAAGATCATAGTGCAGTATGGAAATACCAGCCCTCAGATGTCCAAGTTCAGAGGGAACTCAAGGTCCCAAAGCAAGGCTCATAAGAGAGGGGCAGAACTTAAAGGTCTAAGAATAAGTGTAAGTGCATAGGGGAAGAGCCATGGCAGGCTGGTGGTCATGCTCAGCAATTAGAATGCTGGCACACCCCTGACCAGCCTGTCAGCCAATTTAGGAGTTAGGATCCATTGTGGATCAGGTTATAGCCTGGACAGCAATTAGGGTACTGCCAGGCCAAGAACCTTAACTCAAACACATAGAAGGGAGTAGGGGTAGGGATTCACAATAGAAAAGGCAAGGAAGGAGCATAATTAACACAAATCCCTGAACATAAGTAGTAAAGTAAACAAGGATGCTGAAACTATGAAGTAAACACATAGGGGTGAGGCATAAAATTAAATGAAAAAAATACCAGTTTCAAAGGAAAACAAGTAAGAAAACAGTAGTCTTTGAAAAGCCAAGTTGCAAGCACAGCAGTTCCAAAAGGTCTCAAGCAATGCAGAGTATTGAATTTAAATTAGTAAGGTAAATGTGTGAGTTGAAAGTAAGAAGTTCGAGGTATTGAACTTGAAGTATAGATGCGAAGTATTTGATTGGGAGTGTAGATGTAAAGTTAGGTCTTGTTAAAGTGCAAAAGTGCACCCCCTTTTATAGTGCAAAGAGAACCAGTAAGAAAGGTAAAGAAATCGTTGGAATCAGTCTCCCTTTGGTTAAGGGATTCTGATTCCAACGGGTAGAAATTAGTTAAGGAAAGATATTTTTACGAAAACCTTTCAAAGTAGCACAAAAGGGGTAAATACATAGAAGTTATTTAAGGAAACAGTCAATGGTACACGGTTTGTGCCAAATATGGCAAGGGAATCAATTAAACAACCATGAAACGAAAAATTGCAAGTTCAATTGAATGAACCAAGTCAAGAAAGGTAAAGGAGGTTCAATCGAAGGAAAATCAGTGGAAAATCATTAGCCTTATTAAAGGGATTTAAGAATCAATCACTTAGTTGATAAAAAAAACCTTTTAAAGAGAAATTTCTCATATATATAAGCACACAGATCAAACGAAAAGAGTCGTTAGGTTATTTAGAAAAGAGTTTAACACTGAAGGTCTCAGAGTCACAAGCAAAGAGATTCAAGCTTAATTACAGACTCACAGTGAGTCTGAAAGCCTAGGGTCCCAATGCGGAACCCTAGTACCACTTGTCAAAGAAACCTCAAAACCTAGGGTTTCGAATAGAATCAGAGGTGAGAAAACAATGTCTTTGAAAGAGTCTTAGAAATCTCTTTCAAAGACTTATGAGAGGCAAACATACACAAACAAGCTCAGAAGAAAGAGATAATGCGAGTTTTTAAACAACAGTAGGGAAAAATACACAAACAAAACTCACTAAAGCGACCAAAATCCAGGATTCAAACATAAACACATATAGCAAAGAGTGAGGAAAACAACACAAATTAACATGCGAGCATAAGGATAACAGCAGAAAAAATAGAAGAGTCTTGCATAATAATAAAAAAGAAGAAACAAGAGAGAAAACTCATGCATAATAAGAAGAAAACATACGAGCATAAACACACATAAAGAAAGAACAAGAAAGATCAAAAAATTATTTGAAGAAACCCTAAAATTGAGATTGAACGATTTTAAAGAGGAAATTTGGAAAAAACCTTTTGAAACGTCAAATAACCCTCAGGCATGTCACAGATCTAAAAGAAATAAGCAAGTACAGAACCTCAGACGGCTTAGAGTTGCAGAGAAAACCCTAGAATAAGAAAGGTCTTGAGGAAAGTCGGATCCTGAGTCGAAAAGACTCATATTGCTTGAACACGCCGGAATAATGGCCGGAAAGGCCATAGATCAACAGATCTGAGAAAGATCTAAAGAGAGACATTGAGGTCGGGCTCCAGAACCCCGAGCAGCTTAGGTTTAAGGGTGAGAGTGAGTAAGTACAGACCATCCATGGCCCGGAATGCCATGAATTCCGGTGGAAACATGGTAGAAACAGGTGGGAGATGATTAGGGTTTCGGAGTGGGCTTGAGAGAATTTGAGAGATGAAGAGTTCAAAGGCGGCGTATCTGATAGAATGGATTAGGGTTAGGTGGGTTAGCGAATTAAAAAGGAAAGAAAGAATATCGGCCGTTGATCAAAATGATCAACGACCTGGATTTAAAGGGAAGCCGGGTGGGTTTAAAATTGGGTCAGGGTCGGGTTAAAATTGGAATCGGGTTATTTTGGTTTGGGGCGGAATTGGGGGTTAAATTGAGGTTAAAATTGAAAAAAAATGAGGCTATAATTGAAATAAAAACGGGCTAGATGTTAAATAGATAATTTTCCCCTTTTCTTTTTATAAAAATAGTAATAATGATTTTTAAAACAAATTAAAAGCACTGAACTAATCAATAATACATAAATACTAATCCAAAATGCTGGAAATAATTTTATAATTGTAAAAATGCTTTTAATCGTAAAATAGGCTATAATTGCAATTATATGCAATTTAGCTTTAGAAATACCAAATAAATTTGTAAAAATATACAAAAATCACCTTAATTATATTTTGGTGTAAATATGAGAGTAGAAATAAACTATTCACGAAAATGATAATTTGGGAATAATTATTGGATTTTGTACTGCTAGAAATAGACAATAAATTGATTTGAAACCTTTAAAAAATTGGGGGGGGGGGGGGTAGGGGGGACAAGACTCTTGGGTATGCTTATATATGCATACACATGCTATTTTGGAGGTATTTTGAGTATAAAAAAAATACATAGGGAAAAATTGGGTGTCAACAGTGATGAGATTTGGGATGAAGGGCAAGCTAAGCCCTAGGTTCATTGGGTGTCAACAGCTGCCCCTCTTTACCCGGGAAGGATGAAAGAGTTTTCGGGTAAAGATATGATGGCCAATTTTGACCGAATGAAACGATTGAAGAATTTTGACCGAGCTCTGGTCCTGAGCTGCCTACATATCCCTAGTCTTACAGGAATCAGGCCATATGTAGTTCGGGATCCGTCGACGGAATATGCCGATGGGGATTTTCCAAGAAGGGCGCGATGGTCAGAGTTTGATAGGCTGCGGAAACGGGAGCGGGATCGCTCCTGCTGAGACGGCCGTTGCTAGCCGGTGTACCTGCAAATGAATAATACCAACATATATTGTGCGAAAATTTAAACGTGATGCAAGTTCCCGTTGGACCATGAATGCTGTCTTTGGACGGTTAGGATGACGTCCTCGGACTATGGTGTCCTGGGCCATGAAACACATAATAAAGGATTCGCAGGATATGAAATGATGCTCTCGGTTTATGAGAATGATGCCTCCGAACCATGATACCCTTGAATAATGCGATGCAGAGATAAATGTGGGGTCCTCAGGCCATGGCATGACGTTCTCGGGCTATGAAAATAGTGCCTCTGAACAATGATGCCTTCGGAATATTTGGCGATCTTTCAGCCCATGAAATGCAGGATTTGGCGATCTTTCAGCCGATGCAAGACTTAGAAAAAATGACGATCTTTCAGCCGATGCAAGGTTTACATGAAGCGGCGATATTTCAGCCATGCAAAGATGTAAGTAAAATGGCGATCTTTCAGTCGATGCAGGATTTAAATAAAGTGGCGATATTTCAGCCAATGCAAGACATAAATAAAAATGGCGATCTTTCAGCCGATGAAAGATTTAAATGAAGCGGCGATATTTCAGCCATGCAAAGATGTAAGTAAAATGGCGACCTTTCAGCCGATGCAAGATTTAAATGAAGAGGCGATATTTCAGCCATGCAAAGATGGAGACAGAGCTTAGTCTCGAAAGGCAGAATGGTAGCCTTATGCAATGCAAGAATGCATATGGAGGTAGAGCTTAACCTCGGAAGGCAGAATAGTAGCCTAATGCAATGCAGGAATGCAGATGGAGACATAGCTTAGTCTCGCAAGGCAGAATAGCAGCCTTATGCAATGCAAGAATGCAGATGGAGGTAGAGCTTAACCTCGGAAGGCAAAATAGCAGCCTCATGCAATGCAAGAATGCAGATGGAGGTAGAGCTTAACCTCGGAAGGCAGAATAGTAGCCTTATGCAAAAATGAAAGATGAATAAAAATTCTTAGCTGATAGCTGATAGCTGATATTTGACATTGATATTGTGGCTGCTGGGGATGTTGTGTGCGGATAGCAAATGTAAATAGGTGATGGTTCTGAGAGTCATATTCCCGAAAAATATGAGTGTATAAATGTATTCGATGATCTGCGACTTGGGTGCCTGCATCCAAAGAAAAATCGTGAGTTTTGTAGAGGGGGAAGGTTAGTTCGTATCTTCGTGGACTTTGCTTGACTGGCTCGGCTCTGTTTAGGGTGATACTGTGGGTACCCTCGGCTAGCGTTGCTAAACAAAGCGATTTTGATAATAGACATGCATGAGTTTTGTTAAGGATATGATATAAGTATATATTTAAGAAATAGGTTTAGATGAACCGACGACTGTGACGTGGCTCAAAACACTGCGACCTTTCTTGCTACAGAATTTTGAGGGCCCCCCTCAAAATTCTGCCCCAGTTTAGTGGGTTGCTGCTTCTGACAGCTGCTTGCAATGATCGGGTGAAGTTACTTCGGAATTTTGAGGGTCCTCCTCAAAATTCTGCCCCAGTTTCCAATTGCGGGGGGGAAGGGGGGAATGAAAGTTTTATTGAATTGTGACCGAACCCATAAGGCTGCCTACGTATCCCCTCTTAAACGAGAATCAGGTCAGACGTAGTTCAAATACATAAGGAAATCATAAATGGTTACACATAGTATCGCTTGACCGCATATGAATTTATTGGTTTTGGCCAAACTTCTCCGTCCATTTTTGCAAGTATGAGGGCTCCTCCTGTCAGAACCCGATGAACCATGTATGGACCTTGCCAGTTAGAGGAGAACTTCCCTTTGGCTTCATCTTGATGTGGAAAAATCTTCTTCAACACCAGCTGCCCTGGTGTAAACCGTCTTGGTCTGACTCTCTTGTTGAAGGCTCTGGTCATTCTGTTTTGGTAAAGTTGACCATGGCAAACTGCGTTCATCCTTTTTCCATCTATGAGAGCTAACTGTTCGTAACAATTCCTTACCCATTCTTCATCGTCGATTTCTGCTTCCTGTATGATTCTTAGGGATGGAATTTCTACCTCGGCGGGGATGACCGCTTCCGTACCATAAACCAGCATATAGGGAGTTGCACCAGTCGATGTGCGGACCGTGGTGCGATACCCTAACAAAGCAAATGACAGCTTCTCATGCCACTGCTTATGCTTTTCTACCATCTTTTTCAATATCTTCTTGATGTTCTTATTGGCGGCTTCTACAGCTCCGTTCATCTGAGGTCTGTAGGCTGTGGAATTCTTGTGTTTGATCTTGAAGGTTTCGCACATGGCTTTCATCAAATCATTGTTGAGGTTGGAACCGTTGTCAGTAGTGACTGATTCTGGGATCCCGAATTGACAAATGATACGGTCACGGACAAAGTCTACCACGACTTTCCTGGTCACTGCTCTGTAAGATGCTGCTTCAACCCATTTAGTGAAATAATTAGTTGCTACTAGGATAAACCTGTGCCCATTTGATGCGGCAGGTTCGATTGGTCCGATAACATCCATTCTCCATGCGGCGAACTGCCATGGCGAGCTTGTTGCATTAAGCTCATTTGGAGGCACCTTTATCATGTCTGCATGGATCTGACAGTGGTGGCACTTTCGAACATACTGGATGCAGTCCGTTTCCATAGTCATCCGAAAATAACCTGCCCGGAGTATCTTCTTGGCTAAGACAAAACCGTTCATATGTGGACAACAGGTCCCAGCATGAATTTCCTCTAGCAGTTTGGATGCTTCCTTTGCGTCAACACATCATAGCAATCCCAAATCAGGAGTTCTCTTAAACAGGATTCCTCCGCTGTGGAAGAAATTGTTGGATAACCTTCGCAGAGTGCGCTCCTGAATAGCATTTGCAAGCTCTAGATATTCTCCTTCGGCCAAAAAATCCTTGATGTCGTGGAACCAGGGCTTTCCGTCTGCTTCTTCCTCGACATAAGCACAGTAAGCTGGATGATCGTGAATCTTTACTGGAATAGGGTCTATGAAGTTCTTATCTGGATGCTGAATCATGGATGATAGAGTGGCCAATGCATCGGCAAACTCATTCTGGACTCTGGGGACATGCCGGAACTCTGTCTTTATGAACCTTTTCCTCAACTCCTGTACATGATGCAAATACGGGAGTATCTTGGAGTTCTTGGTCTCCCATTCTTCTCGGACCTAATGTATAAGCAAATCCGAATCTCCAATCACTAGCAACTCTTAGACGTTCATGTCAATGGCCATCTTGAGCCCCAAGATGCAAGCTTCGTACTCGGCCATATTGTTGGTGCATGGGAACCTGAGCTTGTCGGATACCGGATAATGCTGGCCGGTTTCTGATACTAGGACTGCTCCTATGCCAACTCCCTTGAAATTTGCTGCTCCGTCGAAAAACATCCTCCAACCATTATAGGATTCTGCAATGTCCTCTCCTATGAAGGATACCTCCTCATCAGGAAAATACGTCTTCAGAGGCTCGTATTCTCCATCCACAGGGTTTTCAGCGAGGTGATCCGCTAGTGCCTGTCCTTTGATTGCTTTCTGAGACACGTAGACAATGTCAAATTAACTTAGCAGGATCTGCCACTTGGCTAGCTTGCCAGTGGGCATGGGCTTCTAAAAGATATGCTTCAATGGGTCCATTCTTGATATGAGATACGTAGTATAAGCACAGAAATAATGCCTCAACTTCTGAGCTACCCAAGTCAGAGTACAACAGGTGCGCTCTAGTAAGGAATATCGGGCCTCGTACGGGGTGAACTTCTTGCTGAGATAATAAATGGCCTGCTCTTTTCTCCCCATTTCATCATGCTGCCCCAGAACACAACCAAACGCTCCATCCAATACTGCAAGGTAGAGTAGCAGGGGTCTACCTGGTTCGGGCGGAACCAGAACTGGCGGTGTTGATAGGTACTCTTTGATCCTGTCGAAGGCTTTCTGGCAGTCGTCGGTCCATTTGGTAGCGGCGTCCTTTTTCAACATCTTGAAGATTGGCTCACAAATGACTGTGGACTTAGCGATGAACCGGCTGATGTAGTTAAGTCTCCCCAAGAAACTCATAACCTCCTTCTTGCTTTTTGGCGGCGGCAATTCTTGAATACTTTGACCTTTGATGGATCCAATTCTATCCCTCGGCGGCTCATAATGAACCCAAGTAGCTTTCCGGCAGGAACCCCAAATGCACATTTTGCGGGATTCAACTTCAGGTTGTACCTTCTCAGTCTATTGAAGAATTTCTTCAAATCTCCCATGTGATCAGCGGCTTTCCTGGATTTGATGATGACGTCGTCTACATACACTTCAATCTCCTTGTGTATCATGTCATGAAAAATTATGGTCATGGCCCTCATGTAGGTGGCCCCTGCATTTTTTAACCCAAACGACATCATTTTGTAACAATACATCCCCCACGGCGTAATGAAAGCCGTTTTCTCAGCGTTCTTTTCATCCATCCATATCTGATGGTACCCGGCAAAACAATTAACGAATGACTGCAACTCATGCTTGGCACAGTTGTCAATCAAGATGTGTATATTCGGCAAGGGGAAGTCGTCTTTAGGACTGGCCCGGTTGAGATCCCGGTAGTCGACGCAAACTCTAACCTTCCCGTCCTTCTTTGGTACTGGCACAATGTTGGCTAACCATGTTGGATATTCTACTACCCGGAGGACCTTAGCTTTAACCTGCTTAGTGACTTCTTCCTTGATTTTCAAACTCATGTCTGGCTTGAACTTTCTGAGCTTTTGTTTCACTAGCGGACATGCCGGATCAGTCGGTAATTTGTGAGCCACAATGGATGTGCTTAGACCAGTCATGTCGTCATATGACCATGCGAATATGTCCTCATATTCCTTTAGAAATTCTGTGTACTCTTCCTTCTCCGACGGTGACAAGTGAACGCTGACTCGTGTTTCTTTGATGTTCTCTGCATCCCCCAGATTGACGATCTCCATCTCGTCCAGGTTGGACATAGGCCTATTCTCGAAATTCTCGACTTCCTTAACAATTTCTTCCGGTATATCATCTTCCTCTAAATCTGTGTTCGTTTGTCGCGTTGTCTCGTTGCATGTCACAGTCATTGGTTCATCAAGATAAGTAATAGTAATGTTGTGTGAGTAAAGTAATGAGGGAAAATAATAAGAGAGATATTTGTAAGAAAATTGAAATACTTTAATAAATTCCATAAGTGTTTTGAACATTGGAGCTCTTTCTTGTGAAAAAAGAAAAATGCGAAAGGAAAATAAACTTTAATAAAGCAAAATAGCACGTAATGCTTTGTTCAGCCTTGCTACCCCAAGGCACGTTGGGCTCTGGTGGTTCTGACGGTCCAGTTGCTGAGGTGTGCTCCTCTGGTCACAGCCTGTATGGAAGGGCCTTCCTCCCCCTCCTCCTTGAAAATGACACAACAGTCCATATCATCCTCTTCCAGGAATAAATTCCTCATCGCTGCTAATGCTTCCTCTTCTTCTGACCCATAGATAATCTCGGCTGGTTGAAAAGTCTACTCTAGACGGGGTATCGGCTGCTCCAATGGATAGTAAGGGCCGCGCCATGGTGGCGACCAGTCCTTTAATTCTTCCCAGGTATACTCATACCCCAACCCGAAGGTGGTACCATGCTTCTTGAGCTTGATAGGCTTAGCGATTCCTTGGAGGTTTTTGCCAAGTCCTTTGCTGGGTTCATATCCGCTCCAATTCAGTATGCTTTCAATTTTATTGTTCCACCATTTGTCTTTGTCGACCGCGTTGACCCGCTCGATGTGGTGGTATGTTTCCCCACCTAACCTTCTTCTTCCTCCAATTGCCGGAATGGTCTGTCGGCTACATATGGGGTTGCTGCCGTCACCATGAATGATCACCTCCTGGTGATTCCATTCAAATTTCACTGCCTGATGTAGTGTTGATGCCACGACCCCGGCGGCATGAATCCATGGCCGTCCCAACAGCAGATTGTAAGAAGCCGGCACGTCTATTACTTGAAAATCAACATCAAACCAAGTGGGCCCCATTTGCAAACTTAGGCTAATTTCCCCAATAGTGGACCTTTGAGATCCGTCGAAAGCTTTGACGTTGATGGCCCCATCCTTGATTTCATGCAGCCCTTTTCCCAATGTTCTGAGTGTTACCAGAGGACAAATGTTGAGACTGGACCCCCCATCGACCAGGATCCGGGTGATAAAATAATCCTCGCACTGCACAGTGATGTGCAATGCCTTGTTATGACTCAATCCTTCCGATGGCAGCTTTTCCTCGTGAAAGTTAATTTTATGACTCTCCAACACTTGTCCCACCATGTTTGCCATTCCTCCTCCAGTGATGTTGCTTAGTACATAAGCCTCACTCAATACCTTCAACAAGACATTCTTGTGTGCATCAGAACTTTGTAATAAAGCCAAGATAGAAATCTGCGCCGGTGTTTTGTTCAACTGGTCGATGATCGAGCATTCCTTGGCTTGTATCTTTCTCCAAAGATCATCGGGTCTAGTTTCAATGATGGCTTATTGGACAGAGGTCTGCTTACTCGACTCAGCTAAGTGTTCTGGGGTATAAACCCTACCGGTTCTTGTCATACCCTGCGCTGCAACTGTTTCTCCGAACTTGGCTTTTCCTTTCCTTTTTGCCTCGGCTGTGTAGTCCCATGGTATAGCTTTTGTGTGGAACGGTGTTACGGCTGTCATTGCTACTGGAATAGGCACCCTTGCCTTGGAGGGTAATACAGCAACTTCAAAGGGCTCAGGCGCCTTTGGGGACCCAAACTCGACTTCGATTGGTGTTGGCGTCTTTGCGGAGGCTGGTGCTTCAAACTCAAGCGGTATGGACATGTTCACCTCAGCATCTTCAGAAGGCTGAATTTGGACTACAATCGGGTTAAGAGTGACTGTTGGTTTCTTTAGATCGTCACCTTCCATGATCAAACTGATTGATCCTTTGGGATCCCAATCATCTTCTATTTCAATCATATGAACACTTCCACCCTTGTGGTCTGGTAGAGGGTTGTTATGAACATTCGGAGCAGGCTCCTTTTCCACGATGATCTTGTTGTCAATTAAAGCCTGGATCTTGTCCTTCAGGGAGCGGCATTCATCAATAGTGTGTCCCTTCATGCCAGAAAGGTATGCACAGGTTTTGTTTGGGTTAATCCACTGGGAGGGATTTTCTGGAGTTATGGCAGGGACAGGGGTGACATAACCAGCGGCTTTAAGTCTTTCGTACAACTGGTCGATAGGTTCAGCAATGGCGGTGTATTGTTTGGGAGGTCTGCGGTCAAAATTTGGTCGGGGTCTAGGAAAGTTTTGGCGAGTAGGAGGTGATTGATAGTGGGATGGTTGAGTGTTGTAGGCTTGGTAGACTTGTGCCGGTTGGGAATATTTGAGTGGAGGGGGTTGGTATGTGGGAGGTGGAGGTGATTGATAGGTAGGTGGTGGAGCTTGGTAGGAAGGAGTGGGCTGATATGTAAGTGGAGGTATTGGGTAAGTTTGGTATTTGACAGGTGATTTGGTTCTCTGTGCAACCATTACGGCACTTACGTCCCTCTTCTTGGATGTACCACCAGACTGCAGATCTTTGTTGGTAGCCTGTAATGCTTCAAAGTTAGTGACCATACCACTTTTAATACCTTCCTCGATCCTCTCCCCTAGCTTGATGATGTCGGAGAATTTCTGGCCTTCAATCAGCATCTACCTTTCGTAGTATTGTGGGTCCTGAGCCCGGACGAAAAACCTATTCATTTGTTCTTCTTCTAATGCCGGCCTGACCTTAGCAGTTTCTGATCTCCAACGAGTAGCATACTCGCGGAATGTCTCCGTGGGTTTCTTTTCAAGTTCTGGATGTAGAACACATCTGGCGCATTCTCCGTGTTGAATCTGAACCTGTCCATGAAATCGGACGCCATACTTACCCAGTTTGACCACTTCTTCGGGTCTTGGCTAATGTACCAATACAGCGCATCCCCTTTCAGACTTCTCATAAAGAGCTTCATGCGAAACTTTTCATCCTTTCCTACTCCGACCAGCTTGTCGCAGTATGTCCTTAAATGAACTCTGGGATCCTTGGTGCCATCGAACATTTCGAACTTGGGAGGTTTGTAACCCTCGGGCAGTTCGACATCTGGTTGAATGCAAAGGTCTTCGTAATTTAGTCCCTCGATCCCCTTGTTTCCTTCAACACCCTGAACTCGGCTAGTCAGCTTCTTGAGTTCTGCGGCCAGACTCTTGATAAGAGAGTCTTTGTCATCAGACTCAGGTGCGCTTGAGGCGGGCTGAATGGGGTGTGGTATGGTTTCGACATAGATGGGGGTGTTGTGGTGACGATCATTTGTGGAGTTCAGTGGTTCGGGGATGAGCAGTGGGGTGTTGCTTTAAGTGTGGCATGTGTTGCAGTGGTGATGGGGAGTGGATTGGTTTTGTGTCTTCGGGATGTTTTGAGAGAGGTATGGGATTTTGAGTGTTGGGGAAGCTGATATCCGGGGTAGTGAGGGAAAATGACAAGCTTGCCAAGTTCCGAACTTGGTCCAATTCTTCCTGAAATTTTAGTAACTTCTGTTCGAGTTGGGAGGCACTTTCCTTGGAAACCTGAATACCTTGAGAAGTCTCTATCCTTTCAACTGGCTTTCGTTTCTGATGTTGCTCAAATCTTCTATCTTTCCTTTGTTCTTATTTCTGATAGGACTCGGAGGAGGAGGAGGCGGAGGACCCTTGGATCTTGTGGAATATAATGACGATGCTAGAGTGCACGAACTAACCTTTGGGGAGGGGAATAAGCAAAAGTAAAAACAAAATGTAACAGGTTAGTAGGGATCGCGAGAAGAAAATGTTGCAATATTTAAACACATAGTGTAAGAATATAAATCGTGTCCTAAATTGGGAGCCTCGTTGTGCCCGAGGTAAGCCTAGCGACAAGTAAATTTGGAGAACTTAGAATGCTAAATGCCTCATTTTATTGATGAAAATAAGACAAATCTCATAACGACACTTAAATAACAGGAAATAAAGATGTCACTAGTGGCCATAGGCCTTATTACATTTAAAGCAAAGAAAAGACTCCTAACTACTTGGTCCCAGAAGGACCTTCCCCAGACTCGGCATCTTTAGCTCGAATAGCTTCACCAGCTCACGCAATCCTAGCAACAAGTAGGCCCTCGCCAGATGTCCGCCTTCGTTTCCTTCAGCAACTCGGCAATCTTCAACCCTCTTCAGGAACTTCTTTTCTAGCTCCACTATGCCCCACTCCAAACAGATTAGTCGTTTGTTGGCGTTGACAGCCATATCTTTCCATTCTCCAATTAGCTTTTGATTGGCTTCTTGTATTTCGCGGTGCTCATTTTCACGTTCCCGCATCCTCTTGCGCAATTGGTTGTACTTAGCCTGTACTTCAGCCTTTTCGTCGATGACCCTATGACCTCGAACAAGCCTGAGTTGTCCTAACCCACTATGATCGTCCTCCAACCAGCCTGGATAGTATGGAGTATAACCAGTGTGGTACCTGTCTGGTTCTATGGAATCCTTTCCCAGGATGATTTTGCAGTGCCACACATGCTGAGCTTGACACTTGTACGGACTATCGTCAGCCTGGAAGTCGGCCCAGTAATGACTCATCTTGTCGACCCTTGGTATAACCTGCTTCCTGCCTGCTTGTCTCATAACCCGGATAGGGACATATAAGTAGGTCCCTCTTAAACCAATCAGTAACTGAAATGGAGTATCCCTAGACCGTAGATGAATTCTTCAATAGGGAACCACTCGAACATCCATTGCACCCGGTCTTTAGTAAGATTGTCGAAGAGCTCGACCCACTCTCTAGCATTCTCTGGTTGGGCGAACATGTTGGGCATATAATTCATCCGCTTTGGGTGATGAAAAGCGATATGATCATCCCAATCTCTACGATGGATTTCCTGCCGGTACTCACCCCTTTGGAGGTGCTCCATAAGCCATAGTTGGAGTAGCAAATTACATCCCTCGAAATGTTTGGCCCCTTGTTGACATCTTTCTAGGGCTCGGTATATCTCTGCAACTATCATTGGCACAAGGCTGAATGGCTGCCCGTTAATTCCTTCCATCAAGGTCTTGGTGACCATGGCCAGTCTGGTATGGATTCTTGCTTTCTTTGTCGGAAAAACTATCATCCCCAAGAAACAGAACATAAACACAAATACCCTTCGGTGTACGTGCCCTAATGAAGTGATGGCGAACTCGTCCGGATAGGTACGGTATGATTTGCTATGGCCGTACCTTTCATACAGATGGTCAAAGGGAATGTAAGACTTCTCCAAACATGTCAAGTCGGGATTCTTCTTTAGACCCATCATCTTAAGAAAACCCCTACCCTTACGATTTTCCGGCATTAGCAAACCCGGAGTTTGCCATGGTATCCCTGCCAGTCCTCCTATCTCCTCAAGCAAAGGTGTCATCTCAATGTCTCCGAAGCGGAATACCGATCTATCACAGTCCCAAAACAAAGTTGCAACTTCTATGATTTTGTTGTTGGGTTGAATGTCTAGGAGAGAAGGCAGGTTTCCTAGATACTTCCTGACATGAGTCTGATCGCTGGAATGAAGATCCTTCCACCAGCTTAGCAATTTGGGGTGAATGTGGGTGACCATGCCGAATCTGGGGACTTCGTGCCTCATTTCTGCAAAACAAAAAGGTTAGGCCCCTTTCCCCCACCGGACTCGACTATTTAATATCAATAATTAGCATAAGAAGCACTTAGTTCTCCAAATGAATGCACAGAACGTGGTAAGGTCCGTTTGGGTCTCAAGAAAACCCAGTGGACTTTGGACAAGGCTATCTTAAAGAGTCATTATGCGGACAACATAACTGACTCTGCTAGGTTTGACCATGATGCATGCACAATTAAATAGAGTAGGGTTTCTATGGGGTTTTAGACTGGTACCCTTGAGAGGACAACTCAAGAGGGAAAGGCGCGGAACTGTCGACTACACCGTTGATCGACTGGTTTTACCGCAAATATGCCTTTGCCGGATTTAGGGGGTGATAATATCGGAAGAGCGCAACCACTCATTATAAGCGTTGCCAAGGTCTTTTGTTTGGCACGAGTGGAATATGATGTCAAAAAAAATGCAATACAATAATTAACAAATTGTCATGTACTTTCACGTTCATAAAGTAATAGTTACAATAATTGCTCGTAATTACAACAGTATTGAAGGAAAGCGGTAAAANGGGGATACAGATCATTACCTTGTTTATCGCCACCCAAATGTCTGGTGGGCACGGATTCTTGAGACAATATGTATGCCAGACAGAGAGTATATATGGATAAAGCACCGGATCACACTGAACTCCCAGTCTAAGTTCAAAAAATGAAAACAGTGCTAGAAATTCCAAAGAGGTTTGAATTAAAGTGAAATACAAAGTTTAAAGAACTGGAAAACTGACGTAAGCAAATATGGAGGGAGGGGGATCCTAGGTTTATAAATAACACGGATCATCCACGCAACACCCGGTAACCGATTATACGCATGGTGTTATCGCGTGATCATCATCTCCATGTCTACCCTTTCCCACCCCGTTTAAGGTATTAAAGCGCGGAATGGTCTCATTACTTATTGCATGCTATTACCCGTCCCGATCCTATCAGTCTCGGAGGCATTGAGACTACTAATCCTAAAAGGGAAGGGAATTGAGGCTTTTCTGAGTTTAAAAGGATAAAAAGTCTAAGGCGACAAGCAAAAACACATAAGCAGTTAGGGTAAGAACACATAGCAATTAAGGCTCAAATAGGCCTCCTCACTTAAAAGAGCAGATTGTATAGCATGACTTCAAATACTGGTTGTGGTCTGGATTAAAAAATTACGTAAAGGGGGAAGCTGATTTATTATTTATTTTCAGATAAGGAGTCCGAATTAGGCCTTGTCTGGATGTAGTTTATCAGAATTGACGCAATTAATTACCTAATAGTTTGCCTAAGTGAGGCCTATAGGCATGACATCTAATAGAGCGTACTGATTTTAGGGAAAAGGTTGCTGGTTATAAAAACGAAAGATCTGCAAATTTTGACAACCTTATGACTGATTTTAGATTCGTAGATGAAATAGACGAAGTTGGTTCAGTTGATTATTCCTACAGGCATGATTTCTAAGCGTAATTGGTTTTAAACAAATACATAAATACAAGAGTCCTATACGCATAGTATCTAGAGTGAAGTTAGTTATTCATTAAACCTATGATTGTTTGCCTAATGGCATGTATATGCAGAAGTGCAGAAACCTAAAGTCATGATTTCTATATGCAGGACTTATAGACATAATTTCTAAGATGCAGAAATGCAGAATTTATAGGCATAATTTCTACAATGCAGATGTGCAGAAACCTAAAGTCATGATTTCTATATGCAGAACTTATAGACATAATTTCTAAGATGCAGAAATGCAAAATTTATAGGCATAATTTCTACAATGCAGATGTGCAGAAACCTATAGTCATGATTTCTATATGCAGAACTTATAGACATAATTTCTAAGATGCATAAATGCAGAATTTATAGGCATGAGTTTAAAATGTAGAATGCGGAAATTGTAAATAACCTATAGGCAGGTTTTCTACCCTTGGCATGCATTCAACCCCATCCCTTTCCACTAGCCATCCCCAACAGTTATTACAAATTATTACAGACCCAAATGAATCAGAAAAAAAAGAAAAGTAAAATTACATCAAAAGCTCCAGCTACATCCAAACAGCCTAATTCAGACTTCAAAGTCCAACAATTTGAGATAAACCAACTTCCAGGATCAGATTTCCAAAAGCCTTTCTCATATTTGGGATGTGTCAAAGTTCCCAAGAGTCTCAAAGGGCTCCGGGCAGTGCTTACACCCCAAACACATTGCAGAATTAAGATCATAGTGCAGAGTGGAAATGCCAGCTCTCAGATGTCCAAGTTCAGAGGGAACTAAAGGTCCCAAAGCAAGGCTCATAAGAGAGGGGCAGAACTTAAGGGTCTAAGAATAAGTGTAAGTGCATAGGGGAATTAGGGAAAGCCTTGACAGGCTAGTGGTCATGCCCAGCAAATGGGAATGCTGGCACACCCCTGACCAGCCTGTTAGCCAAACATAAGAGTTGGGATCCATGATGGATCAGGTTATGGCCTGGGCAGTAATTAGGGTACTGCCAGGCCAAGAACCTTAACTCAAACACATAGAAGGGAGTAGGGGTAGGGATTCACAATAGAAAAGGCAATGAAGGAGCATAATTAACACAAATCCCTGAACATAAGTAGTAAAGTAAACAAGGATGCTGAAACTATGAAGTAAACACATAGGGGTGAGGCAGAAAATTAAATGAAAAACATACCAGTTTCAAAGGAAAACAAGTAAGAAAACAGTAGTCTTTGAAAAGCCAAGTTGCAAGCACAGCAGATCCAAAAGGTCTCAAGCAATGCAGAGTATTGAATTTAAATTAGTAAGGTAAATGTGTGAGTTGAAAGTAAGAAGTTCGAGGTATTAAACTTAAAGTATAGATGCAAAGTATTTGATTGGGAGTGTAGATGTAAAGTTAGGTCTTGTTGAAGTGCAGAAGTGCACCCCCTTTTATAGTGCAAAGAGAACCAGTAGGAAAGGTAAAGAAATCATTGGAATCAGTCTCCCTTTGGTTAAGAAATTCTGATTCCAACGGGTAGAAATTAGTTAAGGAAAGAAATTTTTACCAAAACCTTTCAAATTAGCACAAAAGGAGTAAATACATAGAAGTTATTTAAGGAAACAATCAATGGTACACGATTTGTGCCAAATATGGCAAGGGAATCAATTAAACAGCCATGAAACCAAAAATTGCAAGTTCAATTGAATGAACCAAGTCAAGAAAGGTAAAGGAGGTTCAATCGAAGGAAAATCAGTGGCAAATCATTAGCCTTATTAAAGGGATTTCAGAATCAATCACTTAGTTGATAAAAAAACCATTGAAAGAGAAATTTCTCATATATATAAGCACATAGATCAAACGAAAAGAGTCGTTAGGTTATTTAGAAAAGAGTTTAACACTGAAGGTCTCAGAGTCACAAGCAAAGAGATTCAAGCTTAATTACAGACTCACAGTGAGTCTGAAAGCCTAGGGTCCCAAAGCGGAACCCTAGTACCACTTGTCAAAGAAACCCCAAAACCTAGGGTTTCGAATAGAATCAGAGGTGAGAAAACAATGTCTTTGAAGAGGCTTAGAAATCTCTTTCAAAGACTTATTAGTGGCAAACATACACAAACAAGCTCAGAAGAAAGAGATGATGCAAGTTTTTAAACAACTGTAGGGAAAAATATACAAACAAAACTCAGTAAAGCGACCAAAATCCAGGATTCAAACATAAACACATATAGCAAAGAGTAAGGAAAACAACACAAATTAACATGCGAGCATAAGGATAACAGCAGAAAAAATAGAAGAGTCTTGCATAATAATTAAAAAGAAGAAACAAGAGAGCAAACTCATGCATAATAAGAAGAAAACATACGAGCATAAACACACATAAAGAAAGAACAGGAAAGATCAGAAAATTATTTGAAGAAACCCTTTTCAGAAACCCTAAAATTGAGATTGAACGATTTTAAAGAGGAAATTTGGGAAAAACCTTTTAAAACGTCAAATAACGCTCAGGCATGTCACAGATCTAAAAGAAATAAGCAAGTACAGAACCTCAGATGGCTTAGAGTTGCAGATAAAACCCTAGAATGAGAAAGGTCTTGAGGAAAGTCGGATCCTGAGTCGAAAAGACTCATATTGCTTGAACACGCCGGAATAATGGCCGGAAAGGCCATAGATCAACAGATCTGAGAAAGATCTAAAGAGAGCCATTGAGGTCGGGCTCCGAAACCTCGACCAGCTTAGGTTTAAGGGTGAGAGAGAGTGAGTACAGACCATCCATGGCCCGGAATACCATGGATTCTGGTGGAAACATGGTAGAAACAGGTGGGAGATGATTGGGGTTTCGGAGTGGGCTAGAGAGAGTTTGAGAGATGAAGAGTTAAAGGCGGCGTATCTGATAGAATGGATTAGGGTTAGGTGGGTTAGGGAATTAAAAAAGAAAGAAAGAATATCGGTCGTTGATCAAAATGATCAACGGCCTGGATTTAAAGGGAAGCCGGGTGGGTTTAAAATTGGGTCAGGGGTCGGGTTAAAATTGGAATTGGATTATTTTGGTTTGGGGCGGAATTGGGGGTTAAATTGAGGTTCAAATTGAAAAGAAATGAGGCTATAATTGAAATAGAAACGGGCTAGATGTTAAATAGACAATTTTCCCCTTTTCTTTTTATAAAAATAGTAATAATGATTTTTAAAACAAATTAAAAGCACTGAACTAATCAATAATACATAAATACTAACCTAAAATACTGGAAATAATTTTATAATTGTAAAAATGCTGTTAATCGTAAAATAGGTTATAATTGCAATTATATGCAATTTAGCTTTAGAAATACCAAATAAATTTGTAAAAATATACAAAAATCACCTTAATTATATTTTGGTGTAAATATGAGAGTAGAAATAAATTATTCACAAAAATGATAATTTGGGAATAATTATTGGATTTTGTACTGCTAGAAATAGACAATAAATTGATTTGAAACCTTTAAAAAATTAGGGGAAAAAACAAGACTCTTGGGTATGCTTATATATGCATACACATGCTATTTTGGAGGTATTTTGAGTATAAAAAAAATACATAGGGAAAAATTGGGTGTCAACAGTGATGAGATTTGGGAAGAAGGGTAAGCTAAGCCCTAGGTTCATTGGGCCTTTTGAGATCCTTGATCGAGTGGGAGAGGTGGCTTACAGACTTGTGTTTCCGTCGAGTTTATCAGCTGTGCATCCAGTGTTTCATGTGTCCATGCTTCGGAAGTATCACGACGATCCATCCCACGTGTTGGACTTCAGCACTGTCCAGTTGGACAGGGATTTGACCTATGAGGAGGAGCCGGTGGCTAATCTAGACCGGCAGGTTCGATAGTTGAGATCGAAGAGTTACCCTTCGGTTCGTGTGCAGTGGAGAGGTCAGCCTGTTGAGGCAGCTACCTGGGAGTCCGAGTCCGACATGCGGAGCACATATCCCCATCTTTTCACCGACTCAGGTACTTTTGTGCGTCCGTTCGAGGACGAACGGTTGTTTTAGAGGTGGAGAATATGATGACCCAAAGGGTCATCTTTTGTTTTAGAATCCGAATCCGTGTTCCGAGGCCTTAAAAACCTAATTTTATTTCTCTTCGATTTGCGTGCGCAATCCGGGCGCGTATCCGGAAAGCTTTTATGTGAAAAAATTAAGAAAAGATAATTTTTTGCTTAAAAAGATAATTTTAGTTGACTTCGGTCAACATTTTGGGTAAACGAACCCGGACCCGTGATCTGACGGTCCCGGAGGGTCCGTAGTAAATATGGGACTTGGGCGTATGCTCGGAATCGAATTTTGAGGTCCCTAGCCCGAGAAATTTTTGAAGAAAAATGTTAACTGAAAAATATGATGGTTTTTGGAAATTGAATAATGTTTGATATTGTTGGTATCGGGCTCGTATTTTGGTTCCGGAGCTCGGTGCAGGTTTAATATAGTATTTAAGTCATGTCAGTGAAATTTGGTAAGAAACGGAATTTATATGACGTGATTCGGTCGTCCGGTTGTTAAAATAGAAATTTCAAGTGTTCTTAAGGAAATCATGAGTTTTGGTGTTAAATTCGTTGTTTAAGATGTTATTTTGGCGATTTGATCGCATGAGCAAGTTCGTATGATGCTTTAGACTTGTGGGTATGTTTGGTTTGGAGCCCCGAAGGTTCAGGTGAGTTTCGGATAGGCTACGGGATGTCTAGGCTTAGAAAAGATCTACTGTTGGAAAGGTTGCAGAGTTGCAGGTCTCTGAACCTGGAAGTGCGGCCGCGGAGTAAAATCCGCGGACCGCAGTGGAATTTCGCGACCGCGGTGGGGGGGGAGGGATTCGCGGACCGCGCTAGGTAAGGCCATAGTTTAGCGGTGCGCCAGAAAATTCTGCGGACAACGGTGATCTTCGCGCCAGTGGTCCAATTTCCGCGGACAGTGAAGAGAAGATCCGGGAGTGCTATAAAAATGGGACTTGTTTACCGTGAAAATGGTAATAACAATTAAATTTGTTGATGGGACTCTAAAAATACGTGATCTATTTTTATGCTAGTTGTGGAGCAATAGATGATATGTGTGTAAAGTTTAAGGGCGAGATACGAGCTAAAATAAAGCGGTAATCGAACCGAGAGATAGCCTTTCGGGGCCTGGAGCTGGTCGATTTGGGGCCTCGAGGTCGGGTCCTGAGCTCGGACTCGAGCTATCAGAGGCAATCGGGGAAGGGCTAACAGATGCAATAATATTAAAGGAGGCTCTTAATGGCCAACAAGCAATAAATGTAGAACGAGTACGAAGATAATAAGATAGAGCAACAATATCAAGAGAGTGTATTAGAGAGAAAGAGAGAGAGAGTTATCATATATTTCATATAGAGTCTTTGGAGCAACATCAGTCCTCTACAAAACAATCAGAATCCCCTTTATATAGAAGGGGGAGAAGCTTATATGGTAAGGCATACATTAGCTGTAAAGGTGTGGAGATGGGACGGTTGGAAGTGACGCCCCGATTAGGGCTCAGAATAGCCTGGCTAGGCTTTGTCAGACTTAGCTGCGACAGACTTTGCTGCGTCTTGGGAACTCCCATTTTTTACTTTAGCCCCAACCGATATCCTCTTAAGGTCGGGCGTCGATGGGCTCCGAGGGAGAAGACTCGAGCGCATCTTTGCAGCCTCGAGGCTTCGAGGCGATCTTCCGAAATCCTCCAATGGCGGGAAATTGGTCCTTCCAATTTTGCCGTATACAGATAGTCTCCGCGTTTCCTTTAACGAAGTAATAGGAAATGATTTTGAACATCCATTTTGAGGGTATCATTTCCCTGACGTCAACCTAAAAGAGCATTAAATACAACATCCCAAAAAACCGTGCGAGGGTCGCCGTCACCGCGAACTGCCTATCGGCTCATCCCTTCCGCTGCCTAAGCGGTTCCTATAAATATATCGACTGCTTGATACTCCTCATCTTCAAATTCACGAGTCAAAAACCCATCATCTTTTACGCTCTTCCATCTTATTTTAGAGAAAATTTTTACCACTGATATGGCTAGGATTTCTAGAATGGTCCCTCGGTGGAACGAAGCCGCATCACCATCTCGATCGCCTAAAGAGAACACCAAAGTGATACCTTCCTTGGCACAGTGCACTCCACCCAATCTTGATATGTCAAAAGATTTTACCATCGATGCCACTTTATCTACGCCGGGCCGATGTGAGCATGTGTCCCGATACATTAGCGTCGTGACTAACATAGGAGCGGTGGGGACAGACTGCCGATGGAGCAAGGTAGTGGAGGTGGAGATTCCCGGTCCTAGTGAAAATATAATGGACTATAAGGCTGGCTTCCTTCACGTATATACCTATCCTTTCACCTTGGGTCCTGACAATTCTTCTGAATCCTCTCCCCCGGAGATAGACCCGGTTATCCTTGACTTCTGCGACAAGTACCAAGTGACGCTTGGTCAGATCTATCCTTCTTTCTGGAGGATAGTAATGATGCTTCGTCATTTTACCGAAGGGGTTGAGGGCGAGACCTTCACCCTTAACCATTTGATTAGGATGTATAGCCCTTGATTTTATCGAGGTTTGATCAGGCTCCATCATCGATCCAAGAAATCATTTTTCTCGAGCGTTGACGAGGGAAAGGATCGAGGGTGGGTTAGCAGGTTCGTTCGGGTAAATACCTCGGATATCATCCCGGCCCGGAGGATGCCTTTTCCATAAAAGTGGAACACACACAGCGTAAGCAGTTTCCCTTAACCGTGTTTTATAAGTAATATTTTTCTTTTGGAATGACGACCTCTCTGCTTCTCCTACAGCCGTTGCTTGGTACCCCGAGGCGATTCCGGATTTGCCAGGATGGATCCAGCGGTTAGACAAGGCATTCCCACATCTTGTCTGGTCCTGGACCGACTTGGCCAAGGAGCGATGGGTGGCCAAGAATCATGGTAGAGTTTCCCTACCGCCTATGCCTCAGATTTGCATTTCTCCCTGCGTCCTTTGTGATGACAGCTTGCGGTTACTGCGTTTGTACATGTCTCGGCGAGAATATGCTGATGAGGCCGCCCCCTGGCGGCGAAGTGGAGGCGTAAGAGCCCGGCAAGGGCAAGAAGGGGAAGGTAAGGCGGCTATTGATCCTCCCGTAGCAAAGAAACCCAGGTCACTCAAGCATCAAGTTGCTACTAGGACCTCTACTTCAACTGTAGGGGAAAATCCCGATGTTGCGGATGAGGATGACAATGAGTGTGTGCTAGTGCGGAGGACGAGGTCGAGTGTGGGAGCCCCGCAGTTGTCTCGATCGGAGGCTGCTGAATTTGGGACAGCCGACTCGGGTCGGTCTTGTAGACCGAAGACCCTCGAGGAGGGTATTTATGTGGCCTCGGATCGCATGATTGAGCTCGGCGCAGTTTCTGCTAAGGGGACCGTTGCCAGCGATCCTGAAGGGTCTGGGCCCGGAGGTTTTCAGGAGCAGGGGTTGCCGCTTGGGGAAATCAGCGACATGAACGATTTCATCTCGTGCTTTCAGGTCTCGTCAGGGGAACTGAGGGACGCTCGAGATGCGAGCATTGTCAAAACGGGGACTCCTCTGAAGGGGGGAGGCTCACTTGCCAACATCTTTGACGGTGTTAGTGATAACATCGGTCTTGACGTTCTTGGCGCTGTTAAAGCGGCGGAGAGATCCATGCAGTAGGTGGTAGCCGTCTTTTGTATGACTCTTTTAGTCTTGGGTGTCGTTCTTCGCTTTTCTTTTCTAACTCTTCCGTTGTGCCGTAGTGCAAGGATATGTACGGTCATGCCATCTTTCAGCTCCGCGAGGATATTTCTTACCATGAGAAGGAGTGCAAGAAGCTTGCCTCGATGCTACGGGAATCGGAGGCTCATTCTGCCCGAGGAGAGAAAGAATCAGGAGAGCTCCAGGCCGCTTTGGAGAGAGCGTTCCGGGAAAAGGCCGATCTTGCTGCACAGGTATTTCCTCCTGCTTGTACCCGACCTTTTCACCCATACTTTGATGCAGATCGGCTTACTTTCCTTCTGCAGGTTGAGCAAAATGATTTGCAGATCAGTCAACTGAACGCAGAGATCCTCGGGCTAAGGAAGCAAAATGAGGTATCGGCTGCGGAACTGGCGTCATCTCACGATCTTCTCGAGGACGCTCGCAAGGAGATCGCTGCATTGAATGCGACCAAGTAGATTGAAAGAAACACTGCTACTTATCTGGAGGATGCAGCCACGGCTCACAAAATAGCTCGTGACATATCGATAGCAGCTGATCAGAAACTAGCTTGGGTTACTAAACACGCTAGGGCGGAGGCAAGGAGAAAAACCCTGGAGGAGATTGATGCCAGGGGCGTCGATCTGTCAGTTGATCTCGTGGAGGCCCGTGAATTGGAGAGGGAGTTGGCGCTTTTGATTGTTTCCGATGAGGACGAAGATAGTGGAGACGAAGAGTAGTCCTTACGTGTATGTAATCCCCGGAGGATGGATTTTTTAAAGATGTCTCTTGTAGATACGTTTTTTGCAATGTAAAAAAGAGGGATTTTTCTTCTTTCCATTTTCTTTTTGTTCCTTTGCTCTTGCGATTTTAACCTCTTGACTTTCGATGTGGCTTTTCGAAATTTGCTTTTGAAGTGACCGAGATCCTTAAGTCGGGTCGTGCCCCGAAGTTAAATCGACAGCTTCTATCGGGCTGGTTCTAGCGATGTCGAGGAGCCCCCGAAGCCTCGCAGTTTCTTGAATTCTGCGGGGCAACAACATTTGCTCAATCTGGTAAAAAGGGGCTCGGAGCGACCATGTCAGTACGTTTCCCTAGGAGAGGGTGACGTTAATGCGGCCAGGATTAATTGGCCTTTAGGGTTAGGCGGGCAGTTGCTACTTTGCCCCTATATATTCATTCATTTGCCTTTGCAATGGTTACTCTGCTGCTTTGAGGGACTACTTCTTTCAAAGAACCTGGCGTTTCGTGTTAGTTCTTGCACTGTTCCAACTCAGAATTTTTGTCCCAATCCTCGCCCTTCTCCTCTTATCCCATCGTAGGCATGTCTGCTACATCCACATCCGACTGCCAAGGAGATGGGAGTTCTTCTTATGCTCCGTATTCGGTTGGTGATAGCAACACATCGCCGGTGCCTGGTGAGCGGGTCTCGAGGTCCCTTGCCTCGAGGAGCACCATCACGTCGGGGAGGCCTCCTAATGTTCCGGGTCACCGAGACCACGTGTCGAGGATCATCTCATCGGTGGGAAAGGAAGACCTCGGAATGGTCAGAATAGATTGCGGATGGGGAGAAGGAGCGGCATTACAAGTACCTTCTTCCGAGGAGAGCATCATGACATACGTTTAGGGGTTTTTAAGCGTATACACGCATATTTTTGCGTCGGGTCCCCCGGACCGGGTCGTGATTGATTTTTGCCGGGGTATCGAGTTACCTTGGCGCAGGCCCACCCCTCCCTTTGGAAAATAGTACAGACGATGAGATATTTCACTGATAAGGTCGAGATTGAGTTTACCCTTAGCCATCTCGTGAGGTTATATCGTCCACTACGTTACCAGGGTTTGATCGTTCTGCAACGTCGATATACCCGAGTCCCTGTGGCCAGTAACGCAGAGATCGAGGACCGTGGATGGATGAATCGGTTCGTTCAGATTCGAACGACCGATGTCATCCCTAATGAATTTTTTCCATTTCCTGAGAAATGGAATTTCACACATAAGTGTCTCACCTGAACTACCATCGTTTTGGCCGGAGGCGGGCTCCGTAGTGATGTTTTTTCTTTCCATATTTGTAAAAACTCATTGGTCGCCGAATGAGGTCCCCAATTTAGCCGAGTGGTCTCGTAAGTTGACAGCTTGCTCGTTTCACAATAAGCGCCGATGGCGGGATCTGTCCAAAGGGAGATGGGAGGCGAAGCATCACGGTAGGTGTCCGGTGTCTTTCTTCCTGAAAATGGCGCCTTTCTTTTTGGCTTATTAACTCATCTGCCGCAGGCGTCGGAGAGTTTTTCGAAATGAGGCTGTGTCCTCCGGTAGAGGAGGGGAGATTGCCATTCTTGGGATCGAGGATCGATGAAAAACGAAAAGGGCCCCCGAGATACGAAGGGGCTTTCAGTGGGGCGACTACTTCTCAGCAGTTAAAAAGAGGCGATCTGACCGATCAGCTATCTTCGGAGGGTGGTAAGCCATTGGATGTTTGCTCGGCCTTTGGTGAGGCTCATCGGTTCGGCCTCATGGTGAGTTTTCAATTGTTGCGAGGTTAGTTCGATCCCGCATTCTTCTTTTTCTTCATTTAGCTTTCTTTCGTAGGCCTTTGACGGGCTCAAATCCGAGCTGCTTCGTTGTGAGGCCCGCTGCGGGAGGCTCTGGATAGGGAAAAATCCCTTAAGCTTCTTTGTGCAGAAAAAGAAAGTGAGCTGGTTTCCCTGCGGCGTGAGGTGGACCGGAATCGGAGCCGCGAAAGCTGCCTAGAAAGATAGGTACCCTGCATTCCATTTTGGCTTGCATTCCGCCTTTTATCCCTGCGGATTAATGTTTTGATACTTCAGCTGGAGACCAAGGCGGAGGAGCTGGGACAGCTCTAGGGCGAGGTTCGTCGAGTCAAACGTGAATTCAACGAGCTGCAGCCTGCAGGCCCATGTAAGTACCCATTCTACGGCCAAAGAGAGTGCTTTAGCCATGGCTTCTGCTCTCGAGATACAGCTCCGGACCGTTCGTGCAAACGAGTTGGCACGGGCAAATCTGATCGCAAGGCTTTCGTCCGAGCTCTCAGAGGCGAAAGCTGAAGTGGTGAATGCCCGGGCCGAGATAGTGGTGAGCAGCACCAGGGTGGACCAGAGAGCGGCGGCCTATTCGAAGAGTGCTGCTGTTGCTAAAGCCGAGCTGAGGAGAGCCCTTGTTCGTGCTAGTAGTAGCAAGAAGTATGCGAAATGTAAATCTCAGAGGGAAACCCTCGAAGAGATTCATGCCAGAGGTTTTGATCTCTCGGCAGAGATCGAGCAAGCCAAGGAGGAGGAGTATGATGCCAAGTTCCTTCTGTCCGATGCTGAAGATGGTGAGGAAGGGGCCGCGGGGCCATAGTCCCCGAAGGGGGGGGGGACGTTTTATTTCTTTCTTTGCTCTTATGTATATAGCTTTCATAGCGTGTTGTAAACGGAATTCGTATTTTATCATTTGTATGCATAAGGGGGAAATCCCGCAATTTGTATCTTCTGTGTTTCTGTTTGGCAAGATTAGAACCAAGTTGATCCGACCTTTGAGCTAGTAGAAATCATTAGACTCGAGATATGGCCCTGGGGCTCTTTAGGCAGGCCCGGGGGCTCTTACACGCTCGGTCGATGCGACCTTTAGTGTAAGCAGGCATTTTGAGCACTTATGCTTTCGCTCGACTATTTCGGGTAAAGTCTCCGAGTCGGGTTTCGACTTGAGCTCATATATCCCTCAAGTTTTACGTTTGTATTGGACGGGCGACAATGGCTCTTACACCTCCGATCGAAGCGATCTTTTATGTAAGCTGGCGACAATGGCACTTACGCTTCGCCCTTAGGCATGTGTGTGGCCCTGAGGCTCGTTAGGCTGGCGACAATGGCTCTTACGCTTTGCCCTTAGGCATATGTGTGGCCCTGAGGCTCGTTAGGCTGGCGACAATGGCTCTTACGTTTTGCCCTTAGGCATATGTGGTGGCTCTGAGGCTTGTTAGGCTAATGGCTCTTACGCTTTGCCCTTAGGCATATGTAGGCTTTATTTTCCTCTCGTTAAGGGGTTTTGCAATGATTTTGCCTGACCTATCGTCGGTTCAGGAAGAACCTCGATTTCCAGTCGTTTGCGGCAATGTTCGAGCACCTCGTAAGGTTTGGCTCGTAGGCTGAGTAGCTCGAAGCGTTATGATTTGGAGCTGACATGGTCGAAGCTCTTTTGCATATTGAGGGTAGCCTATTTAACCGGTTCTTTTCGAGGTAGATTCAAAGTAATGGCCTATGTTTTGTAGCGATGGTTGGGCATCCCTGAGTCGCGTTAGTTTGGCTGGTGCAGCCGTATGACCGTAGTCATTTATGTTTGGAAGAAGCCATTTTTTGGTCCCGAGTATGGTAGTTTAGGCGTCTATATCGAGGGTATGCCTTTTTTGGGGTCTTATAAATTCGATATATAGCCTGAACTTCGAGATCGATTTTATGCCTGAGTAAGGTCTTACAAAACTTTCATGCCTTTTGAGGTCTTATAGTTTATGTTGTTGCTTTCTGCAAGTTTTACAAGACCGAGCTGAATGGCGATTGGCGACAGTCTCCGAGTCATCGAGTTTGTTTTTTCTTGAGAGCCATTACTCGTGAGCTCGGGATTGCCTCATTGAGGGCTTACGACTTTGGAGATTCCGACCCTGAGGTCGCGCGTATGCTGAGTTCTTTGGCGCCAGTCTCCGAGTGATCGGGACGCTTTCTTTTTGGAGATATTTCATGATTTCCGTGCTGCCTCATTGAGGACTTACTAATTTGGAGTTTCGACCCTGAGGTCATGCGGGTGCCGAATTATCGACGCCAGTCTCCGAGTATTCGGGACGTTTTCTGATGGAGGAATCGTTCTAGCGAAAACGCTGGGTTTTCCTTGGAGCATGAGTCATGGTGGCGAAAGGCATTCTTTATTATTTGACATTAGTTCATGTGCCTCCGCCATCGGGGGCTCGCTTGTGCGGACATTGTTCGTTCGACCGTTTGGTCCGATATATCATTTTCTCATTGGGATCCTGTTTGGCATTTCTTGGCTCTCCTGAGCGGACGATCTTCCGAAAGGACGTCCTTCGCCGTTCGTGGTTGGTAGCAAAAGAAGCCATGAGGACCTGTTGGATTCCCCTTAGGTAGCATATGGGTGTTGCCTCGTTAAAAACCTTGTCGTCAAACCCTCTTCAGGACAAAAGCTCGGTCGAAGGAAAAGAGTGCAACGGATGCTTTTGAAACCTTAAGGTCTTCGGGCTGGGTGTGCGCTTTTGACCGCTTTGATTGAGTGCCTGTACAAAGGATTAGTATAAAATATAAAGTGAAAAGGGATATGGTTATAACTTATCGTGGGATGCGTTTGGCGACGTTCCGAGGTCTGGTACGCCTCTGTTGTTTGTGGTGAGGACTCGGTATGGTCCTCCTCTGCATTCAATCGGGCTTAGCCGAAGATGTAGTTTGATTATCAGTAGGCTCTCTCGAGAGTGGAGATATTGGCGCTGGTGTCGCATCGTGCACCGCGAACATTTCCCTTGCCGCGTGCTGCTCCCCGTGGACGGTTTAATTCCCATCTTTCATCCGGAATTTCATCATCTGGTGGAGGGTGGATGGTACCGCTCTCATGCAGTGTATCCACGATCGTCCGAACAAGGCGTTGTACCTCATGTCTCCTTCGATGACATGGAATTTGACATTTTGGGTCGTGCCGGCCACGCTGACCGGGAGAGTGATCACTCCTTCTGTTGTCTCGCTTGGCATGTTGAATCCATTGAGGACTCGAATGGCGGGCATGATTTGGTCTAGCAGTCCGAGCTGCTCTATTACCTTTGACCTGATAATGTTGGCCGAGCTACCTGGATCCACGAGTACACATTTTATTTGAAACGTATTTACGAGGAAAGAGATTACCAATGCGTCGTTATGAGGTTGGGATAGGGTCTCGGCGTCCTCCTCACTGAATGTGAGGGCATCTTCGGGTACGTATCCCCGGGTTCGCTTTTCTCTGGTGGTGGATATTTTCGTCTTTCTCATCACGGGTTCTTGAGGAGCATCGACGCCCCCTAATATCATGTGGATAACATGCACGTTAAAAACCTTGCCGGCAAACCCTCTTCAGGACAAAAGCTCGATCGAAGGAAAAGAGTGCAACGGATGCTTTTGAAACCTTAAGGTCTTCGGGCCGGGTGTGCGCTTTTGACCGCTTTGATCAAGTGCCTGTCAAAGGATTAGTATAAAATATAAAGTGAAAAGGGAGATGGTTATAACTTATCGTGGGATGCGTTTGGCGACGTTCCGAGGTCTGGTACACCTCTGTTGTTTGTGGTGATGACTCGGTATGGTCCTCCGCTGCGTTAAATCGGGCTTAGCCAAAGATGTAGTTTGATTATCATTAGGCTCTCTCGAGAGTGGAGATATTGGCGCCGGTGTCACGTCGTGCACCGCGAACATTTCCCTTGTCGCGTGTTGCTCCCCGTGGACGGTTTTAATCCCATCTTTCGTCGGGAATTTCATCATCTGGTGGAGGGTGGACGGTACCGCTCTCATGCAGTGTATCCACGGTCGTCCGAACAAGGCGTTGTACCTCATGTCTCCTTCGATGACATGGAATTTGACATTTTGGGTCGTGCCGGCCATGCTGACCGGGAGAGTGATCTCTCCTTTTGTTGTCTCGCTTGCCATGTTGAATCCATTGAGGACTCGAGTGGCGGGCACGATTTGGTCTAGCAGTCCGAGCTGCTCTATTACCTTTGACCTGATAATGTTGGCCGAGCCACCTGGATCCACGAGTTCACGTTTTATTTGAAATGTATTTACGAGGAAAGAGATTACCAGTGCGTCGTTATGAGGTTGGGATAGGGTCTCAGCGTCCTCCTCACTGAATGTGAGGGCATCTTCGGGTACGTATCCCCGGGTTCGCTTTTCTCTGGTGATGGATATTTTCGTCTTTCTCATCACGGGTTCTTGAGGAGCATCGACGCCCCCTAATATCATGTGGATAACATGTCGTGGCTCGTTTGCTTCATTCTTCTTGGCCGCCTCTCTTTCTCGGAACTGAATTTTGGCTCAGTCACTCAAGAATTCTCTGGGATGACCTTTGCTGAGTAACCTCGCCACTTCCTCTCGTAGCTGGTGACAATCCTCGGTTCTGTGGCCATGCGTGTTGTGGAATTCGCATACCAGGTTATGATTCTTTTGGGAAGGATCCGATTGTACAGGTCTGGGCCATCAAGTATCCTTGATTTTGCCGATGGTGAACACGATGTCTGAAACATCAACGTTGAAGTTGTATTCTGATAGGCGTGGTGCCCCTGTTGGCCCCGTGTTTCCGTCGAATCTGGCTCTGTTAAGAAGCCTCGGGATTCTGCCCTCGGTTGACTGGCCGGTCATTGCGAGGCGGGTTACATCTCGGGGCGTTTCTCCTGTCTTCGATATATGGCTGATACCTTTCTTTGTTTGGCTTCGACTCCTTTGCTATGAGCCTGTTCGGGTATACTGAGCCCGAGGGGGCTCCCAATTGATCATCCTCGACCCTGATCTTTGACTGGTATCGGTTGTGGACATCCGACCAGGTTACGGCAGGATACTCGATCAGATTTTCTTTCAGCTACCGCGAGGCCACTGAACTCCGCTCGTTCAGGCCTTGAGTGAAGGCCTGTACCGCCCAGTCGTCGGAGACCGGGGGCAGTTCCATTCGTTCCGTTTGAAAGCGAGATACGAACTCTCGCAACATTTCGTTCTCCCTATGCCTAATCTTGAAAACGTCAGATTTCGTCGTTGCTACTTTGATGGCGCCGGCGTGTGCCTTTATGAAGGAGTCTGCTAGCACGGCGAATGAGTCTATAGAGTTGGGAGCTAGATTATGGCACCACATCATGGCCCCTTTCGAGAGCGTTTCCCCGAACTTCTTCAGTAAGACGGACTCGATCTCGTCGCCTTTTATGTCATTGCCCTTTACTGCGCACGTGTAAGCCGTAACGTGCTCATTGGGGTCTGAGGTCCCGTTGTACTTTGGGAGTTCTGGCATTCTGAACTTTTTTGGGATGGGTTTCGGAGTAGCTTCCTCTGGGAACGGCCGCTGCACCAACTTCCACAAATCTATGCCTTTCAGGACCAGGGGCGCGCTCGGGATTTGGTCGACCCTGGAGTTGTAAGTTTCGACCTTCTTGTTGTTGGCAGCTATCATCTTCTCGCCCGACTCGATCCTTCTGGTAAGATCCTCGAGCATTTTTACGATAGCAGGGTCGGCTATCGAACCATTATTGCTCAGTCTCTCTGGTACCTGTTCGACCGGGGGAGTTGTCCTTGGTGCTACGGTGCTGGGAGTTTTTGGGTGGCTTGCACCTGAGCGATAGCCAGTTGTTGTGCTTGCAACATTTCACAAATAACATGAAGGCTAACTTCCTGTTCTTCCCGAGCTGGGTTTTTTCGGGCTTCCTGTTGGTCGTCTTGTTGTACGCTTCTGTCAGTGTGTGAGGTTTCATCGACCTGCTGTGCGTCATGCGAACCCGCATCCACTGGAATCGGTCCAGGTGTGTTATCGGGGTTCAGAGGTGGCACGCCGACGATTGGAACAGCTACACCATTCTCTCCGTGGTTTTTGAGGTTGTTGTTCTCAACTCTGTTCACTGAGCCAGACATTTTGACCTGAAATCGAAGATCTTGGACAAGAAGAAGTGTGAAAGATAACTTGCGTTGTGTAACGAAACTAGCAAGAAAATAATCACTATTATTTTTAGCCCCACGGTGGGCGCCAAACTGTTTACCGAGAAAATGGTAATAACAATTAAATTTGTAGATGGGACTCTAAAAATACGTGATCTATTTTTATGTTAGTTGTGGAGCAATAGATGCTATGTGTGTAAAGTTTAAGGGCGAGATGCAAGCTAAAATAAAGTGGTAATCGAACCGAGAGATAGCCTTTCGGGGCCTCGAGCTGGTCGATTTGGGGCCTCGAAGTCGGCTCCCGAGCTCGTACTCGAGCTATCAGGGACAATAGGGGAAGGGCTAACAGATGCAATAATATTAAAGGAGGCTATTTATGGCCAATAACAAGCAATAAATGTAGAACGAGTACGAAGATAATAAGATAGACCAACAATATCAAGAGAGTGTATTAGAGAGAAAGAGAGAGAGTTATCATATATTTCATATAGAGTCTTTGGAGAAACATCAGTCCTCTACAAAATAATCAGAATCCCCTTTATATAGAAGGGGGAGAAGCTTATATGGTAAGGCATACATTAGCTGTAAAGGCGTGTAGATGGGACAGCTGGAAGTGACGCCCCGATTAGGGCTCAAAATAACCTGGCTAGGCTTTGTCAGACTTAGCCGCGACAGACTTAGCCGCGTCTTGGGAACTCCCATTTTTACTTTAGCCCCGACCAATATCCTCTTAAGGTCGGGCGTCGATGGGCTCCGAGGGAGAAGACTCAAGCGCATCTTTGCGGCCTCGAGGCTTCGAGGCGATCTTCCAAAATCCTCCGATGGCGGGAAATTGGTCCCACCAATTTTGCCGTATACAGGACTTTTCATTCATTATTCAATTTTTCAAACCCTAAAACGTAAGAGGCGATTTTCCCAAACACTTTTTCTTCCCCAAATCATAGTAAGTGATTTTTAACTCATTTCTTTCACTCTTTTACTTCTTTTAACAACATTCCAACCTAGAATCTAGGATTTTCATGGTAAATTTGGGGATTTTGGGTAGAACTTAGGGATTTGAGATTTTAGGGATTTAGACCTCAAATTGAGGTCGGATTCCAAAACTAATTGTATACCCGGGCTCGGGGGTGAATGGGTAATCGGGTTTTGGTCCGAATTTCGGGTTTTGACCAAGCGGGCCCGGGGTCGATTTTTGACTTTTTGGGAAAAATATTGGGAAATCTATAATTATGCCTTGGAATTGGTTTCTTTAGCGTTTATTGATGTTATTAAGTTAAATATGGATAGATATGAGTGGATTGGTGTTGGAATTGAGAGGTAAAGCGGTATTTGAGCTGTGAATTACCCGTTGGCTTGAGGTAAGTGTTTGGTCTAACCTTGACTTGAGGGATTAGGGGTCCCCCACTTGCTTGCTATGTGAGATATCATGTGTGTGGCGTATAGGTGTGGTGACGAGTACCTATGCATCACCAAATTACTTGTTTAGCCTGTTTCCTTTCCCTGTTCCCGTATATCTTGCTTTTTTGCCTTAATCGCTACTTGCTTATCGATGTTTCCATGCCTAATTGTTTCATGTTAACTGTTGATTTTCCTATTGAAGTATTAGTTATTTTGTAGCTTCATTTTTATTACCTTGTTGGATTATGTTGGTTATTGGTGCTTCATGGTACATTTAGGTTGGTCTCGCTGTAAAGTTTAACTGGTGAAGTTTTATAGTTGTAGTGATATTCCATTGCGTTAGTTTGAGGAATAAGTGTTGTGGAGGATTTGAGTTGATTTTGAAACACCTGTCTTTGTCCTGTGATTGGTGTTGTTATATATATATATATATATATATATATATATATATATATATATATATATATATATATATATATATATATATATATATATACACATAATACATTAGGATAGGGTTGCACGCCACAACAAGGAGTAATAAGGGTGGACAGGTGGGATCGGGTTGCGCGCCACAACAGGAGGAATAAGGGTGATATATTGAGGAGTAATAAGGGTGGACTGGTGGGATCGGGTTGCACACCACAACAAGGAGTAATAAGGGTGAATATTGATACTGTTGTTGTTTATATGGTGGGATCGGGATGCACGCCGCATCAGTTGTTGTTATGTATTCATTTTCGTTGAGGTTCATTACTTTGATGTCGAAACGCCCTTAAGGATTGGTTATAGCTGAATACTAGTAGAACAACTGAGTTTCGAATTTATTTAATGCCAGTTATTGCTTTATTACATTCTGTATTTCCTTCCTGTATAGTATAAACTATTGCAGGTTGTACATGTTGTATGCCCCACCGTAGCCTCGTCACTACTTTATTGAGGTTAGGCTCGGCACTTACCAGTACATGGGGTCGGTTGTACTGATACTGCACTCTGCACTTTCTGTGCAGATTTCGGAGTTAGTGGCTGATCGTGAGGTTGGTTGCTACCACTGTTTTCCGGAGATCCAAGGTAGTCCTGCAGTCGTCCGTAGGCCTTGGCGTCCCCTTCTATCCTTACTGCATTTTGTTTTACTTTTCTCCAAGACAGATGTATATTTTTCTTTCGAACCAATGTTTGTAGTCTTCATAGACTGTTCGTGAGTTGTGACACCAGTTTCTGGGTGGAATTTATTTTGGTTTTCGCTATTAGTATAAAGAAAATCATTTAAACTGTGTTCTTCCGCATTTATTTCCGCTGATTTACTTTTGTTAAGTTTTAATTATCAAAAGATAAAAGAAAAAGGTGAAGTATTCTGTAATGTTGGCTTGCCTAGCGAGTATAATGTTAGGCGCCATCACGGTCCCGACGGTGGGAAATTCGGGTCGTGATAGTTTTCTTGGTGTTCTTATTATGTGTCCCTTCCTTGTTGCCTTTATTGCTTAAAATTGAGTTGTATTTTACTTTTTTGTATTGCTGTATTGCCACTATTTCCTCATTTTCATTATTAGACTAGACTACACTAGTTCAGTTTTTTTCTTATCATGGTGGGTGTCTTGACCTGGCCTCATCACTACTCCACCGAGGTTAGACTTGATACTTACTAGGTACCATTATGGTGTCCTCATACTAGTCTTCTACACATTTTTATGCAGATCCAGGTAACTCGACCTAGGCTAGGCACAAATGAGTAGAGCATTCAGTTCGGAGACTTCAAGGTATACCTGCCTGGCGTTTGCAGGCCTCGGAATCACCCTTGTCCTTGTTTTTCTACTGCTTACTCTTTATTTAGATAGTGATGTATTAGGGATTTTACAATATATTCGTGTAGAGCTTATGACTCAGTCTCACCAGATTTTGGGACTTATTGTCGGCAGTATTGTTGAGTTCTATTTATGATAGTTAGATGGTTTAAATTTGAAATTCTATTATTATTTTCGGTATTTCTCCATGAATGTTAGGCTTACCTAGTCTTACATATTAGGTGCCATCACGGCATCCTCCGGTGGGGAATTGGGGTCGTGACAGCCGTCTATAACTTCTCCACTACTCACCACTTTTACACTTTGCCTTCACTATTTTCACAACTCTTTCTCCTTCTCTGAATTTCCTTAGAACTTTTCTACAACACTCAACTTTCTCAGTAAGAACTTCTTCATTGATATTTTACCACCATGCCTTCTTACGTTGCTATTTTTGAAAACACAGGTCTTCTATTCGATGGAAGCCCAAAGAAAAACAAAACCAAAGAGGTCGACATCCAGTCTAAACTTCCAACAATAGACACCATCTTTCCACTTCATCTTAGCACTGCGTCTGATCTCCAGGAGCAAAAAGCACCTACAGAACCCACAAGTGGGAGGTTTTGGCTTGTTCGTAAATACCCTTCCTCCATTTGTCTTTCTAGCATCCCTGTTGGGAAGGAGTACTGTAACTCTAACAATATCGGAATCTTCACTCCAGATGGGATAGAATTAGTTACCTACTCCAGAGCGGGGTTCATGTATGTCTATACATACCCCTTCTCTTGGGGTCCCTTCACCTTGGGGTCGGGTGAAGGACTTGACCCAATAATCTTGGAGTTCTGCCACCGATACCAGGTCTGGTTGGCACAAGTAGGCCCATCTATATGGCGTATGGTGTCTTGCCCCCATCAGTTGTGCTTTGAGACTGGGGAAACCCTGACTCTTACGCACGTGATGAATCTTTACTCCCCCAAAATTTTCGTTGGGGGTGGGCTGAAACTCAGCAAGCATGGTCACCACGCCCTTTTCACCAGTGTTGATGACGACAAAGACCGTGGGTGGATGGAATAGTTTGTGTCATCGCTATCGGGGATATCATCTCGGCCACAGTGCCAGTTGTTCCCGAATCATATAACCTTTTCCATAAGTCTTCCTATATTTGTTTTCTTGTCTTCATGGGAAAACTTTTTCTTTAACTAACATTTTATTTTCTACGGTCCAACTACCCGTTGGGAACCACCACAAGTTCAAGGACTGGACTAATGGGTCCAAAAAATATTAGATAATACTACTTCGAAAACCCGACGATGGAAAGAAATGGCTCCCAAATACGGGTGGAGAGCTAAGAACCACGGTAAGCAAAATTCTACTTTCTTTCAATCCTATCTGTGTAAATATCTTAAGAGCAATTTATTAACTTTTTTTTTTCCTGTATAGGGCTTCCGAGGGTTTCTGTGGTGTTCCCCAACGTTGATGCTCTCGAAGACCTCGAGGAAACCGAGTGGGTACTGAAAAATGCCCTTAACCAGAGCAGGGATCATGGATCTGATCGAGCCTCCGGTGAGGATGCCTCCCCTCGGAGTCCCCAGTCTAAAAGCAAGAAACCAAAGAGGAAGCGAACCTCCTAGATTGGGATCAGGAGAAGAGAGTGAGAAGATCATCAATTGAACCGGTCACAGTGGTTATTGATGATGAACAAGGGGCTAATGATGAAGGCGCCCTTCTTCAAAGAAGAAAAAGGTCTTTATCAGCTCAACCGGGTGCTCAACCGGTAGAGCTTCAAAACCCATCGTTAGAGGAAGTTCAGGCACTCCGGGGAAATGGTTTGGTTGAAAATGTTCATTCCCACTTTCCGATCACTGCCGATGCTCCCAGTCTGAGAAGTTCAGCCCCTGACCTTCCTCTGTCACAGACTGCTGAGCCAGCTACGACTGTCGCCCCCTCCATACCAGCTGCTTTTTCGAAATCTACACAACCAGCTCCCTTTCCATCGACACCAGTTGTCCCTTCTCCACCATTACCTACTACTTCTCCTCGACCAGCATCAGCCAAACATGTCACGACCCAAAACTCGACCCGTTGTGATGGCGCCTATTGTGGAACTAGTCCAGCCTCAACTCAACAACCAACACAACAACAATAAGTTTGAAAACATTAACGAAAGCTTTTAACATTTAAAGAAACTGTTTGAGGCATAGGAAATTCCAATATAAGATGCAATCCAGCCCAAAACCAGGGTGTCACTAAGTGCATGAGCGTCTAAAGGAGAACATAGTCGATTACAACGTTTAAGGAAACATACTGAAATACATCTGGAGTTAAAGATGGAGAGTCAAGGCCTGCGAACGCCGTGCAGATACCTCGATAATCTCCTAAATCCTGAAGCCTCGATCATCGACTGCCACTGTGACCAAAAGTGCCTGGATCTACACACAAGGTGCAGGGGGTAACGTGAGTACACCAACTCAGTAAGTAACGAGTCCAAACTGTGGACTAAACGGTAGTGACGAACTCAACCTCAACAGATAAAATAGAAACAACGTACGGAAACGTAAGCATGCTTTCATTTAAATAGATAGCTCAAATTAATAAGGTAAATGCAGATCTGAATAGTTTAAGATATATAACTCAACTTCCTCTACATGCCAATGCATCGACTATATGAAATGTACAATGTGCTCCCACTCTCAAGTGCTCAACCACTCGATACTGAATATGGCCATCCAGCCCAGGTCCCGAAACATATACAACACTGACTGTAAGTCACTCAGTACCGAGGAAAAAGGGTAATCGAACCTTGTGGAGAAATCCATCTCCAGGTATATATAAATACTCAAACACTCAGTACCGTATATGGCCATCCAGCCTAGGGAAATCCATCCTGAAACATACTCAACACTGACTATAAGTCACCCGGTACTGAGGAAAAAGGGTAATCCAACCCTGTGGAGAAATCCATCTCTAGAGATCAATACTTCGGACAAATCTATATCCAGGGAAATCCATCCCTCAATAATATCATCTGCACTCACTAGGGGTGTGTTACAGACTCCGGAGGGGCTCCTACAGCCAAAGCGCTATCACAAATAAATATAACCGCTGCGGCGTGCAGCCCGATCCCATAACCGTCACTCATAATCAGGCTTTCGGCCTCACTCAGTCATCACTCTGTAGTCTCTCCACGGGCTCACCATGTCATGGAAACTAGCCTAGAAACAATGATATGCAATGCCAATAATAACAACTGAGACTGAGATATGATATGAAATGCATGAATATGACTAAGCACAAAATAACAGTGAAACACGGATATCAACAAGAAATAGTCATTAAACGGTGCCATGGAATGAAACAGGTCACGATTCTCACGGTGCATGCCCGCACGCCCGTCACTTGGCATGTGCATCACCTCAATACTAACCACATAACACGTAGTTCGGGGTTTCGAACCCTCAGAACCAAGTTTGAAAGCGTTACTTACCTCAAACCGAGCAAAATCCTACTCCGCAATGCCTTGCCTCTCAATTCGGCCTCGGAACGCCCCGAATCTAGCCACAACCAATAAAATACGACCAATATAGGCTAAAGGAATCAATTCCACAAGAAAAACGCCAATTCATAGCCAAAATATGAAATCGGCTCAAACCCGGCCCCCGGGCCCACGTCTCAAAATCCGACAAAAGTTACAAAACCCGAAAGCCCATTCGCTCACAAGTCTAACCATACCAAATTTACCAAAATCCGACCTTATTTGGTCACCCAAGTCCTCAAAATCCACTCTCGGATTCTCAAGCCCTAAATCCCCAAATTTCTAGCTCAAATCCCAAATTAGATGATGAATAAAGCCATTGATTCATGAAACTTATACCATTATGGGTTAGAATCACTTACCCCAAGTTGCTCCTTCAAATCCTTCAAAAAATCGCCTCTTTCCCGAGTTTCTCAAGTCCAAAATTGAAAATGGAGAACTAAACCTCGAGCTGGGATTACTCTGCCCAGTAAAACCGCACCTGCGGAACCGCATCTGCGAAGAGGGCTCCGCTTCTGCGGAATTTCATTACAAAAACTGACTTCGCTTCTGCGATCAACTGACCGCATCTGAGGTCATCGCATATGCGGGGACCAAGCCGCACCTGCAATCCAACTGCGCACCTACACCCGAAAATCCATTTCTGTGACCTCGCACCTGCGGTTCACTCTCCGCAGGTGCGGAAACACCAGCAACAGCAGCTTCATCTGTATTTTTCCAACTCCAAACACCCGATCATTACCCGAAATCACGCCGAGGCCCTCGGGATCACAACAAAACGTACCAACAGATCCAATAACATCATACAAACTTAGTCGAACTTTCAGATCACTCAAAACAACATCGAAACGCCAAAATACCCTCGGATTCAAGCTTAAGAACCTCTAAACTTCCTAATTCCACAAACGATGCCGAAACCCACCAAAACACGTTCGAATGACCTCGAATTTTGCACACAAGTCAGAAATAACACCACAAACCTACTCCAACTTCCGAAAATCTAATCTGACCCCGATATCAAAATTTCCACTACCGACCAAAATAGATAAAATTCCAACTTTCGCCAATTCAAGCCTAATTCTACTACGGACCTCCAAATCACTTTCTGGACGCGCTCCTAAGTCCAAAATCACCTAACGAGCTAACGGAATGATCAAAAATCAAATCCGAGGTTGTTTACACATAAGTCAACATCCGGTCAATTTTCACAACTTAAACCTTCTTACAAGAGACTAAGTGTCTCAATTCACTCCAAAATCACTCTAAACCCGAACCAATTAACCCGGTAAGTCAAAATACAGCTAAAGAACATAAAAGAAGCAGAGAATGGGGGAACAGGGCTATAACTCTCGAAACGACCGGCGGAGTCGTTACATCCTCCCCCTCTTAAACAAACGTTCGTCCTCGAATGGGTCTAGAAACATTCCTGAAGCCTCAAATAGGTGTGATATTTGCTACGCATCTCCCGCTTCTGCGATCACCTGACCGCATCTACGGTCATCGCAGATGCGGGACCAAGCCGCACCTGCGATCTAACTGCGCACCTGCGCCTCAAAATCCGCTTCTGCGACCTCGCACATGCGGCTTCCACTCCGCAGGTGCGAAAACACCAACAACAGCAGCTTTATCTACATTTTTCCAACTCCAAACACTCCGATCACTACCCGAAATCACCTCGAGGCCCTCGGGACCACAACCAAACATACCAACAGATCCAAAAACATCATACGAACTTAGTCGTACTTTTGGATCACTCAAAACAACATCAAAATGCCAAAATATCCTCGGATTCAAGCTTAAGAACCTCTAAACTTCTGAATTCCACAAACGATGCCGAAACCCACCAAAACACGTCCGAATGACCTCGAATTTTGCACACAAATAATATACCTCCTATTGATAGCTGTATTATATGGGATGTCATTCTCTGTGACGATTCCTCTGATATTTTCTTGCAATCTTCCTCCCAATATCTTTAACAAGGTTGTTTTCCCACTGCCAGAAGGCCCCATTAAGGCAAGAATTTCGCCTTCCTGTTATACCCTTGAGTATCTTCGTGTAATTGTCATGCTCAAACTGGGAAGCTACCTTTGATACAACTGCCTTGACAGGATTGTTGGAGGAAGCTTGGCTAATCTTCACCTTGTACTCAACATCCGCGAACTGCATTCAAAGACCACTTAAATGGCAGAAGCCAAAACTCTGAAACATATATCAACAATTTGATTCTTTGAAATATTTCTGAGAAATGAAAGATTGGTTAGAGAAAAAAAAGGACTTTGAGAAATATGGGGAGGGGTTGATCTTTATCAACAATTGATGTATCATCCTCTACCTCTATATCAATTTTAGAGCTTCTGTTTCTGAGGTAACATGAACTCTATGTTATGGCCAAAGCCATTGCATCCCGAAACAACACCAGGAACCTAATCCAACTTCCGAAAATCTAATCAGACCCCGATATCGAAATTTCCACTGCCGACCCAAATAGCAAAAATTCTAACTTTCGCCAATTCAAGCCTAATTCTACTACGGACCTCCAAATCACATTCTGGACGCGCTCCTAGGTCCAAAATCACCTAAGAGAGCTAACAGAACAATCAAAAATCAAGTCCGAGGTCGTTTACACATAAGCCGACATCTGGCCAATTTTCCCAACTTAAACCTTCTTACATGAGACTAAGTGTCTCAATTCACTCCAAAATCACTTCGAACCTGAACCAATTAACCTGGTAAGTCAAAATATAGCTGAAGAACACAAAAGAAGCTGGGAGGGAATGGGGCTATAACTCTCGAAACGAGCGGCCGAGTCATTACATCCTCCCCCTCTTAAACAAACGTTCGTCCTCGAACGGGTCTAGAAACATTCCTGAAGCCTCAAATAGGTATGGATATCTGCTATGCATTTCCCACTCGGTCTCCTTGGTATCCTCTTCCACGGGCTGACCTCTCCACTGCACTTCTACTGAAGCTATATCCTTTGATCTCAACTTTCGGACTTGCCGCTCCAAAATAGCCACCGGCTCCACATCATAAGTCAAATCACCATCTAACTGAACCGTGCTGAAATCCAAAACATGAGATGGATCGCCGATATACTTCTGAAGCATAGAAACATGAAATACTAGATGCAGACCCGACAAGCTAGGTGGAAAAGCAAGCTCATAGGCCACCTCCCCAATCCCCGAAGCACCTCAAACGGCCTAATAAATCGAGGACTCCGCTTCTGCGGAATTTCATTAAAAAAAACTGACTCCGGTTCTGCGATCACCTGACCGCATCTGCGGTCATCGCAGATGTGGGACCAAGCCACACCTGCGATCCAACTGCGCACCTGTGCCTCAAAATCCGCTTCTGCAACCTCGCACCTACGGTTCCCACTCCGTAGGTGCGGAAACACCAGCAACGGCAGCTTCATCTGCATTTTTCCAACTCCAAACACTCCGATCACTACCTGAAATTACCCCGAGGCCCTCGGGACCACAACCAAACATACCAACAGATCCAACAACATCATTCGAACTTAGTCGAGCTTTTGGATCACTCAAAACAATATCAAAACGCCAAAATACCCTCGGATTCAAGCTTAAGAACCTCTAAACTTTCGAATTCCACAAACGATGTCGGAACCCACCAGAACACGTCCGAATGACCTCGAATTTTGCATACAAATCAGAAATAACACCACGAACCTACTCCAAAAATCTATTCTGACCCCAATATCAAAATTTCCACTGCCGACAAAAATAGCCAAAATTCTAACTTTCGCCAATTCAAGCCTAATTCTACTACGGACCTCCAAATCATATTCCGAACGTGCTCCTAAGTCCATAATCACCTAACAGAAGCTAACGGAACCATCAAAAATCAAATCCGAGGTCGTTTATACATAAGTCAACATCCGGTCAATTTTTCCATCTTAAACCTTCTCACAAGAGACTAAGTGTCTCAATTCACTCCTAAATCACTCCGAACCCGAACCAACTAACCTGGCAAGTCAAAATACAGCTGAAGAACACAAAAGAAGCAGGGAATAGGGGAACGGGGCTATAACTCTTGAAATGACCGGCCTGGTCGTTACAAAACAAGTAGGGAATGCCACTCTTCCACGATCTCGCGACCACGGGAGCTTGGGAAATAATTACTCGACGCCTTTCCAAGATTCTTGTGGAAGGTGAAGTGCCACTCTTTCGGTTTTGAAGGAGTGTCGTATTCTCTCCAAGCTGGTGGAGCTTGCCAATTATCTTAAGTCGGTGGCTTCAATGAAAGAATGGAAGAAGATGGACTCCCTTCCGTGAAGGGGACGTCATCTTTCGAGACTTTCCGGATCCTCTTGCCATTAGCCACTGATATTTTTGTCTTTTTTTCTATCGAAAATGTCACCCCATTGACCTCGCCTCCTCCGAAGATCATGTTGATTGTCATCCGAGCTGACCCTGCTGTCTTTGATGGCTCCGCATTGTCCCGGCTTCTACTATAATTGTATTTGGCACGATCACTTAAGAACTCTCTAAGATGGACATTCTTCAACAACGTGCCACCTCTTCGCGAAGATGTCGTCAGTCCCCAGTTCTATGTCTGTGAGTCCTATGGAATTCACACCATAAATTAGGATCCCTTTGGCTAGGATCTGATCAACTTGGTTTCGAAAATCGTGGTTCATTGATATTCCTCATTGCCGGCACCAATTCTATTAGGCTGATATTAAAGTTGTAATATGATAACCTGGGATATGCGGGATCTCAAGACCCCGGCACCTCGTGCTCTTGCAATGATCTGTTATTTCGTTCACGATCCATCCTTCTATCGGAAGCGAACCTATCCGGTGACTGAAATCCTTTACTGCTTCTCCCATCGATCCTCTTGTACGACAGAAAATGATGAGTTTAATATTGAGGGTTTTATTTGGTTATATTTCGTGTGGTTATTAGATTTTTGGTGAATAATTTGGTGATAATTTTATTAGAAAACTCACATTTGTGTTTTGTTGATGTGCAGGCAAGTTCTAAGTGTAGATATAAGAAGAAAAAGGTGAAAATGTTCGAAAATATACAAAAGATAGCAAAGGAGAGTTTTTGACGATGGGATATGATGTTTGAGAAGTCAAATGGTGACAAGGGATGAATATTCAAGCAAAAGATAGTAGGATTTAGATGCTGGAGCTAAAGTTTCTCTTTAGAAACACATGATCCAACTTCAACAGATGATATCTCCCAATCTACAAGGAGTTTTATCATTATTCTTGTGGGAAAATATATATCATTGAGTCTATTTTTCATTAGTTCAAACGGATCATCGTTTCGTCTCTCCTACACAAAGTTATGGTATTTTTACTAGACACTACCGTAGATGCACGCCCACATGCGCGCCCAAGATTCCAAGTGCGTGGCAGCACACGTTGGCCTGTGGCAGACTTAATGCATACCTATTTTTGTAATTTTTGGGCATTCACCTTGACCTATATAAATCCTAAGATCGTCCCAAACTAGGGATCTTGGATTGTGGAGCAACTTTTGGAGAGAAGAAGTCAAGCAAACAATAGAGACGTTGAATACTTCATCCGAATCATTCAATACAAAAGTTTGTTTGAATTCGTGGGGTTGTAGTGTTTCCTTTGTCCTCTTAATACTCTTGTGATCAATAATTTCTCCACTATGGAGTAGTCTTTATTATGGTTATTGACAAATGTTGTGAATTGATTATTATTCGAGGGTATGATTTATGTTAGTTGCTTGAATTTGTTGTACGAGTTTCTAATTGAATTGCAAGGTTATTTGTGGTTGTAATTTAATCAGAAGAGAAGTGTTGCTGCAATTATCATTGTGTTATCTTGTTTGGGTTAATTTCACGACTGTCATAGGTAATCGAAAGATCTTTTAGAGTTATAAATTGACCCAATTTAGAGGAATAGTCGAGAGACGTTCTTTGTAAGATCATTTATTCAACGTATTCTTGCATATGTACATAGCACTTGTCATTAGGTTGTTTAACGAAATTCTCATTCATTCGGAAGAAGAATTTAAATCCTTAAGGTAGACTAATCATCTATTGAAGTCGAAAGAGTCAACAGAACTTATGAGTGAACTTAGCACAGAGTTATCCCGAATAATAGTTGATCACCTATCTTGTCAAAGCGCTTTTTTTTCTCATTGATATTCAATTGTTGCTACTTTGCTACTCAATTTGCATTATTGGTTCGTACTTGATAATTTAGTCTTACTCTTAGTTTGTTGATAACTCAAAATCAAAGATTTATTTTCCCGAATCGAGTTAAGCTGGAGATTTATTTGAAAATTATTTAAACCAATCCATGTGGAAACGATTTAATACTATAATATCTTTGACTAGCGAGCCTAAGTTTTATACACCGGTCTTGCACTCGTCAGAAAAAAAACCCTAGAGGACCTCCGATTTATATCAAAGTCATTTTTAAACTTATCCTGATTTTTATCGAGCCCGTCCCTTAGATGACACTGAAGAGCCAAGTTGATCATCTTCTATCCTTATCTTCGACTCGTAGCGACTATGGACATCTGCCCATGTGGTTTCCTGAAACTCGAGCAAACTCTCCTTCAGTTTTTTGGAGTCATCGGAACTCAGTTGATTTAGACCCTTCGTGAATTACTCTGCTGCCCATTCATCTAAAACCGCTGGTAACAACATCCCCTTCTTTTGGATCCGGATCACGAATTCTCACAGCAACTCGGATTCTCCTTGCGAAATTCTGAATATATTTGCCTTTCTAGCATGTACCTTTCTAGCTCCAGCATGAGCTTTGATGAACGAATCTGCAAGCATATCAAAAGATTTGATTGAATGCTTGGGTAAGAGAGAATACCATGTCAAGGCACCCTTCGTGAGGGTTTCGCCGAATTTTTTCAACAAAACTGACTCGATCTCATGTTGAGCCAAGTCGTTTCCTTTATCTGTCGTGGTATAGGTCGTGATGTGCTTTTACGCATCTGAAGTTCCATCATACTTTGGTAGATCTGGCATTTCGAACCTCTTCGGGATCAACTCTGGTGCCGCACTTGGTTTAAACGGCAACTGCATGTACTTTTTTTAATCTGGACCCTTTAACTCCGGCGGCGTGCTTGGAATCTGATCCATCCGAGTATGAAACTCCTTCGCATTCTGATCCATTCATTTATTCATCTCTTTCATGAACCTCATGAGCTCAATTTTGAAAGGATCATTCATGTTGTTGTTCCCAGATCCACTACCGGTCCCTCAGGCTTTGTCATAACCGACTTCATCCCTTGGGGTGTTGTTATCGGTTCTCTGAGCCGTGACACTAGGAGGAATCGGGGCCCTTCCATTCGCATTATTGGAAGCACCCTACAATGCTTGTTTAATTCGTTCATCACCCGATCTTCTTTTGAGAGATGATCCATGATTACTCTTTGTTGTTCTCTCAGGAGCTTGACCATTTCAACAACATGTTCATCCTCTGCATCATTAGGAGTTCGGCCTCGCACATGCTGAGGGTACTAACCTTCACGAACCGGGGTTGTTTCATCCCCTTCGTTGCAGGTCTCGCCGATTGAGTCATCACGCTGGGACAATTATTTCCATTCATTGTGTGCTCCAACGTTATAAGTGTTGTTGACATCATTAGCTACCATTTCTGATTCTTACTAAGGAAAGAGTCAAAACTTTGTTAGTAACAAAAGAATGGATCAAAGCAATTACAAATCTGTCTATGCCCCACGGTGGGTGCCAAACTCTTTACCCATAAAACGGTACAGTTGAATTTAGAGCGTGATTTATAGACAAGTGAATCGATTTGATCCAAAAACGATAAATAAATAAGAACAAATAAGATTTACGACTGAAATTAAAGGAGATAATAAGTCTGACTCAAACCTTAGCCTTTTGGTGGACAAAAGTGAAAGCGATTGTTCAGGTGTTCAAATTGAGTGTAACAAGATAACAAAATTATAGCTTTTGTGTGCAGAGTGTTTCATGTCCTTACAATGGTCGTTAACCCTGCTATTTAAAGCTTTATTTAGAAGGTCAAGATCCTAAAATCAAGCTTCTCTTGAATGAGAGTAAAATCTCCATTAATGGGTGCATAACGGCTGGCTTTAAATGTAAATATTCTTTGTAACAGCAGCCCAATGAATGTTACCTGATGACAATACGGTAAATCTTTGCTATCAATCGTTCTGTCTTCGGGGCTTGTTAGGCGTTGATCGCTCGCTGCTTGCAACAGGTGACAATTGTTTGCTGACTCATATCCCACCTGTCTTCAATGCCACGTGTCACACTGTCCTTCGCCCAACTTTCATAAACCATTTTTACCCCATTCAAAACGGTGGAAAAGAATATTACACCTTTCTTAATTTTTTTAAAAAGACAAGTATTTTGGACCAATTAATTTTTATAACTACGACAAATAAAATGGATCCAAAGGAGTAATAGTATTTGAACTTAATTTCCAATAATGTGAGAAAGATACTTTTTATTCAAGAGACTATAAGTAGTTTTTTGTTGGAATTATACTTGTCTTTTAGTGGGGTTTCAATTAATGTGGAGATAAAAAAGGAAAAATGATACAACACATTCAACATTCCGTTGACCCTTCTTCACAGCTTACGGCATCTATAGCCTAAGCCCTAAACCAACGTGGCAACGTCCCATCTTCATCACTTTTGTTTTGGTTCTGTTCCTCTTTTCGGCTTTTCCCTCCTTCGTTTCTCTTATATTATTTTTTTTTTATCTGTAATCAGAGTGATCTAACTAAATTATTAAACCTTTCGTTTTACGAAGTGACTTGTGACCTCTTCATTATTCAACTATCTAGAGTTAATTCCTCCATGGTCATTCAACTTGATAACTTTATCTAGTAAAATCAGTTTTCTTTATTTTAGGATAAAAACGTTACTAAACTATCTATTTCCTTCTCCAAAAGTCATACACCATAATAAAAGCCACTTTTTATATGAAAGGCAATGTCACCATTCTCAAATTGTATTTTCATTATTCCTCAACGCTATTAACTGAGTACTTTCTTGGCCTACTTTTTTTTTTATCATTTTAGTTTTGAAGAGCTTCCACATTATTCAAGTAACATTGAATCAAATATGAGAAATATTAGTTAAAATTGTGGTAATTGTAACTTTAACCTAAACTTTAAAAAAAATTAAGAAGAATTCCACTCCTTTTCTTTTCTGCATTTAAAAAAAATATTGTGTTAAAAAATATTATTTTTTCTGCAGATTTTAATTTTTTTTTTAAAAATGATGACTCTAATATAAAAATATATCAGAGGAGTAGAAAATATATTCCAAGACAAATGTTTAGAGTGATGTGAAGAATGATATTTACTAATAATTTTGATATTAATTTAAATGTGAAAAGAAATTTATTTGAAGGAGATAAGCTTCGACATACAATTTACCTTTTGAAATCTTGCCATTTGATTTTTTTGACTTATAAGAAATAATTCGATAAAAAGAAAGTAATATCTTAATTCTTTAAGATTTCTTTTCGTCTCCGACAAATACACTATAAACTTAAAAAATACTCTAGCAAGTAATACTCTCGCAATCTTAATCTTTCATTCTTTCTCTCTTTTTCTTTTGGTCACACTCCTAATTTGCTTAGCTTTTGAACTACTCTAGTAGGACATAATAGTTTCAAACACCTCCCATCATGTTTGTCTTTATAACAGTAATTTTCCCAGTAGTTGGAGATACCGCATTTCACCTCCCTTCTTTTGCTTTTCTGGTAACATTTTAAAGTTTGGTCTTCTTAAGCCGAGTCTTTCGGAAACCGCCTCTGTACTCCATCGGGATAGGAATAAGGTATGCGTACACACTACCGTTCTCTAGATCTCAGTTGTGGAATTTTACAGGATCGTCGTCATTTTTGTTGCAACATTCCAAAGTTTCTCTTTAGTGACACTCATTATGAAATATTGTAAATCGTTAACCAAACTTCCCCTCAAATGCAATTACCGAGATGAATTTAAAACTTTTCGATTATAAAAAAGATTAAAATAAGTGAGGTAAATATAATATCTCAAACTACAAGGAAACTAAGTGTTACAAACACTAGTAGGAATTCGGCCATAACCGACCGCAGGTCAAAAAACCGACTATTTGTCGGTTTTTCAAAATATTTATTTTTAAATTTTTTTTTACGAAACCGACCAACTTCAGTTGGTCTTTTTTTTTTTTGCGCTAGTTTAGCGTCCCGCGAAATTTATTTTTTAAGAAGCCGATTGAAATCGGTTGGTTTTACATATAAAATAAATTAAAATTAATAGTCAAAAAACCGACCGAGTCGGTTATTTTAGCACGAAAATGCAATTAAAGAGTACAAATAAATTAAAAGAAAGTCTTAAACCAAAATGTACTAATGATCTAGTGGTAGAGTACTATCTTGCCACAGTACAGACCCTGGTTCGATTCCTAGATAGTGCATTTTTTAATTGCATAATTAAAAATACCGACCAACTTCGGTCAGTTTATTCGGTAGATTTTTTCTTTTTGGGTCGTTTGTGAAAATTAATTGACCGACCGGAATGGGTCAAAAATTACGACCGACTTCAGTCGCTATTTATTACCGACCAGCCTAGTTTCGACGGATTAAAGTCGGTCAAAAATCGATTGGTTTTTTCAGTTTTCCGACTGATTTCGATTTTTATTTCTGAACGATTTTAGGCAGTTTTCTAGTAGTGAAAAACAAATTTGAATAAGGGTCTCTGAAATTATTTTCTATTTTATGGAGTATAATTTTGATGTGTGTATATACATATAAAATTTATCTGAAAGGTAAATTTATATAATCAATTTTGAACTCAAGATTTGTCCATACAATATTATTATTTTTTGTATTTACTATAGTAATTACTCTCTTTATAATAAATAAATTCATCATAGATATCTAAGGTGGAGATGTCCTGCTTGATTTAAGTGTTGATCCAGGTGATAAAGTTTAAATCTCATATCTTCTTACATTTGCACTATTCAAACTTGACCCGATGGTTAATATAAATTTTATTTTATCACATTTTCTGTTAGACCTTGATTATATTGAATGATCTGATGATAGGTATCCAAGGTCCAAATATGCACACACATCATCGTCTGCCCGATCTAAATGTTCCTCCAATAGTGCAAGGTTAGCATTTGAATTTTCACAATATAACTTGCTCATTGTGAAATTATTACTTTTGACATATAAATCATTTAGGGTAATATCGCTACACATAGACACAAGTTTATTCTATACTAGTGAATTTGCCGCGCTTCACGCGGTTATAAAAGATATTAGTGAAATTTTTATAAACACCACATATTTAGGTTAATTCATGCGTTAGTTCATAACTTTGGTTTAGTTAGAAGTTAGAACATATACTTCCATATAACTTATACTTCTGAAGCATTTTAAGATTTATCTATGTATGAAAAATTCAAAGGAGTATTAAAATAAAATAAAAAAATTCAATTTAATACGCCTTGAAGTTATAGAAAAATTCATCTTAAGACCACTAATGAAACAAATAAATAAAATAGTATTATCATATATTAGAAGATCAGATTTATATAAATGATATACAAACTTTCCGATTAGCAATAAAGAACCATTGGAAAAGACTAACGTCAAAAAAATAAAAAAAATTGGTATTGAAGTCTTGTTCTTCGAAGGTAGCTACTCAGTATTTGAAATAAACAAAAGCAACATACTATGATAGAGCAAAAGAACTACAATAATTGAGTTTGTCAAATTATCTCAAAGGGTAAACACGATTTTTGCTCCCTCATTGCCAAGCTTACCTAGTTCTTTTATGTATAAAAGATATGAGCTTCTATATTCTTTCCATAAAGAATAGACGAATGTTGACTTCTTTCAATAATTAGCCAACTGAATTCTGCTGAAAATGTCATTATTGTAAGATTTTGGTAGATCACAAACACAAGTTATTAGACTATGATATACCTCAATAAATAAACGTAACAGGTAGAAAACTAATCACAAGCTAACTAACTATAGTTGATCCTTAGAAATATATTGGTGATTTCTACCTATTCTCAAACTCAACCCCTTTAGCAAAGGGGTTCCCACACAATTGCTGCCAACTTCATTTGTTCTAGTATTAGCCTCTAAATGTGATCATTAAAAGTGATAGCTAAAATGTCAAGTTGAGAAGAATGACAACTACTCTAGATTGAGCGAGCTATAGACAACATGAAGAATAAACTTGAGAATGAAAACAACTCAGAGAAAAAACATAGATGTTTGATTCTCTACATCTCTTCGGACGACGCAGTTCTGCAAAACTCTATTGCCCTGGAGGTAGAAAAATAACTATGGCTTTAATTTCACATAATACTAACAAATAGTGACTTCAATTTCACAGAATATTCTATAAATAACTTAGTAACAAACTATGGGAGGAGTAAAATATACCATCGAGTAAATCATGTTCCAGATTGATTATACAGCAAGGTTAACAAAATATAGACGATGTACGATAGTTTAGATGCATACCTGACGAAAAATGCTCCAAGGATAGCTAAATGGGGACATCGGGAGAATTTGAATAATAAATAAGTTGTGATATTGATTACGCTACAACTAAAGTATTCAAACACTCATATGAAAAAAGAAAAGCAGGAAAATTGGAGCTGAAGCACACAATAATGAAGTATGGAATTTTGATTGGTGAAAAACAAAGAAATTTTAACTATTTCAATACCTGGAACCCCAGAGACTGTCTTCAAGGCTTTACATTTGTCTCTGACATCTTAGGACTCCAAGTTAAAGATAAATTTCAATTTTCAATAGAACAAAGTGGAAAACAATCCAAAAAATCAAATCTTCGCGAAATAGAAAGTAAAAAACAGTAGGAACAATCAAACATAGCACGATGACTAATATAACTAAACTAAATATCTATTAGCACTAATCAAATGAAAAAGTTATCACCCACCAAAAAGTTTATGTTGAAAAAGAATGTTAGAGACAATGAAAATTAAAAAGTATGATACCCAAAAAGAATCAAAAGCAACGGTTAAAGATTTTGTGAAATATCCCAGAAGTTGAATAACAAAAAGGCAAAATCTTAAATATTAAAATTGGGAATAGATAACAATAGTGACCAAAAAGGCAGAAACAACATGATCTAAGGAAGAGAAAGAACACTTCGATAAAAAGGCGAGAATATGAGAAAATTAAAAAATGAATTTCCTAAGCATTGCAATGTTGCTGCAAATAAGCCATTTCTGATTATTAAAAGGTTGCTTGTATGTTAAATACATTAGTCTCTCGTAAATCAGAATATGAAAGAGTAGATCATGAAATAATAACAGGGCAAATATAGTAACACTAATAAACAAGAATTCGGCATAATCAAAAGAAAATATGAATTAACAGGAAGTTGAAAATCTAATAACCGAAACTCCATATGACTAAACTATAATGAACATTTAAAGACACTGTATAATTGAACGNGGACTTCAAAGCCAATGGGGAGCTTGATATGGCAAGAAGGCAGCAGGAACTTGTGGAGAAACTCTCCCGGAAAGCTAATTCAATTAGCAAGCCTATTGTTAGCGTACAGGGGGGGAGACGAAAAGGGGGGTGTTGTGTGCGTGGGGGGTGGGGGGGTGGGGGGAAGGGAGTGGGGGAAGAAGAAGAAGAAGCGCACAGGAGGAAGGGGGGGAACGAGGAGGGAGGAACAGAATATCCCTTTTGCCTTTTTTTTCTTATTTAATTTTTATTCTTATTTTAATTTTAATGATTTTTTTTCTTTTTATTTTAATTTCTGGTTCAACATATTCATATTCACGCTCCTTATCCGCGTGAATTACACCACTTTATCCAGCTTAACCATTATTTTGCCACATGTGCTTGGTCAACGGTCAGAGGGGTTTAAAATATTGATTTTAAACAAGTTAAAGTGTCTAGATGAAAAAAAAGTAAAGTAGAAGGACCGGCATGACAAAGTGATACAAGTATAGGTGCCATTTAGGCCATTCTGCCTTGAATAATAAATAAGTTGTGATATCGATTACGCTATAACTAAATTATTCAAACACTCATATGAAAAAGAAAAGCAGGAAAATTGGAGCTGGAGCACACAATAATGAAGTATGGAATTTTGATTGGTGAAAAACAAAGAAATTTTAACTATTTCAATACCTGGAACCCCATAGACTGTCTTCAAGGCTTTACATTTGTCTTTGACATCTTAGGACTCCAAGTTAAAGATAAATTTCAATTTTCAATAGAACATAGTGGAAAACAATCCAAAAATCAAATCTTCGCGAAATAGAAAGTAAAAAACAGTAGGAAGAATCAAACATAGCACAATGACTAATATAACTAATCTAAATATCTATTAGCACTAATCAAATGAAAAAGTTATCACCCACCAAAAAGTTTATGTTGAAAAAGAATGTTAGAGACAATGGAAATTAAAAAATATGATACCCAAAAAGAATCAAAAGCAACGATTAAATATTTTGTGAAATATCCCAGAAGTTGAATAGCAAAAAGACAAAATCTTAAATATTAAAATTGGGAATAGATAACAATAGTGACCAAAAAGGCAGAAACAACATGATCTAAGGAAGAAAAAGAACACTTCGATAAAAAGGCGAGAATATGAGAAAATTAAAAAATGAATTTCCTAAGCATTGCAATGTTGCTGCAAATAAGCCATTTCTGATTATTAAAATGTTTCTTGTATGTTAAATACATTAGTCTCTCGTAAATCAGAATATGAAAGAGTAGATCATGAAATAATAACAGGGCAAATATAGTAACACTAATATACAAGAATTCGGCATAATCAAAAGAAAATATGAATTAACAGGAAGTTGAAAATCTAATAACCGAAACTCCATATGACTAAACTATAATGAACACTTAGAGACACTGTATAATTGAACGATCACAATTATTCAAGGCCGTTTGTTTCATTTTTCTCCACACCTATACAAGGGTATAAAAGAAATACCGACCTGCATTTGTTGAGTGGTTTGTCCTGCAGCCGTGGAAATTGTACCTCTCTATAGGGCTTTTTATCGAACACTTCATGGGCGTCAACATAACATGCC
>NC_031993.1:45294116-45348095 GCF_001879085.1 Nicotiana attenuata
ATGGTAAAGAGAGACGAGAGCGTCTGTTACAAACGAATTTAAGGAGAAGTGACTGTAGGTTTTGCCTTTTGACACATGACTAGTAAGTTATAACCGATGAAATTTACAAAAAAGGGACTGTTTATTTTTCAGTTGGAAACTACTTTTCTTCATTAAAAATGGCAAAGCTCTAAGAAAAGAGATAAATAGAAACCCTGGCATTTGAGAGATGCCACATCAGATTTGTATTGCCCTGCTTTATAGAATTATATAGATGCCGAAAGTCTTTCAGAAACAGCCTCTCTACTCCTTCGGGGTAGGGGTAAGGTCTGCGTACACATTACCCTCCCCAGACCCACTAGTGAAATTTCACTGGGTCATTGTTGTTGTTGTTGTTGTTGTTGTTGTTTATCTCACGCATAACATGTCATATGCAACAAGCCTACAAATTTGATATGAATATGCATCCGAGAGTATGTGAGTAAAAATTAACTGATGATCTTGCCAAATATATTATATAAATTGCCCGAAGAAGGGTAAGGGTATATTCGTGGCTGAGATTACATATTAAAGTTGTTTAAATATGCAGTATGGATACTTTAAGTTTCAATAATGCTATGCCACAAGACTGCTCAAGTTGTTTGTTGCATAGCACAACTGTTTTTTTTAATAGAATTATAACCAAATTTAGAATTTTGAGAATAATAAATTATGTCTACTACTCCATGTTATTAAATACTCCTTTTATATTACACAAATTCATCACAGTACCCGAAGTAAAGATAAACTGCCTGATTTAAATTGTGATCCAGGTAATGAAGGTAAAGTTTGAATCTCTTTACAGTTTTACCTTCCAAACCTGGCCACTTGGTCAGAATGCCGTCGATTAGTATCACATTATTTTAGATTATGTTAATATAGATCATTAGTATTTGAATGTTATAGTCTGCCCTTCATTTATATCATATAAACTGATGATATAGGTATCCAGAGTCATTCTCCAGATATGCACACACCGCATATATATGTTGCCCGATTTAAATGCTCCTCCAATATTTTCAGGTTGTAATTGAATTTGTTATACGTTCACATTGAGCACATATGTTGTTGAAAGCAACTGACAAAACAATAATGTTAAAATTATTTTTAGAATCCAGGGCCGAAAATATTGGTGGCGGATGTCATATGTACTCCCTCCGTTTCATATTAAATGAGGTACTTTCCTTTTTAGTCTGTTCCAAAATAAATGGCACATTTCTAAATTTGGAAATAATTCAACTTTAAACTCTTCATTTTACCATTTTTGCCCTTAATGAGAAGTTTTTATAGCCACACAAATGGCATGGCCCCACAAATCTTTTACCCATTAAGCTTTTAACACCACAACTTTCAAAAGTCTTCTTCTTTTTTGTTAAACTCCGTGCCGAGTCAAACTACCTCAAACAATATGAAACGGAGGGAGTAATATATTATTGGTTTTGCGTTTTAATAATGTCAAATTTAACATGTGACTTGCTACAGAAATTGTGACTTCTATCATAAAATTCCTTTTAGAGTAACATCGCTATACATGAACATACAAAATCAAGTTCATTATATATTTTATTTCATGCATAACACAAGTCATGATATGCAACCAAACCTAGAAGATGAAGATGTAGATGACAATGAGTGTGAAGGTATGTGAACAGTAACTCAATTCATTTTCAATTATACCCAATATATACTTAAATGATTTTGGTATTAACTTTTTTTAGGGGATGACGTTGAATATAGGGACATCTGTCAGTAATTAAGTAATCCTCATCTTAAAATGATACTTTTTACACTAAATTTGATTTCTTCCTCATTGATAGAGTATTGGGATATAGGAGATGCTATTTATGAATGTGAAAAATGTGGGGCATATTTTTGGTACTATATAGTCGGGAATAACGCGCACCCCGATTCTCTGGTGAATAAAACAGAGTGAGGGCATGAACATACGAGATCAAATTCGAAGTTGAGAACTCTTTGTATCGAGGCCCGTGAAAAGTTAATGAAGTGTTCGCCATCGGGCCTAATAAAATGACGCACCCCAGACTCGGGATAAGTCCTAATACCTCGCAAAGCACGATGAACAGTTATACACGACGGGTAGGGGTGTCAATGGTTCGGTTCGGCCGGTTATTTTATAAAATTTGTACCATACCAATTTTTCGGTTATTCAATATGCATAGCCAAAATTAGACTTTTCGAAACCGTCCCAATCATGTCGGTTTCACTTCGGTATCGGTACGGTTCGGTTAATTTTCAGTATTATTTTAAATGTCATGTAAAATTCTCCAGTAAAAGTAGAATGCAATAACATGCGTTCTTTTATAGGACTTAGCAAAACTCTCTAGACATTTTTACGGTTTAAAAGGTGATGAATTAAAAAAAATGAAAGATGGCTAGAGTATAGATACATCAACTATTCAACAACAATGTAAAAGAAACCAAGTAAAGCAAAGAAAATATAAATCACACGAGTGGAAAGATATTAATCAAGCTGGGACTCAAGAATAAAGTCTATATTAAATATTAAAAAAGATAAATCTAAATTATATGAAGGGAAACATATCCAATACATTATAGTTTGCTACTCATAATCGCTGGAATACTTTGTGTCTTGCTAATAAAAATACTTGAAATAACTTAGTTTAAGTATAAGTAGGATAATAGGTTTTAGGAACTAGTATTTTGAGTTTAATTACTTGTTGGCTTGTAACAGTTTTTATAATTTCAAGGCCCAATGCAAGATTTAATGCTTTATTAGTTTTAAGCTTACTATATAAATATATTTTTCACATGTAAAATTTATTTGGTACGGTTCGGTATTTTTTCGGTTTATTTTTACAAAATAAAAAACCTACGCTAATTATCGGTAAGGTTATAGATTTATATAAAAACCTACGGTTTCTTTAAAAGAAACCTAAAAATCGATTCGGTGCGGTACGGTTCAGTCGGTTTAGTCGGTTTTCAAATATCCATTGACACCCCTAACGACGGGTAGAGGGCCGTGATATTCGCAACCAACCGAATATCACAGCGCGGATCTCTCTCGATGTTGGTTACGGATCAGTAATTAATGAAAAAAATGAAGTTTTTTACCTTTTATAGAATTGAACTAGGAATGAAACTCCCCTACTATATAAAGGGGAAGTTTTTCTTTGATAACACACATTATAACACGCAAACCAGGGCAATATAAATTCATTTTTTCTGCTTTTTAGCTATTGTAAAGTTCTTACTTTACTGTTGTTCTTCATTCACAATTGGCTTCGAATTAAGGGTCCGGTCGAGGTCAAAAACTATTGTTCAACCTAAGTTCGAATTGGGTCGTAATAGTATAATTGGTTTGATTATTCATTTTGTCTATCTAATATTCTTGATTATTTGTGTTGAATCAATCCTCATATTCTTAAAAATGCGTACAAATTTAATTGTTATCTATTTTAAGGGTAAACAGCTGGCGCCCAATGTGGATCTAAGGATAATAGTGGTGATTTGATACAACTCTCTATAACACACTCTATTTTACGCTTGTTCTTTAAAGTCTTAATTTCAAGTCAGTTTGAAAATGTCAAATTCTCAGTCTACCATTGACGCCGATTCTAGCCATCATGGCGAAAATAACAATCTAGTGCCTAGAACCGAGGTGCCTCTTCCCGATCCCAACAGAGTCCCAGTTGCTGATCCGGTCGATAGTAACTCAATGGTGGCCTTCAACATCAACCTTGGAACTGATCCCGAAAACTGCATTCGCGGGGGACCCCGACCAACAGCTCGAGAAGTGCCCGAAGGCGAAGAAGATGGGGTAAGCCTACGGTTAATCTTTGAGATGTTGTAGGCTAAACAGGCGGCGATAGCGCAGCTACAGAATCAAATCCACGCCCCTAGTAGAGTTGAGCCCGAACAGTCCCGGGAAAACATCCGAAGAAATGAGAAGATCATCAAGAGACTGAGTGAAGCTGAGCCAGGGATCAATCCCGAAATAATGAGAATGCTCGAAGCATTAACGAAGCGGGCGGAGTCAGGTAAAAAGAAAAATGAGGCCGACGACAAGAAGGTGGAAACATACAATTCCAGGGTTGAACAAATACCAGGAACACCCCCGATATTGAAAGGGCCGGATTCCAAGAAGTTTACCCAGAAGCCTTTTCCTCCAAGCGTGGCACTAAAGCCGATCCCAAAGAGGTTTCGTATGCCTGATATCTCAAAATATAACGGAACCACAAATTCAAATAAGCATGTTAGCTCTTATACATGCGCAATCAAAGGGAACGACTTGGAAATTGATAAAATCAAGTCGGTGTTACCGAAGAAGTTTGGGAAAACAACTTACCCCCAAATTCCTTTGACTCATTTTCTATGCTTACAGATGCTTTCGTGAAGGCCCATATCGGGGCCATCAAGGTCGAGACCAGAAAGTCGGACCTTTTCAAGGTTAAACAGAGAGATAACGAGATGCTCAGCGAGTTCGTATCAAGGTTCCAGATGAAACGGATGGACCTGCCTTGGGTAGCAGATAATTGGGTCGTTCAGGCGTTTACTCAAGGACTTAACCCCCGAAGCTCCTTGGTTTCACAGCAACTAAAACAAAATTTGATAGATTACCCGGTGGTAACTTGGGCCAACGTCCACAAAAGGTACCAGCCAAAGATTATAGTCGAGGACGACAAACTCGAAACACCTTCTAGGTCTGTTTACCCTATCAGGGCCGACGACAGGTCTAAAAGAGTCGTCGATGATGAGCCAAGGCCGGCCCGGTATTGATACCAACCATACAACGCGGACCGAAGAGGAAATGGGTCCGGGCGTCTCCCCACCAGGAATGAGAAGAGAAGCGACCGAGGACCAGTAGCCGGGGTTTGATGACTGAAAATAGTTGCGATAGGCCGCTCGGGGCCGGGGAAACACCAAGATTATCAGAGTATAACTACAACGTTTATACTGCTAGCATTGTGTCAGCCATCGAGCGCATCAAGGAGACCAAGTGGCCTCAACCATTGCAGTCCGACCCTACCCAAAGAGATCCTAACTTGATGTGTAAGTATCACGGCACCTCATGGACACAGGACCGAGGATTGCCGAAAATTGAGAGAAGAAGTCGCCCGGTTGTTCAGTAACGGGCACCTCCGAAACTTTTTGAGTGATCGAGCCAAAAACCACTTAAGGAACAAGGATGCAAACAAACATGCCGAACAAGAGGAGCCTCAGCACGTCATCAACATGATCATTAGAGGGGTCGATATCCCCCAAGGGCCAATGATAAAGCGCACTAAAGTATCTATCTGAAGGGGAAAACGCGCCCGAGATTATGTCCCGGAGGGAACCATTTCGTTCAGCGACGAGGAAGCTGAGGGCATCGTACAACCTCACAATGATGTGTTGGTAGTATCTGTACTTATCGATAAATCTCGAGTTAAACGTGTGTTGATTGTTGACACCCAATTTTGTCCCTCCTTTCTTCTATTTTATCTATAAAGGCCTTAACAATAATTTTATTATATTTCGGCCATTTTTATCGCTTATTCCGTAATTATTTGCACCATCATGTTATTTTTAATTTTAATAGCTTTTTATTTCACTCCATTTCGTTACTGTGCATTCCCTATTTATTAAGGGGGCATTTTGTCAAGATTCATATATTCAAGGAGGCATTATTTAATTTATTTCTCATGTTTCCTACTTTTTTTTATTTTCTTTATTTAGCTCTTTGTATTTTATTTTTTTAAATTTTTTTGAATTCATTGTAGTGTTTAAGTTGTCTTAGTTTGTAGTTTTAAATTAGTGCCTAACTAGCCTCACGTCCCGTTTTGGACAGCCAAGACCAATTCACGTTGAACCTATTTTTTAAATTTAAGTTATAATCCTTCTCCAATCCCATAAGAATCTCTTTCCATAATCGTTTTTCTTTTTCTCATTTAAAATCTTTCTTTTCCATATTCTTTTATAATAAATCTCCCTCTCTCAACCTCAGGTATCTCCCTACAAGACTTATTACAAGGAGTAGATCTCGAAAATAACACCCCACAAAACCAGAAAATCTTTATTCCTTTAAACAAGTATTTTCTTTCCCAAAATGGAGCTCTCCCTCCATATTACTCCAACGGCTCTCTTCTCCCCCCTCTATTAAAATCTCTCCTTTTCCTTTAAATAGGGGGTCTCAAAAAGTAAAAAAGGGATTTGTCATACAATAGTAGTAATTTGGTTGAAATGTGTTTATTGGGATTTGTCATATCTATTTGTGCAAATGACGTACTATTCTTGTTTAATTCCGTATAGAACTATACTTCATCTTAGTGTTTTTTTTTTCCAGTATATATATGTGTGAATCCTCTCCGCGCTAATTAATTGCTGGAGGGAGGAAGGACTATGAGGTTAAGTTCTTAAATTCGGTTTGGGGCCCCTACTCAAATTGACTAACTGGTCTTTGTTTTCAGCTTTAAATTTAAATGTGTTATATGAGAGAGTTTTCTGTTCACTGTGTGAAGTTGTTTTCAACACGTGCTAATTGTCGGTATGCTTTTTCATTTACTTTATTTGATCAAATATATCTTTAAATGTGTAAAAAGTGCTAACTTGTTATGTGCTTAGATCTTGTACGGTATGTGACTAATAATTGTCACAACGCCATACCTTTAAAGTGGCTCATGATATTTTTACTAATAATCTTGTGCATCGCTTACATGTCATTGTGTTGCTGGGGTTAAAAATAGTTATTCTTGAATGCCTCTTAAGCATTCTATTATTTGCCCAGCTTTCACCTTCTGCTATATGGGTTTAATCTTCTAATATTTAAGAGCATGATTTTATTGATTGAATGCCTGAATCTTTGAATATTGTTTGACCCGCATCTGTTTGTATTGAACCCTATTCCATGAGTTATAATTTATACTTAGTCATTTAAATACTGTTAACAGAGGCTTAGGAATAAGTCATGTCTCAGTTTGTGTGGATTTGCGCTATATATGTGCCCTCATTTGTTATAACATGCTCATGTGATTATTTAAGACATGATTAGCAGTTCCTACATGTGAAACGCCTAGCTCTCGTATATAGGTAATAACATTTTATGATAAGTAATCAAACTTAATTTATTAGTAATTAACACAAGGCAGTATGTATTAAGTTATTTAGTTTGAAAAGCTAACAGGTGCGGCCATTTGCAATCCTCTGTGTGTATATCGTATTCTTTTGAAGTTGGCATGAAGCAAAGTCAATACCTGCCCCTAGGAGTTAGGACACTCACCTATAAACAGGGAATCTAATCTGTTATCTCTCTTTATCACTTTGACATGTGATTGCTTTGTTCATTTTTTACTAGTTTTGGTCTTCAGCTTATGTGTGTACTTTTTAATGAAAGAATTTGTACCCCAACCTTTCTGTATTAATGCAGGTTCTTATTCTTCTTTTCAAAATTGCATCTTTTATTTTATTTCTTTAAAGATTATTTTCAGACTCACTTTTATTGATTGAGTTTTATTTATTTAATTCGTCTCTTGCTCTTAGCTCGCAATAGAATAATTACTCGCATGAACAATCTCTTATTAATCCACTTAGAATAGTACTAATTAATCATTTGCGTGTTTTAATCACTTACTAACTTATTTACTTATCTTTACTCATATAATCCCACGTAGTTTAAAATTCGGTCGGGAACACGACGGTCTGGCATGAGATACTCAGCTTTCTCGATGCCTTTTCTAGGTACAACCAAATTTGGATGAACCCGAACGATCAAGAAAAGACTTCTTTCATCACAAAAATTGGCACCTACTGTTATAATGTAATGCCGTTCGGATAAAAGAATGTCGATGCCACCTATCAACGCCTAGTAAACCGGATGTTCGAAGAACATATAGGAAAATCAATGGAAGTTTATATTGATGATATGTTAGTTAAGTCCCTACGATCTAAGGACCATTTGAAACATTTGTAGGAGACCTTCGACATACAGAAGAAATACAATATCAAGTTGAACCCATAGAAGTGCGCATTCTTGGTTGGATCAGGAAAATTCCTCGGGTTCATGGTATGCAATCGAGGGTTCGAGATCAACCGCGACAAAATCAAAGCCATAGAGGACATCACCGTGGAGGACAACGTCAAGGCCGTTCAAAGACTGGCCGAGCATATAGCTGCCCTGGGCCGGTTCATATCGAGGTCCTTGGACAAAAGCCATCGATTCTTCTCACTGTTAAAAAAGAAGAATAAGTTTTCCTGGACCCCAGAATGCCAGTAAGCTTTGGAAGAACTCAAATAGTACCTATCGAGTCCTCCCCTACTGTACACCGTGAAGGCGGACGAACAGTTGTACCTTTACTTGGCGGTTTCCGAGGTAGCGGTAAGTGGAGTCTTACTCCGGGAGGAGGAAGATACATAATTTCCTATTTACTATGTCAGTAGAACTATAGGCGAGGCCAAACACAAGGTATCCTCACCTGGAACAATTGGTGCTCGCTTTGCTAAGTGCCTCCGGAAAGCTAGAGTCGTACTTTTAATGCCACCACATATATGTCGTGACCTCTTACCGGCTGAGGAACATCATGCACAAACTGAGCTCTCAGGACGGTTGGCCAAATGGGCCGTCAAAATCAGCAGGTACGATATCGAGTATCGACCCCAAACCGCTATCAAATCTTAGATTTTGGCAGACTTCGTGGCTCACTTTACAACGGCCTTAATACCCGAAGTCAAAAGGGAATTAGTGTTAACCACAAGCACCACTTCAGGAATCTGGACCCTTTTTATGGACGGTGCCTCTAACGCGAAGGGGTCCGGGCTCGGCATCGTATTAAAACTGCCTATGGGAAACGTAATTAGGCAATCTATCAGAATTGTGAAATTGACTAACAATGCGGCCGAGTATGAGGCCATGATTGCAGGTGTAGAATTGGCTAAAGGCCTTGGAGCCGAGGTGATCGAAGCTAAGTGCAACTCCCTCCTCGTGGTAAATTAGGTTAATAGGACGTTCGAATTAAAAGTAGAACGGATGCGAAAGTACTTGGACAAATTACAGGTAATGCTGCATCAATTCAGGGAATAGACCTTGTAGCACGTATCTCGAGATCAGAACCCGAGGCCAATGTTCTGGCTAACTTGGGGTCGTCGGTCAATGTCGACGAGTTCAGTTTGGGGACAGAAGTGTAGCTCATGAAGTCATTAATAGAAGAAGGCCACGCCAAAGTAAACTCAATGAGTTTAACTTAGGATTGGAGGAACAAGTACATAGACTACTTGAAGACCGGAAAATTGCCTTTGGATCCCAAAAAATCGAGAGCCCTACGTACCAAGGCTGCCAGATTTTGGTCGAAGGGGAATTTTTCAAGAGAACCTTTGACGGCCCGCTAGCCAAATGCTTGGGACCGGGATGGACCGAATACGCCTTAAGAGAAGTTCACGAAGGCACTTGGGGGAACCATTCGGGAGCAGAATCTTTGTTTTGGAAACTAATTAGGGACGGCTATTACTGGACTGAAATGGAGAAAGATGCGAAGGACTTTGTACGGAAATCGACGACTGCTAGAGACACGCCCCAATGATCCATCAACCGGGAGAAATGCTCCACTCGATTTTGTCCCCCTGGCCATTTATGAAGTGGGGAATGGACATCGGCAGTCCCCTACCATGGGCACCCGCTAAAGCTCAATTCATATTATTCATGACCAATTATTTTTCCAAATGGGCCGATACCGGCCAAGGTCATTTGCGATAACAGAAAACAATTGGTCGACAACAAGTTAAATAAATTTTTCAAAGACCACATGATTAAGAAGATACTATCAACACCTTACCACTATAGTGGGAACGGGCAGGCAGAATCAACAAATAAGACTATACTCCAAAACCTAAAAAAGAGGTTGACCAGTGCGAAAGGGAAATGGAAGGAGATACTGCCCAAAGTTCTATGGGCATACCGTACGACATCAAAATCTAGCACCGGGGCCACCCCATTTTCATTGGTCTACGAAGTCGAAGCCTTAATCCCAGTCGAGGTAGGAGAACCAAGCCTCGGGTTCCAATATGCGACAGAAGAGCCAAATGGCGAGGCCATGCTCACGAGTGTGGAACTGTTGGATGAAAGGCGGGAGGCCGCCCTGGTCCAATTGGCCGCCCAAAAACAGCGAATAAAAAGGTATTACAACCGAAGAGCCAGCCAGCCTCTGACACTTTTAATTCAGGGAGTTGGTGTTGAGGAAAGTAATAGTACACACCAGGAACCCCGAACGAAGGGAAAATGGTACCAAACTGGAAGGACTATATCGAGTTATCGGAATAACCGGCAAAGGCTCTATAAACTCGAAGCGGGAAATGACATATAACTACCGAACAACTAGAACGTGACACACTTAAAGCGGTACTACTGCTAAGTTATGGACTCATTTACTTCTTAATCATGTTATAAATAAGACTAACATATGCAGGTAAACGGCCAAGGACGTATGTGGATATTAGGCCTGAAAGCATGCGTTACACTCTTATTCCCTTGAACCAGTTTTGTCCCATAGTAGGTTTTTCGGCAAGGTTTTCAATGAGGCAATAGTAAAATGTGCTAACTTAGATTCGAAGACTGGTTTCAAATCCGAGTCAACAATCGTTCGCTTCATGTCAACAGTATCCAAGCCCTCACGAGTTCGACCTCGAATATTGGGGGCCATTACCTTAGATTAAGGTTTTAGCAAGGGATAAAAAAACTTTGTGTGATAAAAGCTAAGCCTTGGTGGTTAGAATTCATTGTAAGGGCCAAACGGTGGTATGAACCATGCCCACTTAGTCCACTCTTGCCATGGCACGAGTTTTTTTTATGCTTTCGATCGTGTACCTTGCATACTGATAAATAAAAGAAATTTCCACTTTGCTACTACGCGTTTTTGCTTCTTTGATCCCGAATCTTAGAGCCCACGGGCTACCCCTACTTGGGGACTATCGAGACCATGGGCGACCTGTACTCAGGGACTATCGAGCCCACACGCTACCCCTACTCGGGGACTATCGCTCAAAGAAAATTCGAACAATCCGGGCTACCGAATCTCGAAAGCACCGAACCTATTAGGCGGTGCCCAAATATAAATGGTTACAACCACCCTTAAAATGGCTCAGACATGTCTGAAGTTCGTAACCAGAAAGTAAGGCCTTTACGAAAATTCGAAGCCTACTAAAAGGTACCCTCGGAGAAAACATTGTCTAAAAACACATAAGCATCTTGGAAACCTCTGGTCTCACCGAGGGTTCAAAGTCACGAGAAAACAAAGTTGCATCAAAGTCGGACTTCATTTCAACCTCCAAAAAGTGAAGGCCCCAGAACTACATCTAATTCTATGCTAAGGCCTCAAAACAATACACGAATAAAAATTGCAAGATGATGCTGGAAAAGTAAAGACACGATATTTCCAAAAAGGGATAAATTTTATATATATTCCAAAATATATTTACAAACGCCCAACAGAACGGCCTCAAAACAAAAAAAAAATATAAGGAAAAATAAAAAACTAAAAAAGTACTAGGGCATCTCTACTTGGTCTTCACTGGGGTCCGACTCGCCGCCGAAACCATTAGAGCCCTCACGGCCCTCAGAACTCTCAAAGCCTTAGGCTTTGGCCTCGAGCCTCCTAGCTTCTTCGATCTCGGCCGATAGGTTGAACCTCGGGCATGGATCTCTTTGAGGGTCTCACTTCGGGACAGCCGCTTCATGTATTCAGTCTTTCTCTTTAAGCAGGTCTCGGCTGCTTCCATATCGGCCTTGTACTGGGCCACTATTTTCTCGGCATCAATAACTATTGTGTCCAATTTGGAACTCAGTATCGCATATTCCCTTCTAAGAGCATCATGTTCCGTGATGACTGAGCTCAACTGTGCCCGGAGATCATCATTTTATTGAGACCACTTATCGGCTTTGTCATTCTCCACCTGCAGTTGATTCTCGACTGATGCCACCTCTGCCTTCGCAGTTTCCTTCTCCGAAGACAGCAGGTCATCCCGCCCTTCCACCCTTCGGCCATGGCCTTGACTTCGACCAAAAGCCCGTAGCTGGTCGGTTAGGTCTATCTTCTGTTGGACCTGTGAAGTTGTGTCGTTAGTCACCACGACTAGCTGCTTATTTCTAGCCTCAAAGATCTTTACCTTCTCAACCAGGTTGGCATGTTCCCGCTTCAGGGTCGAGGCCTCATTATGAGCTTTTTCCAGCTCGGCCTGGAGAATCGGGAGGTCTTTAAGGGCCTCGTCCTGTTGCACACTAAGATCCTTGTACATGTCCTTCGTCCGGGTCTACTCTTTGAGATTGAGCTCGATCTGGCTAACCTCCAAGAGGTACCGGATTAAGCTTTCATGATGAAGCACTAAAGCCTGAAAAATAATGAAGTTAGTAAAGGGCATCAAAGTCTAAAGAAAGATTCACAAAGGGATACAAGGGGCTGGTGCCTTACCTGGTTCGGTGCCTGTTGCGCCTCGTTGAAGAGACTCGACGTGCCTACCTCGTTCATCTTAGCCTTGTCCTCTTTTCTCACCAGGCATCATAGGTAGCTGGCTATGCCCGCCGGAGTAGACAAGGCGCGAGCGTCCTCCGAACTATGAGAACGACCGTTCTCTTGCGCTCAGGGTCCACGCTTGGCACAGGTAATTGCTTCACTAATCCTGGGCTCGAACTGGGCCCGCCAAATCTCGGGGACACATCCTACTTCGGGACCTCCAGGTGACCAAGCTCAAAAAATCGTCCAATACGGCCATGTCCATGCCGTCGAAAAATGAGTTGAGGGGATTACCTGGGCCCTGCGCTCCCTCACTCGGCTTTTCTTTGCCCTATTGGGGCTCATCGAGCATAGACTCAGTTTGCGAGGGCATCTCCACAATGCCAATGACACCAATCACCTCCTTTAGAATAAGAGCGGCTTCCTGGGAGGCTGCAGCCTCTATCTCCCCCTAAGGTTCCCGAGTCAGAAGGGGATCGAACTCGTGGTCCTTTTTCTCGGTCATTTCCTGCTCCCCAGTACGACTCAACCCATGAGCGATGAAGATGTCGTCTTCTTCCGGCTCATCCCTGAGTTGGTAAAGAAAGTCGAGGTCCGGTACACTGGACTTGGTGTTCTTCTAGGGCGTTCGGACTCAGGTGCCACCCTCTCTTTCCCTTTCGCCTCGAGATTTGGGGAACCCGAGGGCTTTCTTTTTTTCTTCTTCTCCCCCTTTGCAGCAGCCTCGGGCTGTCCCGAAACAAAGAGCTCGGCAAGAAAGGTCGGATCCTTGTCGTCATCTAACGGCCTAAATTCGATGGTCTTAGGCAGACCCGTAAGAAAGATAAAGGGTTAGCACTGTACAAGTTGAGAGCGTGATGGTAACTATTCAAAGAAGAACCTCACCATGAGAACGGGCCTCTCATTTGCCCTTTGAAATCTTGTGCCATGCGTGCTCGGTGTACGGCATCTGCTTGCAAATCCCCTCGATCCACTCATTGAATCGGGGTATTGTATTGGGAACTCGGGCAATAGCTGCACGACCACAAACACAGGTGATGAGGGAAAGAATAAAAGGAAAGAAATTACCAAGAAAGACAATACTTACAGCATGCGTTCCACTCCTTGGGGAACGACAAAACTTGGGGGTGATCAGGTCTTTGGTCTTAACCCGAACAAACCTCCCATGCCAGCCTCGGTCTCGATCCTCGTCAATGCTCGAGAAAGGGGCCTTACTTGCTTGGCGGACAATCTTGATCATCCCCCCTCGGAAAATTCGGGGGGATATATAGGCGGAGAAGATGGTCGAGGGTGAACCGCGGGTTGTCAGTATTTTTCACAAAATGATGTAGGAGGATCACGATCCTCCGAACCGATGGGTGGATTTGCCCGAGGCACACCTCGTACCTCTCAAAAAGATAGGATTAAGGGATCTACAGGGCCCAGCGTGAATAGGTAATCATAAACACTTAAATACCCATCCATATGGGTAGTAATATCGTCATTAGTCCCGGGGACGACCACGTCTTTACCTTCCCATTTATAATCCTCTCGGGCTATGGGAAGGGTATCTTTAGTGACAGAGCATATGTATCGCCATGCTCCCTCTCCTCGGTCTGACTAGAGGCCTTCTCGACCTTGAAATCATCCTCGATAGAGAAACCCCCATGATAAAGCTCTTCATGGGAGGCTCGTGAGCCACCTCGGGGGCAGCCACCTCGACGCCCGTGGCCGAATGGGAAGATGAGGGAGCCGCTTGTTGTTGTATGGACTTGGAAGTTTTAGCCATCGTGATCTGGGAAAATATGAAGATTTGAAGGAAAGTATGAAGACTTGAAGGAGAATATAAAGATTCGAAGGAAAATATGAAGTTTTGAAGAAAGAGTATGAAGGTTTGAAGGTAGGATGAAGATATGAAGATCTGGGTTGGAAATCCAAGAAAAAATATGAAGGTTTGAAGATCAGAGATGAAGATATGAAGGCTCAAGAAGCAAGGTATGGAGATTTGAAAAAGTTAAAAGCTATTAGAAAATTCGAAGGTAAAAGCTAGGATCGGAAAGTGAAAAAAGTGTAAAAAGTCAAAGCTTTTATAGGGGAAAGATAGTCAATACGTGACGTTTCACATTCGAACGTAGCCAGCCGGTGACTGACTCGTGTTCGAAGTCAGAACGACGCGACTGACGGGATGCTTCGACTTATCTATCAGCTCGATTGTAATGAATAAAGGAAGGAACCGAGGTTCATCTATCATTTCCCATTGTTTCGGCAAACCTACTCTCTGAAAACGAGGGGACTATCTGTTACAGGTGAAGTCGGGGATAACGCGCACCCCGATTTCCCAGTGAATAAAATGGAGTGAGGGCATGAACATACAAGATCGAACTCGAAGCTAGGAACTCTTTGTATCGAGGCCCGTGAAAATGAATGAAGTGCTCGCCATCGGGCCTAATAAAATGACGCACCTCAGACTTGGGATGAGTTCTGTAACCTCAAAAAGCATGATGAACGATTATACACGACGGGTAGAGGGCTGTGATATTCGCAACTAACCGGATATCACGGCACGGATATCGCTCGATCTCGATTACGGATCAGTAATTATTGAGAAAGGAAGATTTTTACCTTTTTTAGAATTGTACTAGGGATGAAACTCTCCTACTATATAAAGGGGGAGTTTTTCTTTGATAACACACATTGTAACACGCAAACCTAAGCAATACAAATTCGTTTTCTACTTTCTAGCTATTGCAAAATTCTTACTTTATAGTTTTTTCTTCATTCACAATTGGCTTCGAACTAAGGGTCCGATCGAGGATAAAACTACTGTTCAACCTAAGTTCGAGTTGGGTTGTAACATTATAATTGGTTTGATTATTCAATTTGTCTTTAACTTGTCTATCTAATTTTCTTGATTATTTGTGTTGAATCAACCCTCATATCCTTAAAACCGCATATAAATTTAATTGTTATCCGTGTCAAGGGTAAATATGTACGAAGAAAGAAGCGACAAACATTATAAATCTAAAAAACAAGAGTTCTCTTTGTGTTGTCTTCATGGAAAAATAAAGCTCAGATACCAAAGAGCCTCCTCAAATTTTAAAGCATTTGTTACTCATCGTTCTTCACCTCTTTCTATAAATAGTAGGTCCTAAAAATGACCATTTCCAAGAGAATATTAGGATTTACAACTCTATGTTCTTGATGGGTTTTCAATGTCTTTGCCTTATGCTTCTTATGTTTTGATGATCTAACAAACTTATTGTCAAGAACCAGATAGAGAACCTGACACATCTGGTATACATTTCAAAAAGAACAATGTCTAGTCTAGGGCTGCCCAACGGGACGGGACGGGATGGGATGGGATGAAATTAACGGGACGGGACGGGACGATATTTAAGCGGGACGGTGGCAGGACGGGACGAAACCGGATGGGACAAACGGGACGAAACAGTCGTCCCATCCCGTCCCGCTAACAAACGGGATGGGACGGGACGGAACGGGACGGGACGGGACGGGTTCGTGGGCCTTAAGTGTATTTTTTTTATAAAAAAACGTCTAGTTTTTTGAAAATTACTATGTTTTTAATCCAATCTCTGAATAATACGGAAACCTCTAGACTGTCCTCCGCTAATGCGTGTCTATGATCTCTAATTTGAAATCTTTCCGCGCTAAAAGCACTCTCCGATGCTACTAATGATGCTTGAATAGCCAGGATATCTCGGGCCATAATTGAAAGTGTTAGAAAAGCCTTGCAACGCTCCCTCCACCATGACAAAAGTTGTTCCTTGCCTTCTTCGTCTTTAATATTTTCCAATCCTTGATTAAGATAAGAATCAAGTTCATCATCAATAGAGGAATCAAAACATGTTATATCATCCATATCTTCCCATAAAACTTCTGCTCTAGACATAGAAGTAGAAGGAGCAGTTTCACAACCAGCTGTATCCATAGATTTATATTTATCAAACATTGATCTGGCATAAGAATATATGCTAGCTTAGCAGTTTTCGAGAGATGGTTGTTCATTTTCTTGAATTTCTAAATTCTCATAAATTTTACGAACAAGTCCCTTTGCACCTCTTAGTTTTAAAGATGGCTTAAGTAGAGTAGAAACTAAATAAACTTCGGGAATAGGGAAAAAATACTTTTTAAATTTTAAAATCATTACTGTAATGGCCAGTGCATAAGTTGGATTTGTTTTATACTTACCAAATACAACAGAAATTCCACAAATATACCATAATATTTTTGAAACAGTATGATAATATATACCAGAAAATTGTTTTGTAGCATAATAAATTTTTTCTAAAAATTTAGTAAGCTCTTTGATCTCATCCCAATCAGAATCAACAATTTGATCAGTAGGGTAAGCATTATGCATATTAAATACCTTTTGGATAGGCACCCGATAATCATAAGCAACTTTAAGCATTTCATAAGTAGAATTCCACCTAGTACAAATATCTTTTGGAACTTTTCTAAATGGAAGGTTAGCACTAGCACATTGTTGAGCAAATTCATGAATTCTACTTTGTTTATGAGCACGAAAAATATGGCCACAAGCATGTTGTATTTTACTACAAGCATTAGAAAATAAATAAAGATCATCTTTTACAACCAAGTTAAAAATACGGCATGCACATCTAACATGAAAAATTGTTGGATTAATTGGACAAAGTCTAGATTTTAAGCTATTTGCTGCGGTTGTGTTAGCAGAAGCATTATCTAAATTGATAGTTAAAACTTTATTAATGAGTCCACAAAAATCAAGTATTAGTAAAACAGTAGTTGCAATATATGCTCCAGTGTGTTTTGAATCAACAAATTTATAACCAATAATACGTTTTTGCAAGTTCCAGTGATGATCGACCCAATGACATGTAACATTTAAATAATCACAACCATTAGGACTACGACCTATATCAGATGTGATAGACACTTTACAATCTAAGTGAAAAAATACACAACCAATATACTGAAGATATTCGCTTTGAAATTTAAAAACATCATTTCTAACCGTGGTCTTAGGAAAACCTTGAAAAGCAGGGTTATAAGTTTCTTGTATATAATGCACAAAAGATGGGTGAGAAGGAAAAGTAAAAGGTAAGCCACAGACAGCCACAATTTTTGCTAAGTTCTCACGATCTCTATCTTTGTAATAGGGGCGTAAAACATGACCAGAAGCAGGTTCAAGTTGTTGTTGAATTTGATTTGAACCAGATCCACTAGGAGTGCCAGTACTGATGGTAGGATCTATAATTTTTCCGGCTTCTATGTTAGCTTGTATCCATAAGGATTTGTGAACATTTCTTAAGTGTCTAGTTAAACCCCCCGTCCCACCACTTATTGTGTGTGCAAATTGTTGCTTACATTTTTCACAGATAGCATGATGATTGACTTTATCAGGTTTACAAGTGATGTTTTGGGACGTTCAACCTTAGGTGTAACGATCCGACCGGTCGTTTTGTATTTTTGAACCCCGTTCCCTTAAATAAGACTTCCCGCACTTGCTTTAGCTAATTTATGACTTGCGGGGACGGGTGGTTCGGAATTTAGAAGAGTTTTGAGCAACAATAAGTCTAGTTGCTTCTTTAAGGTTCTTTAAAAAGGCCAAGTTTGACTTCGGTCAACATTTTGGGGAAACGGACCTGGAATTGTGATTTGACAATTCCTGAGGGTCCGTGGGAAAATATGGCATCTGGGCGTATGCCCGGAATCAAATTCCGAGGTCCCTAGCCCGAGTAATGAATTTTTATGTGAAATTGTTAAGTTAAAGTTTCAAAGGTTTAAATAAACTAAGAAATCATTGTTTTCCTAGGTATCGGGTTTGGATTTCGATTCCGAAACATGGTACAAGTCCGAAATATCAGTTAAGACTTATCCGTAAAATTTGGTGTCAATCCGAGTAGTTTAAGGGCATTTTGACCCGTAGGAGGGGAATTAAGAACTTGAAGTTCAACGATTTGATTCATTTGGTTTTGGGGTTGATTCCTCAATTTAGCGTTGTTTTGAGTGTTTCGAGGGTTTGAGTAGGTCTGCCTCGTGATTTCAGACTTGTCAGTATGTTCGGGTGCCCCGAGCGTCAAACGAGCGAGGCTCGAGTGAAGTTAGAATTTGGAGAATGATTGAAGCTTGATGCTTCTGTCATAACCGCATCTGCGGTTCTTGGAGCGCAGATGTGGTCATTAGTTCGCAGAAGCGGAGAAGGGGCAGGCCAAGGGAAACCTCAAAAGCGGCCCAGGGACCGCAGAAGCGGTTCCGCCTATGCGGCCCCCAGACCGCAGAAGCGGTCGAGCCCCAAATCCCAAAAGCCGCGGAAGCGGCCAAATTTCGCAGAAGCGGAAATACATCCGCAGATGCGAAAATAACTGGGGGCAGAAGGGTTCATTAATACGAACCCAAACTCATTTCTTCCACATTACTCTTAACACTTAGGCGATTTTGGTGATTCCAAAGAGGAGGTTTCAACATAACATTGCAAGGTAAGTAATCCCCACTCATTTTTAGTTCAAATACATAAACATTAGGTAGATTTAACACTAAAAATTAGGTAAAATCAAGGGATTGAGCTAGACCTAGGGTTTAATGAAAACTAAGGTTTTATCACATAATTTGCCATGTAGTGAACTAGAAATCATATATTTGTGATCCTTAGGTGATAGAGAACAACTTCCTTCGAAAAATCTCGGAATCCGGGCACGTGGGCCCGGGGTCGGAATTTAGGAAACTTGTGTTAAAGGTTAGGAAATTGCTTAAATAGCTAGAATTCAACCTTGTAAGCCTTTATTTACTAGTTTTTACTTCGTTTGATTAGTTTGGGATTGTCCGGCTTCGAGTTAAGGACTTGGGCTCGTTCTTGGACATTGGAAGTGCACTTTGGAGCGAGGTGAGTCTCCTTTCTAACCTTGGAAGAGGGAATTGTCCCCATAGGATTATAAATGAGTAATTGTTTTTAAATGCGGTGGCTACGTACGTACTAGGTGACGAGAGTCCGTGCGTAGCTACTATAATGATAATTGTTCGGGTAGTTTAGGACCCATGTCATGTCTAATTGGGGAATATTTCTTGTTTTAAATTGCCAATATGATCATTTATGATTTGCTAGAGACTTGAGGAAATGAAAAGTGAACTTATGAGCTTGTTGAGGCTTGGTAAGAATTCCCTTGGATGTAATTGAGCCTTATGTGCTTTCCTGATATTTTCCTGATGATTATGGACCGGGCCGATCGCCTCGGTGAGAATAGATGCATCTATGGTTCGTGCCGCTCGACCCTCGGCAGTGCACAATTTATTTTCTGTTGGAGCGGGGCCGTCGACCTCGGCATGATTGTGCATGATTTATATGCTTACATTTTGATATGACATGATCGCTTGTTTAATATGAAAAGGGGAAAACTGGTAGTTTAATTATGTCAAGAACATGAATATGACTCTCCTCTTAAACTTGTGTTATTAGAAATTCTTCATGCTGTATATCTCACTTTATTATTATTTTATCTTGACCTTAGTAAGTATTAAGTCGACCTCTCGTCTCTACTTCTTCGAGATTAGACGGGATACTTACTGAGTACATGTGGTTTATGTACTCATACTACCCTTCTGTACTTAAATGTACAGGATTTGAGGCAGGTGGATCTGGACATCATCCTGGTGCGCATCAGTGAGCACGCTTGGGGACTTCTACGGTGAGCTGCTTCTCTTTCATGCCGATCCGCAGCCGAAGAAGTCCTTTCTTGTACTTTTTTTGTTTCTGTCTACCCTGATTCAGACAGCAGGATAGTGTATTATTCTTTTGTGTATATTCTACTAGTCGCCCGTAGCTTGTGACACCAGGTTCTGGCACACACAGTAGTAGACATTTATTTTGGGGTTGTATTGCTATCTTAGCACTTTATGATCTTTACTGGTCTTATCTTTAAATTCGAAAATCTAGTATGACTGTCTTTGGCTAAAGTGAAAATGAGAACTTAATCACATTCCGCATCGGCTGGCCTGACAGCGGTGTTAGGCGCCATCATGACCTATTATGGAAATGGGTCGTGACAACATGGTATCAGAGCACTTGGTTCACGTAGGTCTCACAAGTTACGGGCAAACCTGATAGAGTCTTGTAGATTGGTACGGAGACGTCTGTATTTATCTTCGAGGGGCTATAGGGTGTTAGGAAAGACTACTCTTTATTTATTCTCCATTGTGCAGTGGTCAGTGTACTATGTTTCCTCTTCTATTCTCTAATAGATGGAGAGGACTCGTGCCGCCGACGTTCCGGACCCGGGAGGAGCTGCTCCCCCCGTTGCTAGAGGCCGAGGTAGAGGCCGGGGGAGGGCACCGGCCCGTGGTAGGGGACGAGGGAGTCCCAGAGCTATTCAGATGCACCACCAGCAGACCCTGCGAGGGATCCCATTATTGAGGAGCAGGGCGAGGCGCCCCCAGCTGTGCCTGCTCTGGTGGATTTCATGACTGCGCCGGGATTGCAGGAGGTCATGGGCCGTATGCTTCGGTTCATGGACACTATGACTCAGGCTGGTTTATTTCCAGCAGATCCAGCTACCTCACAGGCAGGAGGGGGAGCACAGACCCCTACCGCACAGGCTCCAGGTCATGCAGCCGCAGTTTATCATACTCCGGGTGCACTACCCGCAGAGGGGGTCCAGCCAGTTGCTGCAGCGGCACCCCAGCCCAGGCCAGCTGTGGACGGAGATCCACAGAAGTTATTAGACAGATGGACCAGGTTGCACCCTCTGGTCTTCGGGGGCGAGCGTCATGAGGATGCCCAGGATTTCATTGACAGGTGCAGGGACAAACTGCACAACATGAGGATCTTGGAGTCACATAGTCGACTTCACTCCTTTTCAGCTGGAGGGCAGGGCCCGTAGATGGTGGCAGTCTTATTTACTTAGCAGGCCAGCAGGCGCTCCTCCCCTCACTTGGGGTCAGTTCACTCAGTTGTTCCTTGATTGGTACATTCCACCCTCTGAGAGGGAAGAGCTGCGTCATCAGTTTGAGTATCTGGAGCAGGGTCATATGTCAGTGACCGACTATGAGGCGAGGTTCTCTGAGTTGTCTCGCCATGCACTCATGATACTTCCCACAGAGGCAGAGAGAGTACGGAGATTTGTTGCGGGGTTACATCCCACTATCCGGTCGGGTATGGCTCGTGAGGTAGAGATGGGCACTGGATATCAGCTAGTACTTGAGATTGCCCGCCGGATTGAGGGCTACCGTTTGAGGGGTAGAGAGCAGATGCAGCAGGATAAGAGGGCCAGATTCTTAGGAGATTTCAGAGGTGCCCCAGCCAGGGGCAGAGGTCACTTTGGGAGGGGTCAGCCCAGCAGGCCCCTAGCTCCAGCACCACCACCGGCTCGAGGTGCTCCAGCGCGCTCCTATTTCAGCGCCATGCCAGAGAGTTCTTATCACTCGCCAGCTATTCAGGGTTCGTCCAATAGGTATTTAGGTCCTCCGGAGTCTTCCGGTCCTTATTTCAGTGCTATGCCGGAGAGTTCTTACCGCCCGCCGGCTACTCAGGTTTCTTCTAGTGGGCCTTCTGGTATTCAGGGTCAGCCATCCGGACAGCAGTGCTCCGCGCCACATTGTTTTGAGTGCGGGGACGCAGGCCACATGAGGAGATACTGCCCCAGGCTTAGGGGCAAGGCAGTACAGCAGGGGCAGCAGCCCATGACTCCAGCACCAGCGGTCCAACCGCCTAGAGGTGGAGAGCAGATTGGTAGAGGTCGTTCCAGGGGTAGAGGCCAGACAGGGAGAGGTCAGACAGCTGCTACTCAGTCAGTTGGAGGCCAGACAGGCGGTGCTCCAGCTAGATTCTATGCTCTCACAGCCAAGCCAGATGCATTGGCCTCAGATGCCGTCATCACAGGTGATGCATCGGTATTATTTCATCCAGGGTCTACTTATTCATATGTATCATCTTTGTTTGCTCGTTTCCTGGCTATTTCTCCTGAGCCTTTGGGTGTTCCTGTTCATGTGTCCACTCCTGTGGGCGATTCTGTGGTTGTGAACCGGGTCTACCGATCTTGCGTGGTTACTTTCTGTGGTCTTGAGACTAGATCAGATCTCCTGTTGCTCGATATGGTCTATTTTGAGGTTATTCTGGGCATGGATTGGTTATCTCCATACCACGCCGTTCTAGATTGCCATGCCAAGACTGTTTCTCTAGCGATGCCAGGGTTGTCGAGATTGGAGTGGAGGGGTTCCACTGTGGATACACCTAGCAGGGTCATTTCCTTCCTGAAGGCTCAACACATGGTTGAGAAGGGATGTTTGGCCTACTTAGCTTATGTTCGAGACACCACCGCAGAGTCTCCGACGATTGATTCAGTGCCAGTAGTCCGAGAGTTCGCCGATGTTTTTCCTTCTGATCTTCCTGGCATGCCTCCGGATCGTGATATTGATTTCTGTATTGATTTGGCTCCAGGCACTCAGCCTATATCTATCCTGCTGTACCGTATGGCTCCTAGGGAGATGAAGGAGCTGAAGGAGCAGTTGGAGGAGTTGCTAGCAAAGGGGTTTGTTAGGCCCAGTGTATCGCCTTGGGGTGCACCAGTGCTATTTGTAAAGAAGAAGGATGGGACTATGCGGATGTGCATTGATTACCGCCAGTTGAACAAAGTCACCATAAAAAACAAGTATCCATTATCCCGTATTGATGATTTGTTTGACCAGCTGCAGGGTGCTAGGGTGTTCTCTAAGATCGACCTGAGGTCAGGGTATCATCAGTTGAAGATTCGGGATTCAGATGTCCCGAAGACCGCATTCAGGACTAGATATGGCCACTATGAGTTCCTGGTGATGTCATTTGGCTTGACTAATGCTCCAGCGGTATTTATGGATCTGATGAATAGGGTGTTCAGGCCTTATATTGATTCTTTTGTCATCGTCTTCATTGACGACATCCTGATATACTCACGTAGCCTGGGGGAGCACGAGCAGCATTTGAGAGTAGTGCTTCAGACCTTGCGAGAGCAGCAGCTTTATGCTAAGTTCTCTAAGTGTGAGTTTTGGCTGGAGTCAGTAGCATTCTTGGGGCATGTAATGTCAGGGGAGGGTATTAAGGTGGATCCCAAGAAGATTGAGGCAGTTCAGAGTTGGCCACGTCCTACTTCAGTGACCGAGATCAGGAGTTTCTTGGGGTTAGCAGGTTATTACCGGCGATTTGTGCAGGGCTTTTCATCTATTGCATCACCTCTGACCAGATTGACCCAAAAGGGTGCCCCGTTCTGTTGGTCCGATAATTGTGAGGAGAGCTTCCAGAAGCTCAAGACGGCTTTGACTACGGCACCAGTTCTTGTATTGCCTTCCGGTTCAGGGATGTATACAGTGTATTGCGACGCTTCTCGCGTTGGCTTGGGATGTGTATTGATGCAGGAGGGGCGAGTTATTGCATATGCTTCACGTCAGCTGAAGGTTCATGAGAAGAATTACCTTGTGCACGATCTAGAGTTGGCGGCGATTGTCCATGCTCTCAAGATATGGAGGCATTATTTGTATGGTGTGTCATGTGAGGTTTACACCGACTATCGCAGCTTGCAGCATTTGTTCAAGCAGAGAGATCTTAATTTGAGGCAGCGCAGGTGGCTTGAGTTACTAAAGGATTATGACATTACCATCCTTTATCATCCAGGTAAGGCCAATGTGGTCACGGATGCCTTGAGCAAAAAGGCGGAGAGTATGGGTAGCTTGGCGTTCATTCCTGCCGAGATGAGACCATTAGCTTTGGACATCCAGTCTTTAGCTAACAGACTTGTGAGGTTGGACATTTCGGAGCCCAGCCGAGTTCTAGCATGTGTGGTTGCTCAGTCTTCGTTATTGGGGCAGATTAAGGCCCCACAGTTTGATGATCCACATTTGGCGGTCCTCAGAGAGACGGTACTTCAGGGAGGTGCTAAGGAGATCTCTATTGGCGAGGATGGTGTGTTACGGCTACAGGGTCGTGTATGTGTTCCTAATGTTGATGGTTTGAGAGAGAGGATTCTAGAGGAGGCCCACAGTTCGAGGTATTCCATTCATCCGGGTGCCACGAAGATGTATCGTGACTTGAGAAAGCACTACTGGTGGCGGAGGATGAAGAAGGACATAGTGAAGTATGTTGCTAGATGTTTGAATTGCTAGCAGGTCAAATATGAGCACCAGAGGCCAGTGGCCTACTTCAGCAGATGCCCATTCCGGAACGGAAGTGGGAGCGCATTACCATGGATTTCGTGGTTGGGTTGCCGCGGACTCAGCGGAAGGTTGATTCAGTGTGGGTTATTGTGGATAGGTTGACCAAGTCGGCCCACTTCATTCCGGTGGCGACTACCTATACGGCGGAGAGATATTCTCAGATTTACATTCGGGAGATAGTCAGGTTGCACGGTGTGCCGGTTTCCATCATATCGGACAGAGGCCCTCAGTTCACTTCCCATTTCTGGAGAGCTGTTCAGAGTGAGTTGGGGACTCGCGTAGAGCTCAGCACGGCATTCCATCCTCAGACCGACGGGCAGTCGGAGCGGACTGTTCAGATTTTAGAGGATATGCTTAGAGCATGTGCGATCGACTTCGGAGGGCAGTGGGATCAGTTCTTGCCCTTGGCGGAGTTTGCATACAATAATAGCTATCAGTCCAGCATAGAGATGGCCCCGTATGAGGCATTGTATGGTCGGCGTTGTCGTTCTCTTATTGGGTGGTTTGAGCCCGGTGAGGCTAAGTTACTTGGCACAGATTTGGTACAGGATGCCTTGGATAAGGTAAAGTTGATTCAGGAGAGGCTCTGCACAACTCAGTCCAGGCAGAAGAGTTACGCGGATCAGAAGGCACGTGATGTATCATTCACGATTGGCGAGAAGGTTCTCTTGAAAGTCTCGCCAATGAAGGGCATTATGAGGTTTGGGAAGAAGGGCAAGCTAAGCCCAAGGTTTATTGGCCCCTTTGAGGTGTTGAGGCGAGTTGGAGAGGTTGCCTATGAGCTTGCTTTACCTCCCAGTTTATCAGGAGTTCATCCAGTCTTCCATGTATCGATGCTTCGGAAGTATCATGCCGACCATTCACACGTGTTGGATTTCAGTACCATTCAGTTAGATGAGAGCTTAGGCTACGAGGAGGAGCCAGTTGCCATTGTTGATAGACAGGATCTCCAGTTGAGGTCCAAGAGGATTTCTGCGGTAAGAGTCCAGTGGAGGGGCCAACCGGTCGAGGAGGCGACCTGGGAGTCCGAGGAGGACATGCGGAGCCGATATCCCCACTTATTCAGCAGTCCAGGTACTTTTCTATGTCCGTTCTAGGACGAACGTTTGTTTAAAAGGTGGAGAATGTAACGACCGATNACCGCAGAAGCGGTCGAGCCCCAAATCCCAAAAGCCGCGGAAGTGGCCATATTCCGCAGAAGCGGATTCCGCAGAAGCGGAAATACATCCGCAGATGCGAAAATAATTGGGGGAAGAAGGGTTCATTAATATGAACCCAAACTCATTTCTTCCACATTACTCTTAACACTTAGGCGATTTTGGTGATTCCAAAGAGGAGGTTTCAACATAACATTGCAAGGTAGTAATCCCCACTCATTTTTAGTTCAAATACATAAACATTAGGTAGATTTAACACTAAAAATTAGGTAAAATCAAGGGATTGAGCTAGACCTAGGGTTTAATGAAAACTAAGGTTTTATCACATAATTTGCCATGTAGTGAACTAGAAATCATATATTTGTGATCCTTAGGTGATAGAGAACAACTTCCTTCGAAAAATCTCGGAATCCGGGCACGTGGGCCCGGGGTCGGAATTTAGGAAACTTGTGTTAATGGTTAGGAAATTGCTTAAATAGCTAGAATTCAACCTTGTAAGCCTTTATTTACTAGTTCTTACTTCGTTTGATTAGTTTGGGATTGTCCGGCTTCGAGTTAAGGACTTGGGCTCGTTCTTGGACATTGGAAGTGCACTTTGGAGCGAGGTGAGTCTCCTTTCTAACCTTGTAAGAGGAAATTGTCCCCATAGGATTATAAATGAGTAATTGTTGTTAAATGCGGGGGCTACGTACGTACTAGGTGACGAGAGTCCGTGCGTAGCTACTATAATGATAATTGTTCGGGTAGTTTAGGACCCACGTCATGTCTGATTGGGGAATATATCTTGTTTTAAATTGCCAATATGATCATTTATGATTTGCTAGAGACTTGAGGAAATGAAAAGTGAACTTATGAGCTTGTTGAGGCTTGGTAGGAATTCCCTTGTATGTAATTGAGCCTTATGTGCTTTCCTGATATTTTCCTGATAATTATGGACCGGGCCGATCGCCTCGGTGAGAATAGATGCATCTATGGTTCGTGCCGCTCGACCCTCGGCAGTGCACAATTTATTTTCTGTTGGAGCGGGCCGTCGAGCTCGGCATGATTGTGCATGATTTGTATGCTTACATTTAGATATGACATGATCGCTTGTTTAATATGAAAAAGGGAAAACTGGTAGTTTAATTATGTCAAGAACATGAATATGACTCTCCTCTTAAACTTGTGTTATTAGAAATTCTTCATGCTGTATATCTCACTTTATTATTATTTTATCTTGACCTTAGTAAGTATCAAGTCGACCTCTCGTCTCTACTTCTTCGAGATTAGACGGGATACTTACTGAGTACATGTGGTTTATGTACTCAAACTACGCTTCTGTACTTAAATGTACAGGATTTGAGGCAGGTGGATCTGGACATCATCCTGGTGCGCATCAGTGAGCACGCTTGGGGACTTCTACGGTGAGCTGCTTCTCTTTCATGCCGATCCGCAGCCGAAGAAGTCCTTTCTTGTACTTTTTTTGTTTCTGTCTACCCTGATTCAGACAGCAGGATAGTGTATTATTCTTTTTTGTATATTCTACTAGTCGCCCGTAGCTTGGGACACCAGGTTCTGGCACACACAGTAGTAGACATTTATTTTGGGGTTGTATTGCTATCTTAGCACTTTATGATCTTTACTGGTCTTATCTTTAAATTCGAAAATCTAGTATGACTGTCTTTGGCTAAAGTAAAAATGAGAACTTAATTTCATTCCGCATCGGCTGGCCTGACAACGGTGTTAGGCGCCATCATGGCCTATTATGGAAAATGGGTCGTGACATTAGGCTTACCCCTTATAAGGGGTACAGGGGGTAAAGCTCCAGACTGAGATTGACTCTGAGTTGGAGCTTGTGTTGCGGGGCTAGTGGGTGTTTTATCTAATTCTTCTTCCTCATTTTCTTCGTCCTCATTAAAATATCATTGCCAAATTGTCTTTGTAAAGTTTCATGATCTAATTATTCGCCGACATGAACATTATAAAATGTGGGGGGTTGGGAAAATGAAGTTTCATCAACATGAGTCATTTCATCAATATCTTTTCTAATTCTAGGTCTAGGAGAAGGGTTAGGATTAGGATTACTACTACTTTCACCTTTACTAGTTTTTTTACTACTTTTTTTAAAAATGCCAAATACATTTTTAGGTGCCATAATTTAAATACGAAATTAAATTAAAAAAGCTAACACAAAAATTAAACACACAAATGAAATACGAAAGTATAACACGTAAAGTAAACACAACAATTAAGCACTAAAATGATACGCAAAAATTATATATTAAAATTAGGAGATGGAACGAGTGCACCGTGATTAAAGTTTGGGAAACTTGAAGAAATTGCCCAAAATATTGCTCCAAATACTTGATGAATTAATTTGAAGCTTGAAAGTTGCTCCAAAAAATTTGTGCAAATACTTGAAAGTTATCACTTGATACTTGATAGTAAAAAAATTGAAAAAATAATATAGATAGAATATTAGAATGTAAGAGATTTGAGAGAGAAGATTGATTTTTTGTGGGAAAAAATGAAGAAGAATGGGGGGTATTTATAGTAGAAAATAGGGCCAAANTATAAGTTAAGGTGGGTAGGGAGAGTTCCGGTCGGGGCGGGGGGTAGGGCTGTTTGGACCGTTGGCAACGACTATTTTTGCAATTTAAGCCGTTGTCAACGGCTAGTTTTAAAAAAAAAAAACTGGAGGGACGCGGGACGAGACGGGACGGGTCGGGACGAAACGGGACGAAATGGGACGGGACAAACGGGACGAAATGGGACGAGACAAACGGGATGAAATGGTCGTCTCGTCCCATCCCGTATCCCGTATAACATTGGCCCATCCCATTTAACTTGAAGCGGGACGGGACGGGACGGACCGAACCGGGACGGGACGCGGGACGGGACGGGCCGTCCCGTCCCGTTGGACACCCATAGTCCACTCTGATCTCCAGCAAATGAGTGAACAACCACAAGGAAGAACACAACAGGGACCTGGTCCCTTAGGATTCTTCGACAGAAGTACAAGTCAACTATACAGTTGGAACGTAACCGCAGAAAGTGACTGTCCACAACTGTTACAAAGAGGAACACAACATGGATCTGGTCCCTTAGGGTTCTCTGACAGAAGTACAAGTCAACTATACAGCTGGAACGCAACTGCAGAAAGTGACTGTCCGCAACTATACACGCGATAGTGCAGCAGACAGCGCAGCTGTCACTTCTCATTGGGAAGAAGCATGTACCAAGAATTGACATCACCATTGTGATGTCTTTTGTGGTATAACAACCTGGTGCAAGGCACAAGATATTGACTTGTGCATTCAGTGATATTCTCTCAAGCATTAAAGTGTTCATCCGACATTGAAGTCACTGGTTTGTCAAGAACAAGAAACTCCACTAAAGGATCTGTTCCACAAAGAGTCTATGTGTATCCGTAGTTGAGTTGTAATCTTATTATTTGTTCTTCATTGTAACTCCTATCTTGCTTTCTTAGAAGCTATGTTTTAGGAAACCCCAAATCCGTAAACCTTCTGAGTTTATGTTGTGACTAGGTTTAGTCATAAGTTTAAAGTCTTTGTAACTAGAGAGTCACAAAGTGGCTTGTGGTAAGATTATCACAAGTTAGTTAAGTTGAAGTCTTTGTAATAGATTTATTATAAAGTGGCTTGTAATAGTGAGATTACAAGTTAGTGAAGTTGAAAGCCTACAAGTGTAGGTCGTGATTTTTATCCCCTTGTGTGTGATTTTTCCACGTAAAAATCCCTTGTCTCTTTTACTTACTGCTTCATAAAGTATTCTCAGTAGAAATTCATAAAGGATCAGGTGCTCTATAGTTTGATGGACTCATATAAGCTATCAGTTCTCATTTACTTCAATGGGGGAAAGGTCGATGTCTCAATCAATCAAACACGTGGACCAAAAATATTCAAGTTTTTTGGCCAGAATTATCATCAAATAGGAAGTTTATTGCCTCCTGTGGGATCCACCCCAAACTTTGCGCAACTATACATTTACGATACAGAAAATGAAGTACAAAATAGAATTCATGTTGTGAGGTTAGTATTCTACCTAAGATTTTTGCAACAATAAATAAATAATATTGTACATTGTAAGAGAATATATAAAAAATCTCATGTAATTATTTTTTCGCAGTCATGGTCAAAACATAAACACACTTCATGCCGAGATTGTTGCTGATCTGAAGAAAATGCTTGATGGACACAATGTTTTTGCTAAGGCATTTAGAATGGTAAGAGATAGATTTCAAGAAGATGGAAGCTCCAATTTTAGGCTCAGATTGACAGGGAAAAGAAACATAGATGGAAGAAGATAACTTACCGACCGCTTCAGAGGTAGCCGCTTTAGTGGTTGGAGATTTTGAACTATCTAAGTGTGATAGAGATATCATAATTGAAATCCAATTCGGACAGCTGCAAAGGATAAATGAATTGAATGCTTCATATTTAGGTTTTCAATATCCTTTGCTTTTTCCATACGGTGAAGATAGATACAGAGAGGACATTCCTTTAAATGAAGATAGATGTGGATATGGTGAACCAACTGCAGGAAGAAAATGTGTTAGCATGAGATAATTTTTTGTGTACAAAATTCAAGACAGAAAGGGTGAAGTTCCAACAATTGTGTCTGCAAGAAGAATATTTCAGCAATTCTTATTTGATGGATATACAATGATTGAATATGATCAATTGAAGTATTATAGGACTCATCAAAAACAATTGTGAGTTGCGATGTAGAAAGGATTAGAAGAAGCTGCTTTGCATGGAGAAACTACTCCTTCATCTCAAGGGAAGAGAATTATTCTATCGTCAAGCTTCACAGGTGGTGCACGATACATGCTTCAAAATTATCAAGATGCTATGGCGATATGCAAATGGGCTGGGTACCCTGATCTTTTTATCACTTTCACTTGCAATCCGAAGTGTCCTGAGATTCTGAGACATGTAACGAGTAGGGGCTTAAATAATAAGGATCGTCCAGAAATCTTTAAGTAGGATTTTTAAAATCAAATTGGATCGCATGATAAAGGACTTGCGAGACAATAAAATTTTTGGAGCAGTAAAATCAGGTATGAATATCAACTTTTGAAGTAATAATTTAAACAATGTGTCTGATTTTGCATGAGACAATGTTTCAATATAGATTGAAACTATTTATTTATCCAAAAAATTCATTTTGCTCTTTCGTGCAATGATTTATACAATTGAGTTCCAAAGCGAGGGTTGTCTCATGCTCATATATTACTCTTTCTTCATGAGAATAAACAAATATTCAACTGCTGGTGATACTGATCAAATAGTAACTGCAGAAATACCAGATGAAGCAGTTTATCCTCATTACTATAAGGCCGTGAAAAGTTTCATGACGCATGGCCCCTGTGGTTTTGCCAGAAAAGCTTCTCCTTGCATGCAGAATGGGAGATTCACAAAGCACTTTCCAAAGAAAGTTTATTGATTCAACCATAATTGATGAAGATGGTTATCTTATTTATAGGAGAAGGGATAATTAAAGAACTATCAAGAAGGATGGTATTGACTTGGACAACAAGTATGTGGTGCCGCACAATCATTTCTTATTGTTGAAATATGGTCTCACATCAATGTTGAGTGGTGCAATCAATCGAGATCAATTAAGTACTTATTTAAATATATTAACAAAGGAAATGATTGTGCCGCTGTTGCTTTTTCTAGAAGTGTGCAAGAGGAGGGTTCATTAGTTGTTGATGAAATTAATATGTACTGTGCTTGTCAATACATATCACCTTGTGAAGCTGCTTGGAGAATATTCACTATAGACAATCTTCAGTGGAAAGACTATCATTTCATCTTCAAAATGAACAACATATCATATTCCCTGATGATGATCCAATTAATGATGTTGCAAGTATACCCATTGTAAGAGAATCAATGTTGTTTAGTTGGTTTGAGATAAATAAAGCATCTTCTGAAGCAAGAGAATTAACTTATTCAGAATTTTTCCTTAAGTTTGTGTGGAAACCAAAGTTGAAAAGATGGGAGAAAAGCAGAACTTCTGCATTTTCAATTAGAAGGATTTTCTTTTTTCCGCTTGGAACTGGCGAGCTATACTACCTCAGATTGTTGTTGAATGTTATTAAAGGTCCAAAATATTATGAAGATCTTAAAAGAATTAACAATCATGATCATCTTATATTTAGAAAAGCATGTTATGCACTTGATCTAATTGATGATGACAAAGAATATGTGGATTGCATAAAGGAGGCAAGTGGCTGGGGTGTGCCATCAAATCTTAGGCAATTATTCTCTATGTTTTTGTTATAGAATTCAAAGTCACGACCAGAAATTATTTGGCAAGCAACATGACAATTATTATCAGAAGATATCCTCTATGAAGAAAGAGTCTTACCGGCTAATTTAGGTATGTCTAAACTTATAATTTCAGTTATGATTTTTTTACATAATTTCAGTATGCATATGAGGATATAAATAGATTATTCAGCCGTAGATAATAAAAATATATATTTGTAAAGAGGAAATATTATTTCCATCTAGACAATATGTTTGTCAGTTCCCACCATGCATATAATGCACAAAAATTGCATCCACCTGCATGAATTAAAAAAATGGTTGCACTTATACTACAAAGACTAATGACATGAGTTACTGGACTTACAGTTGGATTTAATTATAGTACAGTGACTAATGACGTGAAATTATTTACACATTTCAGTTTAATTATGATCGTTAATATTATCTTTTTCTTTGGAGTGTAGAATTTATGTGGTTTAAATTTTCCTTAATCTAAAGTACATGCACATGCTAAATCATTTGCAGAAAAGAGAAATGCTAAAAATTGTTTTAGTTCATAATGATAGTCAGTTAAATTAGATAGTGTTATAAATAGAATTGTATTTATGGTGAATGTCTATATTTAGAGAGATTCTAGGGTTCATTGCTTGGTGGCTAAGTCACCGTCTCCCTATAAATAGAGAGTCTATTCCATTGTAATTTATCCCAAATCAATACGAATTCTCTCTCTCTACTTTTCTCTGCAATACTCTTCTTCTTCTTTTATTATTTCATAACACGTTATCAGCACGAGACTCTAACCAATTGAGTAGAAGCTTTGGGATTGAGCATAATGATTGTCAATTGTTCCATGAACTTCCTTCATGATCAAATTCTAGATTTAAGGTATGTATTTTACCGTATTTTTCTCTTTTATTCTATAATTTAATTTTATATACAAGCAAAGACAACAAAGTTTGATTATAACTCTAATGGAGTTTGTAAGAAATTATAACCACCTGAAGTGGTAAAATTTTTATGTCTTGCCATGATCAAATTCAGGTATGATTGTGGGCAAAGAATTGAAAACTCGTCCCATTGAATTTGCTCCATTCTCATTCCCTTAAGAGAATGTGATAGCAATATGTAATAAGTCTGAAAGAAGACAAATTACCATAAAGGTATCAATGGATGTGGACGTGGTAATAGACGAAATTATAATCGTCATTATCGTCGTAATGAGAATAATAAGGATTCTCAAAATAAGCCTTCACTCTATGAAGTCAATGTTTGTCATCGATTTGACATAAGATTTCGTAAAGCACATACAAATGACTATGGTCCATTCATGATGTGAATGTGACAACATGTGATTTATGAATACATATTCATTCTTGGAAGAATATGAACGTGCTAGTGGTAGTGAATATACCACGCACTCACCTCTAGAAGGAGGTTTGAGATGATATAAGAAAACAATGTCATTATTATGGCATGAATGGTCATTGGTCACGTACCTATTGTACGCCAAAATATTTTGGCATTGTGATTGTTAAAAGACAACGGTAATGCAAGAAACAGATCTTGCATATAATTTTGACCATAACCATAATGGTATAACTTTCTCTTTAAAAGAGATATTCACCATATGGGTGTTGATGAATATGTGGTACTACAAAATTAATTGAGAGCTCTGGAAGAGCCAATTATTACTATTTTGGAGAAATAAAATTGTTGTAGCGAGTCTCAAAGAAACTTATTGAGTTTCTAAAGTATTCGCGAAAGCGGTTGGTCATACTGAGACTATTAATAAAGGAAAGATTTAATATCTTCTATTACTACAACTTGTAATGAGGTAATATGTATGTGAAAAGCTACCCGCTTTATTCTCCAGTTTGTACCATACAAACAAAAGAATGCCACAATAAAGAGAAGTTTAGTGATATAAAAACCCATATCATAATAAACTTGGAGTTTATTGATAATTACACGTGTCATGGTGTAAATCTGAAGTTTATCAATATTGATAATTTGTTCAGTTGGCATAGTTGGTTTACCTATATCAATCTAAGTATGATATGCAAAAATAAAAGAGAATTCACATGGGTAAATATTAAAGAACTAGAAAGTTCTTTACGAATTCTCTTATGTTGGCTGTTCTCATTAATTAATATATACCAACTAAAATTGGGATTGAATCCCATGAATGCTGGAAATATCAAAGGTGAATATGAGCCCATTCACCTGCCATGTATACCACAAAAGATGCATCTATGAGATGGTTACATGTGCGATTATTAATAACCCGCAACATGGTGTTTTGCGAGATAACTTGCTCAATAATTTAATTTCGAGCATAATTTCCAGATTTTCTATTCAAGAAGTTCATCTTGATAAGTTGGTTTAGGTCACAGTTGGTTTAGCAAAATGATTTATTGAGTGCCTCCACTTAATAGCTAAACCATTGCTTGTGAGAACAAAGTTATATATATCAGTTTGATATACGTTATATACGAAAGTATATTATTTTCTCCCCTCACAAGTGGTTTAGGGTCAGGAACCAAATAATTCCATCTTATTATTGTTGATGTGCGGTGTATATTTTAGTTAACACCATAATGCACAAAGATGGGTTCTCAAAGTTGAGGTAACAAGTTAGTTTTTCTAACATGAGGGGGAGATATAATAAACAGTTGAGAAAAAGTTACGTGGAATGAATTATCATTTCTACATCTAGATCCTCGAATAAGATAATATGAACTTGAAGTTCATAAAAAGATATTTCATTTGCAATATATTGCAAAGCATGCCAGATGCATTTGATGACCCAAAGAAAGTAACTATATTCTCATTGCAAATGCTCTTATTAAGTCCTAGAAGGACAAAGTCTATGGTACGCTTGAAGCATATAGACAAATCGATTTCAAATAAACTTCTTGATAAAGAAGATGAGCAAATGATCATAATAAAAGAGGCAAGTGATCTAGAAGATCACATGACATAACACTTCATAAAATCTCATGAGAGATTCAGGTACCTGAATATATGAATGAAGAGATCTCTATGTTATGTCTTTATGAAAAAAAAGAGGTTGGAACCAATATAAAATGTTTGTCGACGACATCTATAATAGCGCTAAATATATATGAGGATCTTAAGTCTGAAGAAACAATTCGAATAGAATTGGTTTCATATGAAAGACATGTAGTTTTGGACATGTAGTTCAAACACTTGAAAGTATAAAGTCAATGGTATGTGCAATCACTTTTCGATATCTTATATGTCTAGCATGATATGAAAACTTGATATGCATCTAAAGTCTATTATATGGCTTATATGACTTAACAATCCCTGAAGGATTTAAATTGCTTAAAGCATATAGAATTCATGGTCATAAAGTACTACATCCTCAGTGCAATTTGTGCACAAATGTATCTTGCTATAACTATATGCATGATAATATGATAGCAAGAGTTTTCACCTCTATGTGAAGATACTGAACTGACGATTCTAACAAGATCATATGAAGACAATACATCTATCAGGGATGATGATTTCAAGGTGAAACAAATTCGTTGAAGTTAATATGGCTGATATTGTTTATGAAATATCCACCAACGATCTTTGAAGATGGTGCACAAGATTGGAATGCAAATGCTCAAGTATGTGAATTGATGCTCTCATCAGGGGGAGTTAATGCGCGTTGCACTCTTTTTCCCTTGCAAGGTTTTGTCCCACTGGGTTTTCCTTGCAAGGTTTTTAACGAGGCAACCAAATGGCGCATTGTAGATATGTGTACTCTTTTTCCTTCTCTAGAATTTTTTTCCCATTGGGTTTTATTTTAGTTAAGGTTATAACGAGGCACATTATCTGTTGAATAGACATTCAAGGGGGAGTGTTATAAATAGAATTGTATTTATGGTGAATGTCTATATTTAGAGAGATTCTAGGGTTCATTGCTTGGTGGCTAAGTCACCCTCTCCCTATAAACCGTAACTACAACTAACTATAACTTAAGTAAAAATTAATTAACTTAGATTTTTCTTATAATCATATAATATCTTTTATATATTATACCTATTTAAGTTCTGTAATACTTATGTTTTCTCAGTGGCGGAGCTAACAGATGATGAATTGAAAATCATTGCTTACAAAACTTTGAATTTATTTTGAAAGGTTGCGGAAGAAGTTTTCAAGATTTTCTAACAATGCCGATACCTCTTTATAGTGAAGGAGAAGGTGACTATAGCAATCGATTAATCCATGATGAATCGTATTATAATAGACGCTCAATGTTAGAGGAACATCAACAATTATTAATGAATTTGACGGCTGAACAAAAGTTAGTTTATGAGAAAATTATGGTAGCCATGGATGAAGCCAAAGGTGGATTGTTTTATATGGTTATGGAGGAACTGGCAAGACATTTATTTGGAAGACTCTATCTTCAGGTATATGATCTCGAGGATATATTGTGTTAACTATTGCATCAAGTGGGATTGCATCTCTTTTGTTACCGGGAGATCGAACAACACATTCGAGATTTGAAATTCCTCTCAATCCAACTGAAGATTCAACATGCAATATAAAGCAAGGTATTCCTCTAGCAAAATTGATCGTCAAGCCAAAGTTGATTATTGGGATGAGGCACCGATGATGCATAGATATTGTTATGAAGCTCTTGGTCAAACTCTTAGATATATTCTCAGATTTAAAGGCACATCTAGTCTAGATCGACTATTTGGAGGTAAAACAGTTGTTATTGAGGGTGACTTCAGATAAATTTTGCCAATCATTGCAAAAGGTACTCGGCAAGATATTGTTATTGCTACTGTAAACTCTTTATATTTATGGCCCCACTGGGAAATCTTAAAAATAACAAAAAATATGAGATTGCAAGGAAATCATTTAGGGCCACATTTAGATGAGTTAAAAGAATTTTCAGATTGAATTTTGGCAATTGGTGACTGAAGAATTGGAAGTTTTGTTGATGACATTGAAAAGGTCTGAAGCCTCGATAATCTTCTCATACATAAATGTGATGATTCAATATCTGCAATTGTAGAAAGTACTTATCCTAATTTCTTTAACCATGCCAATGACACAGATTTCCTCCAGCAAAGAGCAATTCTTTCTCCGACGCTTGACATGGTGGAATCTATCAATGAATATATAATTTCACTCAATCACAATCCTGAGAAGACATATTTTAGTTCTGATACGATTTGTATGCCTGATCATGCTTTTACAGCTTTGGACCACGTATATACACCGGAATCCCTAAACAGTATTAAATGTTCTGGAGTTCCAAATCACTCTATTACCTAAAGGTTGGTGTTCCTATTATGTTACTAAGAAGTATTCGGGATTATGCAATGGTACAAGGTTGATCATCACAAGACTTGAAAATCGGGTTATTGAAGCCAAGATTTTATCAGGTATGGCCGGATAAAAAGTGTTTATTCCAAGAATAATGTTGACTCCATCTGATGCGGGAATACCTTTTAAGTTCCAGTGACAATAATTTTCAATTGTGATGTCTTTTCCCATGACAATTAATAAAAGTCAAGGCCAGTCACTATCTCATGTGGGGTTATTTTTAAAGAAATCAGTGTTTACACATAGACAATTGTATGTTACTCTTTCACGGGTGACAAGTAGAAAATGGTTAAAGATGTTAGTTTATGATGATGATGGACAAATAACAAATGAAGCTAGAAATATAATGTACAAAGAGGTTTTCCGTAGTTTAATTTAATACGTATTAAATGATTTATCATTATTGTCTTCTGATCCTTTGTTCTTATGTATCATTTTTTTAGTTAATATTTAATTTGGTATAACGTAGGAAGATGTAATCTGCAGTTGAACTCTGAACACGTAGTTCTGAAAAACAACAAACAAAGAGAAACTAAAACCTATTTCCCATAGATAGCGACAGTAGCAGTAATAAATTGGATGATAGTATTTATTCTGTGTGAAACTTTCAACTTGCATATACATACTTTAGCTTGAACTTGCATATATGTGTGAAATTGAAACCTGCTTGCAGAGTCATAAGTGATGTCTGAATTTCCAGCACCAAGTCGTGAGTGATGTCTGAATATTCTGTGTGAAACTGAAACCTGCTTGCATATAACATGCTTTATCTTGAACTGAAACCTACTTGCAGAGTTATCCTTCTGGTGACAATAAAGATATTCAATACCAAGTCGAAAATCTTAAGTCAAAGAAACGAGTTACTTGCATTTTAGCGGTCTTGAAATGGGACAATTGTGGTCCAATTTTACTGCCTAAAAGGCCCTTTTGTTTCTGTGGCAGTTCACCAGAGGCGACAGATTCCCATTTTTCCAGCGTCTCACTCCTAGAATCTTGAAGCCAATTAAATATTGGCTTACTATAATCTACTGCAGCAGGATGCCTCCACAAGGAAATAGTCCGAAGGTTTATTTTGCAATGTCTTCTTCATTATCTCATCAGTAATTCAATATATGTTGTCTCTCATTTCCGTAAAAAATTATCGCCCAAGGACCAGAAATTCTTGAATTTTACCCATGTCTTTTTGTAGTGATAAACCTCAATAAAGAGGACTTCTGGAAAATACACAGCAATATGCCATGATTATTTGCTACAATAATGTTCCCTTAAGCACATGCTTTATATTAAGCAAATTATATAACATCATTATTTTTCATCAAATATTCATATCAAACAAATTATATAGTATTATTATTTTTTATGGAACATTGAGTCTGCAATGGAATAAAAGTATTAATGGAGTCTCAAAATATTTTTAATATTTGGTTATAAAAATGGTATTAATACTAACAAATTAAATTTTATGATATAGATTGTTCTTTTTAATTATGGGCGCGGGTACTAATAATACTAGTATTATAAAAGTAAACGTGAGGAGAGTCTTTGAGATTTTCAGAAAAGGAAAATAATAAAAGAGAAGGGAATTCCATGCTTTCCCGAATTGCCAAATCAGCTGTCAGTGACTCAGACTTTCCTTTGTGTGATCAGCCGAATCCTTTATAGATCGTCACGTCCTAGTCAAAATTTTCACTTGTGCCATTATTATATAGTATCTCAATTCTCAATCAAGTAGTAGTTCTCATTTTTGTCTTCGTTTCTGTTTTAACTATTATTATCTTGATCTACTACTACTTTTTGCTTTCTGGGTGTTGGCCATGAATGCTCTTGCAGCCACCAACCGTAACTTTCGCCAGGCCGCTCGCATCCTTGGATTGGACTCCAAACTTGAGAAGAGTCTTTTAATCCCTTTCAGAGAAATTAAGGTTACTGATCATTAATTTATTATCTTTGTAAATTTTCTATCTTTCTTGTGCGATCGATTTCATGTGACTATTGATTCTTTTTAAGACGGCTAGCAATTTTTTTTCTCTCTGAATTTTCATGAGAGGTTGATTAAATTTTTTTTGTGTGTGTGTTTGATCAGGTGGAATGCACAATTCCCAAGGATGATGGAACATTAGTGTCCTATGTTGGATTCAGAGTGCAACATGATAATGCTCGGGGTCCTATGAAAGGGGGAATCAGATACCATCCTGAGGTTATTTTTATTTGCTTTTGCTATTTGGTTTTTTTTGTAATTTATGTCTTCGTGTAGATAGCAATTCAATAATTTCTCTTTTAAAAGCTTTCAGCTATATCAAAACTGAGGTTGTATAAACTTTTTGCTTTTGCTTGGTAAAGACTGCTATTCTGAGAAAGATATCAGACAATGCATGCTAAGACTAATAGGTGTTCCACTGTAATCATCAGTTATGTAAGCATATATTAGTGGTATAAGATTGTATTATTTCTTTGGTTGCGCATTAAAGAGTCGTTCCGTGTTTTAGGGAGTCTTGATTCTATTTATAAAACTGTTGGTGTTGTCTTTTTTGGGGGGCTGGAAAGTCAATGATGTTAGGTTCCCGCGCTTATATGTAATTTTAACAACGGTGACTAGACTTCTTTTGGCGCCTACCGTTACAGTACAAATTAGCCAAGATCAGGATAGCTAGAACGGTGGTATTAAATGAGTACCAGATTCCGATCAAATTAATTCCAATTAGTACTTATCTTTTAACCAAAATCTGTTCTGTTAAGCCTCACCAAAAATGTATATATGTGTTGTTTGAAAGAATATTATGATGCATCGTATGTGCATGTTATCCATGATCATAGCATAAGAGATCTGTAATTCCACGAAACTTTATACATAATGTGTCAGGTCAAATCCTTCAGGTGCTTCAAGCATGAAACATTGGCTTTGTCATAATAAAAATAGAAAAATAAGAAAGCATTGGCCTTATATATTTAGATAGAAACTTATTGTTTGGAGGTTTCAACTCATCCTTTTAGATTTTATAGCATCTGGGTTATTTAGTTGGCGACAAACACGTGTAGGTTTGTATACCTACTTTATTTAGCTTTCGTTAATGAGTTCAACATCTATGGGAAGAATTTTCTGGTCAAGGAGTTACTTTATGTGTAGTATCTGCTAGATCACGGTCAAGTTTTCCATCATTACATGACTAGATCTCCAGTAGCCTTTTTCTATCCAATTCTTGTATGTCAATGATAAATTTCATTACATGGTCTTATTTATTCAATTCTCCTAGTTTTGCTGGTACTCTGTAATCATGTGATTACTGTTTCTAGCACTGGACTTGGTACTGAGATATATTGTAAATTTCTTTTGCAAGGTTGACCTTGACGAAGTAAATGCCCTTGCTCAACTAATGACTTGGAAGACTGCTGTAGTAGATATTCCATATGGCGGAGCTAAAGGTGGAATTGGCTGCAAACCAAAAGATCTAAGCAAGAGTGAGTTGGAGCGTCTTACACGTGTTTTCACGCAGAAAATTCATGATCTTATTGGAATTAATACGGATGTCCCTGCACCTGATATGGGCACTAATGCCCAGGTTAGTAATATAGGTCATTATCTCAAAATTCTTCTCTGTGGAGCTGCAGAGTAGTTGCTAACAAATAGGCTTATTGGTACTTTTTATATACAGACTATGGCCTGGATTTTGGATGAGTATTCAAAGTTTCATGGTCACTCACCTGCAATTGTGACTGGAAAACCGATTGTAAGTTCTTGCAACATATTTTAAAGTCCTATCTGCTACATTTTGGACTTATCCAATTTGGTTAAAATTATGAGTTTTCATTCAATTCATTGAAGTATCCTGTTTTATCTTCTGTCATAGGATCTTGGCGGTTCATTGGGTAGGGAAGCTGCAACTGGGCGTGGTGTCGTTTATGCTACAGAAGCTTTACTTGCTGAATATGGAAAGAATATTAAGGATTTGACTTTTGCAATTCAGGTAAAATTTCGGACTTGTTCAATTCCAGCACACCCCATTGTGTTCCTCTGCTCGCTATTTCACAAAATTCACTCAAAATGACTGTTATAATCTTATATTTGTATTTCTTAGGGTTTTGGAAACGTGGGAGCATGGGCAGCAAAGCTTATTCATGAGAGAGGTGGCAAGGTAATTGCAGTGAGTGATATAACTGGAGCAGTCAAGAATCCCGATGGACTTGATATACCCGCTTTGCTTAATCACAAAGAAGCAACAGGGAAGCTGATCGACTTTAGTGGTGGGGATGTGATGAATTCAGATGAAGTGCTTACACATGAATGTGATGTTCTCATACCTTGTGCTTTGGGAGGAGTTTTGAACAGGTTTAGACCCTTAAATTACATTTGAAATTTTTGTTCCTTATATGCTGCGAATATAAAGTAGAGATTCCCAAAAGTAATTGATTGTAATAGCCCTTAATAGGTGTTATTTTTTAACTTTTTGTTACTATGTGAAAGATGATTAATTTTTTCCTATGTTCGATTTACATGATATATGTGAGCATCAATAATAAACCTTCTCTTATTTTCTTTGATGAGATTATGTGGAGAAGAAAGTCTTTACTGTGTAAATTTTTTACTTTATTCTGTCTTTATTACTAAACCATATATAGGGATTTATTATACATAAATATGTCTAATTTTGTCCTTGTGTGAATCTGTTTTTTTCTCGGAAGAGAAAATGCTGATAATGTCAAGGCTAAGTTCATCATAGAAGCGGCAAATCATCCTACTGATCCAGAAGCTGATGAGGTAACCACATTTTCCAGGTTTTCTAGCCATTTGACTACTAGGATTACCGTTTTTTGACAGATAACTGCCTTCTGCAGATTTTGTCCAAAAAGGGAATTGTAATACTTCCCGACATATATGCCAATGCTGGAGGTGTGACAGTCAGTTATTTTGAGTGGGTTCAGGTAATATCATATATCTTTGACATTGACACCCCATATATCTCTTTTCATTACATTGGAAAGATCATACAGGTTTTATTCTGACCACCGTTTTAAGTTTAGTGTAATTTTGTGAAGAATAAGTTTTTGAGTTGTTCAGTCTTCATCATGCCTAGGGGTGGCAAACGGGCCGATCGGGTCGGATATGAGTGGGTTAAAATGGGTAATTTAAAAAACCGGATAAATTATCCGACCCGACCCGTATTTGAGACAGATAAAAACGGGTTTATCCGGCGGATAATATGGATATCCATATTATCCATGGCTTCTTAAATATGATCACTTATGAGAGAATTCCTAGTCTTCCAAACTTGAGGAACTCCAATTTAAGGCTTTACAAATGTAAAAGTTAAACACATTAGTTATCCATTTGGTTAACCATTTTCTAAGTGGATAATATGGTTCTTTATCCATATTCGACCCGTTTTTAAATGGTTCATTATCCAACCCATTTTTTGATGGATAATATGGGTGGATAACTGTTTTCTTTTAACCATTTTGCTACCTCTAATCATGCCATATAGTTTTCCTCTGAAATCAGTTTTTGACGACATAAGACAAGCCTCGAATTCGTGTAGATTGGATTATTGTAAGTAATCTAGGTTGAAATTTTCTGGTCAATGTCTTCACAAGTTCTTCTACACTGCCTCCACCAGAAGGTGCATGCAATTTTCTTAAACTCAGTCATATCTTAATAGCTGTTAAAAATGTACTTTGGCAACTCTTTTCTGTGTCAGAAAGTTGAGGGGAAACTTGAAATCTTAATCTCACTTTTTATTCTTTCCAGAATAGTTCGACTGTGCATTTTAATTGTTCTGAATATATTCTTTGTTCATGTGCAGAATATTCAAGGTTTTATGTGGGATGAGGAGAAGGTTAACAGGGAGCTTAAGAAATACATGACAAAAGCCTTCCATAAGCTGAAAAGCATGTGTCAGTCGCACGATTGCAATCTTCGGATGGGTGCTTTCACACTGGGCGTGAATCGTGTTGCACGTGCCACAACATTAAGAGGTTGGGAGGCGTAATTATATTCGCCTCTTTTGTGGCACAACATACTCCCTTTTTACAGATAAAAATTTATGGTCTTTCTCTGCTGCATAAACTGAGCCATTTTAAACATGTGAGACATTCATCAATAAATAAAACAGCTTTGCTTCATCAATTCTCCTGGCATTCAGTAATCTCTCTTCTCATATTTTTTTCTATAATATCGAGAAGCATGTGCTAGATATTGAAGGGAAGATAGATAATATACTATTGGATGTATGTATATTAATTCTAGTAGTAGCAAATGGAAGTGGAAGTCGTTCTACTGTATGACAGCCACCGTGCTTCCATCTTTATGCAGATGGTTTAGGATGTAGATCCTTGTCATTGTTAATGATTTAGGGAAATGAAGGGTCCAGTCCATCGGAAAAAAATTTCGTGGTTGTGCTCGTGGTGAAGTGGACATCTGGACCTTGTTGCTACTGTGATGAACCCAAGTGTTTAGTCCTCTTGTCATTTTCCAGCATGGAGACTAGTGGAGCAGTACAGGGAGAGGAAGAAGGATTTGCATATGGTGTTTATTGATCTTGAGAAAGCATACGATAAAGTTCCAAGGGAGGTACTGTGGAGGTGTTTGGAGGTTAGCGGTGTTCCCGTAGTGTACATTAGTGTGATTAAGGATATGTATGATAATGCTAAGACTCGGGTGAGGACTGGGGGTGGTGACTCGGAGCATTTCCCTGTGGTGATGGGGTTGCACCAGGGATCGGCTCTTAGCCCATTTTTATTTGCCTTGGCGATGGATGTATTGTCGCGTCACATCCAAGGGGAGGTGCCTTGGTGCATGCTATTTGCTGATGATATAGTGTTGATTGACGAGACGCGTAGCGGAGTTAACGCGAGGTTGGAGGTTTGGAGACAGACCTTGGAGTCTAAAGGTTTCAAACTGAGTAGAACCAAGACGGAATACTTGGAGTGCAAGTTCAGTGACGGGACCCACGATGCAGACGTAGAGGTTAAGCTTGATGCTCAAGTTATCCCCCAGAGAGCGAGTTTTAAGTATCTCGGGTCTATTATCCAGGGAAACGGGAAGATTGATGAAGATGTCGCGCGTCATATTGGAGCGGGATGGATGAAGTGGAGGCTCGCTTTCGGTGTTTTGTGTGATAGGAATGTGCCTCTAAGACTTAAGGGTAAGTTTTATAGAGTGGTGGTTCGACCGGCTATGCTGTATGGGGCTGAGTGTTGGCCAGTCAAGAACTCCCACGTGCAGAAGATGAGAGTAGCAGAGATGAGGATGTTGAGATGGATGTGTGGGTGTACCAGGAGAGGTAGGATTAGGAATGAAGATATCCGGGACAGAGTGGGAGTAGCCTCCGTGGAGGACAAGATGCGGGAGTCGAGGCTGAGATGGTTTGGACATGTTCAGAGAAGAAGCATCGATGTTCCAGTTAGGAGGTGTGAGAGGTTGGCCATGGAGAGTTTGAGAAGAGGTCGAGGTAGGCGTAAGAAGTATTGGGGAGAGGTGATTAGGCAGGACATGGCGCTGCTTCAGCTCACTGAGGACATGACCCTTGATAGGAGAGGGTGGAGGTCGAGGATTAAGGTAGAAGGTTAGTTGGTAGTTTATAGTTGTTCACTGATAGTCTTAGTAGTAGGCGAGTCCCTTCATAGTCTTAGATTTTTAGTAGGTTATGTGATTTTGTTCGCCTCGGGTATTGTATTCCCTGTTGCTATTATTTGGTGCCACTTATCCTTTTTTTTTTTTTTTTTTTTAAATTTTTGATCTTCCATCCTTCTTCTTCCCTTGCTTTCCTCTTCTTCTTCTTGCCCTTTCTGAGCCGAGGGTCTATTGGAAACAGCCTCTCTACCTGAATTAGGTAGGGGTAAGGTCTACGTACAGACTACCCTCCCCAGACCCCACTTGTTGGGATCAGACTGGGCTTGTTGTTGTTGTTGTTGTTGTTGTATATGTCTATTAGGTTATGCTACAAACTACTGAGTGCATACTTAATAACACAAGATGGGATAAAGGTTTCCTCTTTATCCAGCCGTAATAAGATTAAAAAGAAGAATCAGTCAGATCTTATCTTAGCTCAATCAAATTTGCCTTGATTGTATAAACATATACCTGAGCTAGAAAACACAGGTTTTTAATTTTATTTTCAAACTACTGGAACTTGATGCCCTCGAACATGACAAGAAATTGAAAGAGTATTAGCAATTACTTTTTGCTGTATTCTCATTAAAAGCTGTGAAAAGTGGCCGTAAAATATATGGTCTCGCATATATAGTTGTAGTTAGGGGTGTTCATGGTTCGATTTGGATCGGTTTTTTCCTAAAAAGAAACCAAACCAAGTAAGTCGATCTTTCAAATATTAGAACCAAACCAAACCAATTAAGTCGGTTTTTCTCGATTCGGTTTATGTCGGTTTTTCGGTTTTTCGGTTATTTGTCGGTTTTTTCTTAAATATAAGACATACACTACCAAACACATATTCCGGAGACTACATTTTCAACGTAACACTATCAAATCAATTGCCCTTTGAGAAATCTATTATTTATCAAGATATATTGATGATAATTGAATCAAATAGTGATGAATAATTTAAGGACTCACTTAAAAGTATATTATTTTTAACACGAAATGGATTCTTACACGTAACAAAAGAAAACTACCAATCAAACTAGAATATAAAGGTAAAGAACTATACTAAAAGTGCAAATTATTAACATTTACCATTTAATTTTTGAAACTTTATATAAAAATATACATATATATAGGTTCATAATAAATTTGAAATAGCTACTCCTACAGTCAGTTTGGTTCGGTCTTTTTCTGATTAAAACCAAAACCAAATCAAATTTGATCGGTTTTTAAAATTCAAACCCAAAACCAAACCAAACCAAACCAAAAAGTATCGGTTTTTTTGGTCGGTTTGATTTGGTTTTCGGTTTCGGGTTTTTATGAACACCCCTAGTTGTAGTAGTTGGTAAGAACATAAGCTTATTTATTTGAAGACTTAGGCTTTTTGCTGTTTATTATCCAATTGACATCTCATAAAGACGAGAAGAGTAACTTGAGCGAATCAGGGCTTCTGTTGGCATTACTTGACGCACAGATTAAGTGAACGGAGGTTCTTTGGGACTGAAGTAGAGAATTCGTTCAAAGTTGGCAAACAAATGTAATCGAAAGATCTGAGAGTTGAAGAAACAAAGAAATCAAGCTATTCCTATTTTGGATAGAGAAGGGACGTTACCTGATCACCCAGAATTACTGTTTTAAATAATTGATCGATTTCAAGTAAAATTAACAAACATTATTCATTACGACCGGGAAGGTATGTTGAACAAGTTTATCATTTCTTTTGTTTTTAATTTAAGGTTTGATCACATTGCTAATTATCTCAGACGCAACCAACGCGCTCGTACTTTAGACAGTGTCACACACACACATATATAGATATATAGATCGCCCAAATTAGTGGATGCTGAAAGATTTTGTTAGATCTTTGGTCAGCATTTGAAGTAAATAGGAAACGAATGTAGATAGTGATATAAGAGGCTTCATTTTACCATTTTTGCTGAACAGGTTTTTACGGAATTCACAATTCACAACAATTTGCGGCGTGTTAAAAAAATTCAAACCAGCAAATCAAAGCTTAAAAAAACAGAGAAGCATTACTCAATCTTACAGAGTTGCACGGGTGGCTCAAGGGACAAGCTACTAAAGCCTTTGCTTTAGGCCCCTAAATTTTGGGGCCCTAACAATATTTTTTGTTGTGGATTTACTATCTTATTTTCGCTTATTTAAAGTTTATAGAAAAAATATACTAAATACTTATAAAAATGGAAAGAAAGACTATATTTTTTTAATAATAGAAATATTTTAGAACTTTAAATTTAGATACTCAAATCTTCATATTGATAAATAACAATTTTTTCAATAAGATCCAAGGTAACGAATTGTAAATACGTGGCTAACATCTTATTAACTTGAACTTTCTTACCAATGTGAATATTAATATAATATTTTATAAGATAACTACACTATAGACAAAAAGAAAGAAAGAAAAAAAAAGGAAGCAATGTAATACTAATACTATATTTTGAAAGATAACTATACTATAGACAAAATAAAATAAAATTTTAGGCCCCTTATTAAAATTTGGCTTTAGGCCATGAGTTTTATTGAGACGCCTTTGCATAGTTGAACTTCCAGCACCCATAAAAATAGTCACAAAGAAAGGTAAATTTTGTAGGATCGGAGGAAGAGCAATTAGAGGAGATGAAAAGTTTCGCAACTGAAATGTAATTATTATAATTTTTAATATACTTGGTACATAAAGGTTTTCAACTGCCGATATAAAATGATACGGTTTGAAACTGATACGGAAGGATATATTACTGTACTTATATACTATTATAGAAGCGCCAACTTGAGGAGGTTCGGGTCGTCCTGTTAGCTTGTCATGCTCGTAATGCTATTATGGAGAATTCATATGGTTTTTTGCTATATTCAGCGTATTTGGCGGATTCTATTGGCCAAAAGGGCCAGGCCGCCAGCTGTGCTCATCCTGTGTAATTAACTTTCTATAATGTACACGTGCCTTTTATTATGATTTCATGACCAACAGGCCAAGTACTTCTTCAAATTCTTTAGCTTACGTGTTGATTCAGAAGTCTTGAAGATATTTTTGATAAAAATTATGTGTTTAAAATCTTTTAATCATGAAGGTGGAATAAAGAAAGCTATAAGCAAAGGTCAATACTGCAGTAGAAAGCTATTTGGATAAAAATATATTACCTTAGTACAGCTTAAATATTTCTAAATAACATTGTAGCAGAATGGTCTAGAGGTAATAGATGACATGGAGATTTATTTCAAGAAGTATTCATTAGCTTACAACACATTTGAGTAGCTAAATATTTCGAAAAACTCTGTAAACTGATATCAAAGCCGCCATTTTACGGCTGCTAACTGCAATTTTTTTGATGAGGTAAATTGTATTAATTAAAATGGAGAGAACTCCTGTATACAAGAAGTATATCAAAAAGTAGAGAATTTACATCAGAACATGATTCTCTACAAAAGACGCCCACTCTTCTATACAAATAGGGGCTATATGAGTGCACCAAAAAGCGATCAAAGATAAAAGACTATTCTTAATATGTGAAAAAGAAAACTCTATCCCCTCAAAAGCTCTCCTATTTCTCTCCCCCCAAACTATCCACATGAGAGCTAACGAGGCGAACTTCCACGCCTTTTGCTTTCTTCTTCTATGGAAAGCGGCCCAGCTATATAGCATTTCCTTTATAGTGCTTGGCATCACCCGTTGAACACCAAAAAGGTTCAGGATCGTCCTCCACAAAGCCGAGGACACAGGGCAATGCAACAAAAGATGACAACTTCTTCCCCTGAGCTTTTACACATATAGCACCAACTAACAAGTGTAATTCCTCTCTTTCGCAGATTCTCAGCAGTCAAAATCACTCCCCTCGCCGCTAGCCATGCATAAAAGCACACCTTCGTGGGCGCCTTAGGAATCCAGATCGAGGAGTATGGAAAAGAGGCCTCCTCTCTCACCAACATACTCTGGTAAAAGGACTTTACGGTGAACAGACCATCGCCACGCAAACCCCATCTCCAAGAATCACAAGATGGCTGAGGCCTATCTTGCCCATATAGCAGTGTCAATAAATCTTGGAGCTTCGCAATCTCCCAATCTTGCATGTTCCTTCAAAATGAGAGGTCCCATACTATGCTCCTTACGAATCTGTTGGACCATCAATTCCTTCTGGTATAAAACTCTGAAGACGTAGGGGAAGGAGACCCTCAGAGTATCCTCTCCACACCACCTATGATTCCAAAAGCTGATGCTCCTTCCATCTCCCACCCTGTAAGAGATGTTGCCACTGAAGGATTCCCAATTCTTCATGATGCTCCTCCACATGCCACACCCGAAAGGTGTTGTGATTGCCTTGGTCCTCCAACCCCCTCCCGTGGAATCGTACTTTTCTATTATGACCTCCCTCCATAGAGCATGCTCTTCTACCCCGAATCTCTACAGCCATTTCTCCAACAAAGCTCTGTTGAATACCCTAAGATCTTTTACTCCAAGTCCATCCCACTTCTTTGGGGAAGTGACTGTTTGCCAATTCACTAGATGATACTTTCAAGTTCCATCCGCTGCATCCCAAAGAAAATTCCTTTGAATCCTTTCCAATTTTTCTGTGATGCTCACAGGAGCTTGAAACACGGACAAGTAATAGGTGGGCATACTCGATAAAGTGCTTTTAATGACCACTTCCTTTCCGCCTTTTGACAAGTACCGTTTCTGCCAGCCTGCTAATCTTTTTTCAACCCTTTCAATCACTAGATTCCAAACCGTAGTATCCTTATGAGAAGCGCCCAATGGGAGACCCAGGTAAGCAGTGAGAAGGGATCCCACCTTACATCTGAGAACATAAGACAAAACATCAATGTTAGCAACCTCACCTACCGGGAAAATCTCACACTTGCTGAGGTTGATTTTGAGACCTTATACTATCTGAAACCACTGCAAGACCTGCTTCAGGTAGGTCAACTGATCCATATCGGCATTACAGAAAACCAGGGTGTCATCCACAAAAAGCAAATGAGAGACTCTTCGGGCACTGGGCACCCCGATCGGAGCTGAAAATCCTCTCAAGAAGCCTCCGCCCGCCGCACAATCCATCATTTTACTCAAAGCATCCATCACTAGAATGAATAGCATGGGGGATAGGGGGTCTCCTTGCCTGAGACCCCTAGATCTTCCAAAGAAACCGCATAGACTACCATTAACCAGGACAGAGAATCTGACTGAGGAAATGCAGAACTTGATCCATCCCCTCCATCTTGCCCCAAACCCCATCCGCATCATAATGAAATCCAGGAACTCCCAATTGACATGGTCGAAAGCCTTCTCAAGGTCCAACTTGCATAGTAAGCCGGGATCTCTATTTTTCCTTCTGGAGTCTACAAGTTCATTTGCCACCAAAGCGGCATCCAGGATCTGCCTATTTTCCACTAACGCATTCTGGGTGGACGAAACAGACACGTCAAGAACCTTCTTGAGTCTATTAGAAAGCACTTTAGAAATAATCTTGTAAATGCTCCCTACGAGACTAATAGGCATGTAGTCACTGATACAAGATGCACCTTCTGTCTTAGGCACAATTGTAATAAAAGAAGCGTTGATACTTCTCTCGAAAACACCATTCACATGGAAGTATTCAATGGCTTCCATCAACTCTCCCTTGATGGTGTCCCAACAGAGCTGGAAGAAGGCCAACAAGAAACCATCAGGGTCGGGGGCCTTATCACCAGCACAACTCGACATAGCCTCGTGCATCTCCTCCTCTCCGAAAGCCCTTTCTAGCCACTCACTGTCTCCCTCCCCTATGTGGTTGAACTCTATTCGCCCCAAAGTCGGCCTCCAACTAACTTCCTCTTTGTATAAGTTCTCATAAAACCCCACTATCGCCCCTTTTACCTCCTCTCCCGCAATCCTCACCCCATCATAACTAAGGACTCTATGAAGTTTCTCCTTCGATTTGCAACCGCCACCCTGTGGAAAAATTTGGTATTCGAATCCCTTTCCTTTAACCATAGCGCCCTCGATTTTTTCCGCCAACTAGTCTCCTGAGCTATAACTAACTCGACTATTTCCCTCTTAACCTCCCAATCTCTCTTTCTCAGATTCATCAAACTCCCTCGCCCCTTCCCCTCTCTCTAGATCCCCCAATTCATGCATAAGATCCCTCATTTTAACCTCTACCCTCCCAAAAACCTCCTTATTCCACCTAATAATATCTCCCTTGAGCAATTTAAGTTTCTTCGGAAGACGGAATGAAGGTGTCCCTGATACCCCGTAGCTTGTACACCATTCTTTCACCTTGTCCCTAAATCCTGGCACTTTCAACCTCATGTTCTCGAATCGAAAGGGAGCACGCACCCCCTCCCTCTACATCCATCTAGCAAGATAGGAAAATGATCCGAAGTCAGCCTAGGTAAAGGAATTTGCAGCACATTCGGTACCAGCTCATCCCAGGAGGGCGATATCAGAAATCTATTAAGTCTAGACCTTGAGTTGGAATCCTCCGCCCTGGACCCAAGTAAACCTTTCCCCTGACAGAGGAAGGTCAATGAGAAAGTGATTATTGATGAAGTCAGAAAACTCCTCCATGGCCCTCGAAATCATACTACACCCTAATCTCTCCTCTAGGAATCTAATAGTGTTAAAGTCTCCCCCAGAACCCATGGAATGTCCCATTCCCCATCATATTGGCCAGTTCCTCCCAGAAAAACACCTCGGACCCTTCTCCTACCGGTCCGTACACTCCCCCAAATCCCCACTCCACCCCACTCACTCTATCTTTGACAAGAGCTGCTAAAGAAAAAACTCTCTTCTTATTCTCCTTTACCTCCAAGCTTCTTTCATCCCGTATTAGAAGAATGCCCCCGGCACTTCCCGCTTCTGGAACCCAGTCATATTTTACCCAACTACCTCCCCAGACACTCCTCACAATCACATCCGACAAAACTTCCATTTTTGTCTCCTGAAAGCAAACTAGGTTAGCACCCCACTCTCTAACTCCCACTTTGATGATGGCCCTTTTGTTTGGGTCATTCATCCCCCTCACATTCCATGAAAGAATCTTAACTTCCATAAGAAACAATATCCCCCTTCTCCCCACCCCCTATAACCGAGCTCCCTTCCTCCCTATCACACATCCGGCCCCTTCTTTGGTACACCACTACATCCCCTAAATTATTTTGCTTAACACCTTGACCCAACTCCCTCCCTGCACTATCATAACAAGATTGTTGCTCAATCTCCCTCAACAGTTCTAACACCCTATCTTCCTTCCCTTTAAAAGACACACTAAGAAACTTCCCAAAGTTTAATATTTTATCTTCCATCCAGAAAGATATATCCCCTCCTCCAATCCGTGACGAGATTGGACAGGCGTTTTCTATATGTACCCTTTCCTTGCCCCTACCGGAGGAATACAAGACCATAACATTGCTAGCAATAGGAACTTTAGGTGCCGAAAGGATCTCTCCATTTCCTTGAGGGGTATCAATCTCTGAAATTAGCACTCTGCTACTACAGGAATGACCAGAAACACCAGTAGGGTAGCAGGAAGGAGGAGAGCATGGAGCCCTTGGCGGCATCTTAACTGGAAATACAGGCCCGGCACTAACATCAGATGGGGCATGCTGAACGATCTTCCCAGAAGAAGAAGAAGCTTGAAGTGTAGCCTCAACACAACTAAGCCCAGGAGCAGATGAGGGGGAGATGGAGCTGGGTCCATCAGAAGCGGGAGGCCGTGGAATAACAGCACCATCTATAGCCAGTGCCGCCCCTGAAGCAGCGGCCATCGAAGAAGGGCGAAGGTCACTAGAGCTCAGTGCAGAAATGCCACTGTGTATAGCACCATTGGCAGAAGAAGGAAGAACGACTGTTCCCATATGCTTAGGAGCCTTAGGATGCAACTTGAAATAATCTGGGCCCCTTAGGATCGATTCTAATAGAATTGGGAAAAGTTGTTGGGCCCATGTGAGGAGGCCCAGGCCTATACTTTCTGAAAACTTGCCTGGCCCTAGGATAATTAGAAGATGACCGGCCCATTCTACCTTTCCAGCCCGCATCACTAACCCATTCACGTCTTTCCCTCTTGTTCAAATTTTGTGTTCTTCTCCCAAAATCATATCTCCCATCTCTTCTTGATCTAACGTCTTATTCCGGCTTAGTCCACTGATCCGGTGAGCCCTCCCCTCCCCTCAGAGACCGATTTCCCCTCCCCTCCCTTCTATTTGACCTTCCCTTTTCTTCCGCCACTATCTGAGGCATAATGATAGGGCAAAGTTCAGGGCTCAACCAAGCCCTATAACTCAAGTAGCCATCTTCCACCACAGTGGAGACAGGGATTTTTCCCCTTTCCTCACCACAATCCTCACTCGCGAGAGATCGTGTAAGCTGCAAGCGACATCAATAAAACCCCCACAGGTTTCCCCAATCTTCTTGAATAAGCCAAGACACCAAATAGTTGCAAAATAGTTGGAAAAAAGCCATAATTGTAAATACAGCAAAACTAACCATATGAACTCCAGGGAATTTTCCTGAAATTTGATGTGCTGTAAATGAAACTCCAGAGCAATGTTCAAGACTAGTAACTTATCAAGTCAAATTGTTGCACGTCAAACTCTAGGATCGAAGAATTGTAAAAACAACGTATAGAATTTCCTTTGTATTGAATGAATTTTCTGTTGTACAGTGCTGATGTAAAAAAACAAATAGCAAAGGAATCTAGGGTAGAAACAGAAAGGCCAAGTGACACTCTACTATAGACTACTCTATAACTAATTTATTCTCTACAACTGAATACTAGATAATACAAAGAATAAATAATTACAATTACAGGGTGTAATGTATGCTGATCTTCTAAGAATAGGCCTTCCACCTGCGTCTAGTAATGAGCCCAATAGAATGGACCAAAATAGAAAATAGGCCCAAATCTTCTTTACAGATCAAAAGAGAACTAAGAGACATTATTTTCGGACAAAACAAACCTTAGCCACTCAAA
>NC_031993.1:45348588-45383419 GCF_001879085.1 Nicotiana attenuata
TACTCGTATAGCAGCATCAGATGTGTGTCGTGGGTCTTGCATGATTGACTGAGGTGTGTACGGTGAAAGTACAGGTCTGGCCTGGTGAGGGTAAGATATTAAGCTTACCCAGAAGATGGCGATACAAGGTTGGATCTTTCACAAGATCCCCTGTTTCGGCGAACAACATTGAAGAATCAAGAGGTGAGGAGGCAGGAGACAAGTGCAAGGATTCAAATTCTTGCAACAGATCTAGAGTAAACTTCCTCTGGGAGAGAATCAATCCTTGAGGTTCTCTAATAACCTCCATGCCGAGAAAAAGCTGTAAGAATCCAAGATCCTTAATTTTAAAGTCCTGATTGAGAAACTCTTTTAATGTATGTAGTTCAACATTATCATTTCCTGTTAATAGAATATCATCTACATATACTGCAACTATGGAGATAAAGGAACCTGTCTTTTTGAAGAATAGTGAATAGTCATTCAAAGATTGAGTGAAACCTTTAAAATTCAGGGTTGTAGTAAGCTTAGCATACCATTGACGAGATGCCTCTCAAAGACCATAGAGTAATTTCTTTAGTTTGCGAACATGAATAGGAGAAGGTGGTGTGATACATGATGGAAATTTCATGTAGACTTCTTTATTTAAATCCCCATGTAAAAAAGCATTATTCACATCTAATTGATAGAGCCACCAGCCCTTTTTAACATATGTAGCTAGTATACACCTTATTGTGGTCATTTTGACAACAGGGGAATATGTTTTATTAAAATCTATGCCTTCCCTTTGAATGTCACCCCTTATAACTAGCTTTCAATCTTTTCACAGAACCATCAGAGTGTTGTTTAACATTAAAAACTCACTTACATGGCAAATCCTTCTTCTCTGGTGGCAACTCCACCACATCCCAGGTCTTATTGAGCTCAAGAGCCTCAATCTCCTTTGCCATAGCTTCCTTCCACCCTGGATGGTCGGCTACATGTGTAAAGCTAACAGGTTCATGAATATTAGAAAGAGAGTTGAGCATATATTGATTAGTAGAAAAGAGACCACTGAAAGAAACAGAAGGAGGTGTCACAAGAGTGTGCAAACGGGAAGTGCTCAAATTTTTGAGTTGTAGTGCATTGCAAATGTAATCATTGAGTTAGACAAGGGTGGTATGTGTCCTAGAAGACTTTTGATGAGATTTCTAAGATAGGTTCAATCCCAGAAGAAGGAAACAAAGGGATAGGACTATGTGATTGAGATGAAGATCTTGAGGTATAGTTATAAGGAATGGGTGTGATAGGAAGAGGATATGAGGTAGGTGAACCAGTAGGAAGAGGATATGAGGTTGGTGAACCAGTAGGAAGAGTAGAGACTGGTGAGGTGAGTGGAGTTCTGGAGTTATGAGACGAGGGAATGACCGGTGAAATCTCTGGAATTTGCACAGAATTAGGATAAAACTTAGCAGTAGGTAAAGAAGGTTCAGAGGAAGAATTAGAATTAATTGAAGCAAAGAGAAAAAATTCCTCTTGGAACACAACATCCGTTGAGATAAAAGTTCTCATAGTTTTGAGATTAAGCAATTTATAACCTTTCTTACCATGTGGATAGCCTAGGAAGACACGAGCAACAACCCTAGGTGCAAATTTTGTTCTATGATATGGAAGAGTAGAAGCAAAGCATAAACAACCAAAACACCTTAGTATTGAGTAATTTGGCCTAATTTTGAAGAGTATCTCATAGGGTCTTTTAGAGTGTAAATTTTTTGAAGAAAACCTGTTAATTAAATAGGTGGCAGTGAGTAGAAAATCCNTACACAAGTGGTTTGGTGTATTATTTACTTTGGATTTAAAATTTTTTGATTGTTATTTTACTACTGCCTAACTCAAAAGCATTGTCTGTTCTAACAACCTGCACCTTTGTATAAAATTGCCTTTCTACCATAGTTAAGTAGGATTTTAAAACTGTGAAAGCATTAGATTTGGTATTTAATAAGTGAGTCCAAGTACCTCTAGTAAAGTCATCTACAATGGTAAGGAAATAGTTAAAGCCATCATAAGTATGGGTGCTATAAGGTCCCCAAGTATCCACATGTATCATTTCAAAAGCATTCTTGGTTGATATAGAACTTGTGGGAAATGGAAGCTTAGATTGTCTTGCCATAGGGCAAATAGCACAAGGACTAAAAAAACTGGAACAAAATCTGATGAGATTTTCTTCATATTACTCAATGGTAAATGGCCTAATCTATAGTGCCACAACTTTTATTTTACATTAGGATCAGAAAAGACAAAACGGGGATTAAAAACAACATTGGAATGTGTATTCGTTTTTGAAATAGAAATACTACTAGACTTAGATAGACTCTTAGATGCAGCTGATGAATGGCTAGTTCTAAGAATGTAAAGCCCTCTCTCTTCTTTACCAATCTTCATTGGGCTATTTAGTGAAGGGCCCTGCAGTAGAAACTAAGAATAAAGGATGAATAAGACATACTTCTTAAGTTGTGAACACAACTTATATACAGATAAGAGGTTATATCTGAAAGATAGTATATACAAAACATCTTGTAAAACCATATTAGGAAATAGAGAAACTAAACATGAGCGTGTCACCTTAACTCTATAGGAATTTGGAAGTTTAACCATAAGAGGTTTAGGTAAGACTTTATAGAATGAAGAATTCTCTGTTAAAACTCATATGCTATGTTGCTCCGCTATCTAATATCCATGAATTGCTGTTAATTTGAATGAAACAGGCATAAGAATCAAAGAATTTTGTCATACCAACACAACTCGCATTGGCTATAGGTTCAAAAGTGCTTGCACCCTGTTGTCCCAACTTCACCTGTTGAATAAGCTACAACAATTCTGTCACATTCTCTTGTGTAAGTGACTGAAAATTTTCTGCAACATTTCATGTTTGCACAATCTCTTCATTTGAGTTGAAAACATTACTTGCTTGCACATGTCCTCTTCCTTGAAACTTTCTCTGATTTATGAACTTGAAATCAGTTTAGAAACCATGAATTATGTAACATTGATCAATGGTATGACCTGGCTTTTTACAGTAAGCACAGATACCAGTACCCTTCTTAGTGTTGGGCAATCCCTTCTGTCCTTTGTTGTCCTTGAACCTTTTGAAATTTGCTGCCTGATTGTTAAGCATTAAAGGAAGCTGAATCTCAGGATAAGCTAGTGTAGCATGGATTTCTCTTTGTTTCTCATCTTGAATGACTAGAGAATAAGCTTGTCTTATAGAGGGTAAAAGGGAAGATAGGAGTATGTTGCTCCTTATTCCAATGAATGTGTCATTCAGACCCATTAGAAATTGCAGAAGTTTTTCATCTTGATGTGCTTTCTGTGAGTTAGCCTTAAGCTCCACACTCACAATCACACATACAAGCAGAAAATGTATTAAGTGCATCAAGTTCATCCCATAGGCTTTTCATCTTAGTGATGTAAGTAGAGACACTTGTGTTACCTTGTACCACATCACTATGTTCTTTTTGCAATTGAAACAGCTTCACTCCATTTCTCTGACCAAATATGTCCTCCAAGTCACTCCACAAGTCTTTTTCACTTTGAAAATATAGCACACTTTCAGCTATTTATTTTGACAAGGAGTTCAATAACCAAGAGAGAACCATGTCATTGCTACGAGCCCAAGCTTTCTACAATCCATAATCTGCCAAAGGGACAACTAGGGATCCATCAATGAACCATAGTTTGTTCTTAGCAGAGAGAGCAATCACAACAGCTCTCCTCCAACCTCCATAGCTTTACCATCATTGAAGAAACCAAATTTATCCCTGGATAATCTGAGGGATGAAGGTAATAGGGGTGAGCTGAGTAAATAATTCCTGGTGTAGGAGAAGCTGGAGATACAGCAACTCGCGTAGTAAAAGAAGAAGTGACAGGGGTTTAAGTAGAACCCATTGCTGAGTGAACGAAGAAAGAAAAATGATGAAGATTATGTGTGATAGATTTTGGATTTTTTAGGAGCAGATTAAACCTGCTCTGATTCCATAAAGAATAGTAGAAATAACGTATAAAATTTCCTTTGTATTGAATGAATTTTCTGTTGTACGGTGTTGATGCAGAAATACAAAGAGGAAAGGAATCTAGGGTAAAAACAAAAAGGCCAAGTGGCACTCTACTATTGACTACTCTATAACTAATTTATTCTCTACACTTGAATACTAGATAAATAAATAAAAAAATTACAATTACAGGGTGTAATGTATGATGGATCTTCTTGAAGAGTAGGCCTTCCACCTGCATCCAGTAATGAGCCCAATAGAATGAGCCTAATAGAAAATAGGCTTAAGTCTTCTTTACACTTCAAAGAGAACTAAGAGACATCATTCTCGGACAAAACAAACCTTAGCCACTCAAATATCAGACTACTTCCTCTCTATCTCTTTCAGAAATTAGGGTAACCCAACAAGGACTATGTCCTGGAGTTCGAACTTATATGCATAAAATATAATTTTTTTCATAAAATAAATAAATATTATGCTCAAAACTCATATTTTCGAACAAGCATTGCAGGAAGAAGAATTACCGTAGAAGAAGATAAAATATCAAACTCTAGAGAAAACAATAATGGAATGAAGAAAAAGGAAGAAAAGGCCCGGTGCATATGTATGACACGACAATGAATCAAGAAAAAAGAAGAAATGAGGCGATGGATTCATCTAGGACTTAACTCAGGATTCATCTAGGCCTTAGCTCAATATCCATCCAGACTTACAATCCTTAGTACTCCCCTAACAAAAAGGGGAGCTTTTTCTAAGTGGGTCGCTTCGCGCAAGACATTGCTTAGGACCAACGGGTCATACGACAGGTGCACGTTCCATCCTTCAGCCTTTCGCCTATCGGGTTGGCAGGCAAGCTACCTTGATTCGCCATCGGCTTCGATTCGTTACGCTCAGAAGCTCCAACAAGCCCTAAAGTCTCTTGCCGTCTAAAACTCTGCCAAGAGAGCGCTGCTTTAAGTTTGATCCAATGTACCCATAGAATGTTATACATTCTCCACTTTCGGATCTCACAAAGAGAATAAAAACGCTAGCAAGTTTTAAGAGGAAACATCGAGTATTAAGGATTGTTATCTTGGTCTCTCACTCTCTTTCACTTAAGGTTTCTTTAAGTCTTTTTATTTTGCAAGTAAAAATAATATTCTTTCAAGAATTCTTCTTTCTTGTCTTTGTTAAAATCAAATACTTCTTTATGGACTAATTTCTTTTTATTGGGATAGTATGAAGCTTGATATAATATTATAATTTCAATTTCAGGTTCATACGTGTTTGACATGAAAATCTCTATTTCTAATCTATTATGTACTAGAATAATAGATTGTAGTTATTATTGTCACATCCATTTATATATTTTATTTTTTAATTATTTTTATATTAATTTTGTAAGTCTCACGAAGAAAAATTGATACATTATGTAGTTATTTAAGAGTGATGGTAATTTGTAAATCCATTGTACCGAATCTTATTTCTTTTTATCTAATCCTCAATGAGGAATTGACTCAAGCAAGGCGACTGATTCAAAAATCTTTATCTTATTCTTTCAATTCTAATTCTCAAGAAGGAATTGACTCAATTAAGATTAATGATTCGGTAAAAATAATCTCAAGCGATTTTTAGTAATTTTAGTACAATTCAGGCAAGAGCATTATTTTAGTTTTTACATTCACTAGGTGTTAATTAATTAATATACATAACCTCATGGAGTGATATTAATCGATTATTTTAGAGTGAGCAAATATAACTGTAGCAATAATCAATTATTCTTCCTCGAAATATATGTGAAACTGAAATACTTTTATAATAACATTATCAAACGAATTCAATAATTCTGAACTCTTTTTAAATATAAATCTTCCAGAAATTATTTGATATTGTTTAAATAAATTTATTTATTTACTTAAGTATCTCCTCCACAAAATCCCACATAACTATGTCATAGGTCTTTCTCAGATCTATTTTCGTCATGCAGCTAGGAAATGGTACACAATAGGAAACGGGCTCTCTTTAAATGGAAAGGGGCAAAAGAGTTCCTTGTGCATCAAAGTAGAGTAATAAAGACGAAAAACTGAACTCCTTAGTGTCAAGCAAAATTTTAATAAAAACAAAGAGGCGGGGATTAAAACTCCAAGATTGTCTGTGTGGAGCAGGATTACTGCTCTCCTGGGAATTTGGTTGAACTTAGGAACACACTGATGTGTGATTCGTACATTAATGGAAATGACCACAAATTCGTGTGTTAATCCATAAAATAATATATAACGTGGTTTATAGACAAGCGAATCGATTTGATCCAAAAATAATAAATAAATTAAATAAAATACAAGACTTAGCGTTAAAATCGTGATAAGATAACAAGCAGCTTGGTTCCGGGAGTAAGGCTTCCGAAGACAGCAATAAGAATATTAATAGACAGAAAATAGAGTATAATTGAGTTTAAAATAATGTGTAGCATAAGTTTGTCAGAATTTTTCTCCCTTACAATGGTTGTTGAAGCCACTATTTATAACTACACCTAGGGAACAAGGTCCTAGGATCAAGCCTATCTTAAATGATAATTATGGGGGCCATTGATGAATATATAACGGTAGGCTATGAATGCCAAAATTCTCTGTAGTGGATTGTGTATTTAATACTGAGTAAAATTCTTCATTGAATGTCATCGAGTGGAAAATATTTGTTTGTCCTTGTCAACAATGTCCCCTTCGGGGTTGGCTCCGGTTCTGCCCGGAGTCAACCGAAGATGTTATCCTCGGTCTTGGTTTTTGCTTACTTTACCTTCTGTCTGCCTCCGATTCCACGTGTCATTCTAATTATTCGAGTATATAATATGAACCGATTTTACCCTATACAGATAGTCCCTCTGCTTTCCGGTGACACATCTTTGTGTCATCGGGAAGTTGGTGAAGATTCCTTTCTTGGTAGAAAATTTTCTGATCCCTTCTGACGCTTGATTAGACGCACGCCTCTTCGCATTTAATACCCCAAACACGTGTCACACCACGATTTATAATATTTTTGCCAGTTCTTGAGGTAATCATGACCACGATTTTAGCTGCCTATTTCTTTACTTTTACGCCTCATTCTTCTTCTTCAAAGAACTCTTATCATCTTCTGCTAATCACGGCTTCTTTTTCCAAGAACTCGGGTTCTCTCAAAAACAATGAAATCGTTGTTGATGCTGACCCTACTATGGTGAGCACCATCATTCCCATAAGAATCAACACAGCCAAGGACATCGAAGAGAAGTTTTCTTCTACAAGTTCTCGTACTTGGGTTGTTGGCGTATACCTTTCTTCCATCCGTCCTTTTAGCATTCCTGCTGTGAAGAAGGAATGTGATTGCCATGATCTGAACATCATCGATCTCGAACTGGTGGAGTGAGTAACCTTCCCTAAGAAGGGCTTTATGTACGTTTATACGTACCCATTTACTTTGGGTGCATTTTCTCTGAGCAGAGAAATTGACCCCGTGATTTTGGAGTTGTGCCACAAATACCAATTTTTTTTGGCACAGGTCGGCTCTTCAATGTGGCGAATAGTGGCCTTTCTATGGCGGCTGTGCCAAGAGATGAAGGAGGAGCTTGCCTTGGCTCGCATGATGAATCTCTACTCCCCCAAGATTTTCCGTGGGGAGTAATAAATTTTAGCAACCGTGGCCACCATGGTTTTCCCACCAGCATGGACGACGACAACGACCGTGGATGGATGGAGTGGTTTGTTCTTTGTGCCACCAGAATCATCATCCCGGCCACAACTCCATCTTTCCCTGAGTCCTGGAATCGTACACGTATATTCAAAGTCTGTCTTTTCTCTGAAAAAAGGTTGTGTCCTGTTGTTGCCGATTATTCTCTTTTCATTATTTCAGCAACTTGGTAGAAACCATAAAGGGTTGAAGGCTTGGACCAGTGGTTTCAGACGATTCTGGACATTACCATGCATGAGACCCGCCGATGGAAAGAACTGGCCCCCAAATACGGGGGGAAGGCCAAAAATCATGATAAGTTGACTCGTGAAACTAATCTTTTCTTCAAATCATTTTTGTGTATAAGAAAATTGATTAACTTCTTTTTTCATTGAATTCAAGTGTTCCGCAGGACTCTGTTACCATCCTTGAGGAGGATATTTTGGCTGATCCCGCAGAGGCTGCGAGGTTGCTAAAGGAGGCCTTTACCTGAATAGGCGCCATCGGATCTGCTTCCGGTGCGAATGCTTCCTCTCTGAGTCCTCGGCCCGAGAGAAAGCAACTAAAAAGGAGGATCTCTTCCTAAGCGGAGGGCAAAAATAAAAACTTGAAGAAAATCATGCCCGAGCCAGCCACAGTCACTATGATGATCAATGATGATGGGAAAGCCAGTGATGAAAGGGCTTCCCTAAAAAGGAGACAATGACCTTCATTAGCTCAACACAATGCTCAATCTGAAGAGCTTATAAGCCCAACCGAAGACGATGCCCAAGCACTCTGGGGAGAGTATGCCTTAGTGCAGAATGCCACCCCTTTCAAGTCCCAGTTGTTGCTCCCGGTACTATGAGGCTGAGTACCGGGCCTCTTCTATCTTCGGTTGGTGAGCAACCTACAACTAGCACTGCCTTTGCCGCAACTTCTTCTCAACCCACAACACTATCAGCTTCATCTCCTTCCACGCTGGCCTTACCTTCATCACCAGCAACTGCTACATCACCCCCACTGGCCGCAGACACCCGAGAAGAGTATGTCCCTCCTCCCTAGTCGCCAGATCATGGAAATTTAGGGCACAACTATTTGGGCCCTTCTGCAGATCTCTAGAGGAGGAGGAGGAGTGTCTTCCTCGCAGTATCTACCGAGTGCCATCTGTTGTCCCAGCCGATAGAACTTGCCAACTCTCTGAAGCCGATGTTTTCAGAAAAGGATAAGAAGAAGATACACCCTCTCTCAAGAGAATGTTTGCTAAATAATTCCATGCACAACGTAGCAGTGATAACACACTTATTCTCTTTACTGTTTGTTTCTTCTTGATTTGTTTTGACAGAGTTTCTAATTTGGGTTTTTTTCTTCTCAGGCCAACTTCCTTGCTTCTGAAAACCTTCAGAAGTTGATCCTCGATAAAGAAAATCTTAAGTCCGAGCAGGATCAATTATTGGCCAAGATGGACCAAGTTGCTACTCATTTCCCGGCACTGGAAGCACAAGCTTGGGAAGCCGGTGAGTTGGAGGCTTAGTTGCAGCAGAGCGAGTAGGAAATGATGGCCCTCAGCCAAGAAGCCTCCCAATTAAATGTACAGTTTCAAGAAGCCAATAAGGTTCCTCATCCATTAAGCCTCCAAATTAAATGGAACACAATAAGGTTCATATAACCACTATTCATGACCTTGATCTCAGCCTTGGGGCCACGAGATCCGAGCGGGATGGCCTTTCCACAGGGGTTGATCGGCTTAAATAAGAACTCAAGCACCGAGAGAACTCCCTCATGAGGAGAAAAACCTTGGAAGAGTCCAAAGTGGGCGTCATTGATTTTGATGTCGAAATCGCCAAGGCCCTAGAGTTGGAGTCAACCGCTCGAAGGTACCTCCGGGTTAGGCCCGATGCAACTGAATCTTCTGGTTTCGGTTCCAATTTCTCTAGAACCAAGGAGGAAGAAGAGGATAATGATGAAGGCCAAGATTCCGAGCCGATGGCAGATATGCCTACTTCTCCTTGGGGCGCGGATGCTTCTCTTTGTTGACACCCAATTTTTTTCTATATATTTTTTAATATGCAAAATACTTTCAAAACAACATATATATGCATATATAAGTATATCCAAGTGTTTTATTATTTTTCATAATTTTCAAAGATTTAAATTGATTTATTTTCTCCTTTGTTCCATAAAATCTAAATAATTACTTCCAAAACTATCATTTTGGTAATTTATCTATTGTATTCTCATATTTATGCTAAAATATAGCCAAGGAAATTTTTGCACATTTTTACAAATTTATTTAGTATTTTTTAAGCTAAATTGAATATAATTGCAATATTAGCCTCTTTTAAGATTTAATTGCATTTATGTTCACAAAATCAGGTCAGGTATTTTTAAATAATTAATTATGTATTATAAATCATTTTAGTACCTTTAATTTATTTACAGAAATTATTTTATTATTTTTTATAAATCAAATAGGAAAAATTGGCTATTTCAATATTAGCCCAACTTTATTTCAATTATAGCCTAATTTTGAACCCCAATTGAACCCAATTTAAATCCCAATTACTCCGAACCAATTCCAATTTAAACCAACCCACAACCCATTTAAACGACCCATCCGGATTCCCATTTAATCCCAGCCGTTGATCGTTTAGATCAACGGCTCCCATTAACCCTTTCCTAATTAAAACCAAAGACCCACCAGGGGACCTTTGCTCTCGTTTTCTCTCTAGAATAGGCGATTTTCAGGCGATTTTTACGTGAGAGCTGCCATGGCCAATGGTGGTGGGGGGCTGACCAGCCGGCAGAGATGGCTGGCCGACGGCCAAATTGGCCATGGCAGCTCTCACGTAAATTTTCCATAGGTTGCCTATTAAACCTGTTACTTTTCTTCATGGGCAACCTATGATTAAGTGGACTGAAGCAGAAGTACAAAGGATGAATGTTATAGAGGGATAACAATATGCAGTTATTGGAAAATTCTCGTATGGATGGCCAGATTTGAATGAGATACGTAGAATTCTCCCAGCTCAATGTGGGATCAAAGGAGAATGTAATATAGGTTTGTTCAGGGATCGTCATGTGTTGATCAGATTCACATTGCTTGAAGACTTTGCAAATTTCACCTCAAAAGGTGCGTATTATTTGAAAGCAAAGGATGGATATCAATATCAAGTACGACCATTGATTTATGATACCAAGTTTAAAGCTGGAGAGGAGACATCTAGAGTTATGGCATGGATTTCTTTCCCTATTCTATTGCCTACATATTTTGTTAAGGAGTGTTTGTTCTCATTGGCATCAGCTGTAGGAACTCCTTTACACTTAGATTTGGCCACTGTCAAGTTCTTATCTTCGGCGCGGGGTAGAGCAGTTTGGTAGCCCGCAAGGCTCATAACCTTGAGGTCACGGGTTCCAAGACTAGGCCAAGCTGTGCTCGAGTCAAAGTACTGGTGGATTTATTAGAGGATTTGCCCAAAAGAGTTCGTATGGATATTGAAGATGAAGATGCAGGCACTGTTAGAACTGAGTGGGTAAGGATTCAATATGATTATATTCCTAAATATTGTAAAGAATGCAAGCTACAAGGGCATGATGAAGAAACATGTTGGAGGTTACATCCTGAACTGTTTGTGGAGTCTGATAGGGAGAAACAAAGTAATGTTACTAAAGGTAATGTCCAGAATTCTCAAAATAACCCCATAATGATCCTATCTAGTGGTAAAGTGGTTGGAAATATTGGTGAACAATGGAAGGAAGTTAGGGATAATCCTGTAAAAAATGGTGCAAAGCAGATGGAAATAAAAGGTCAAACAGGAAAAGAAATTATTCCACTTGATCCTAAGAATGTGCAACAAAGTGGAGGTACTACAGGGAAGGAAATAGTTCCAGCAGAGATTATTAATAATCAGCAGAGGCAGCAAAATATTACAGGAAAAGAGATGGTTGCAGCTAATGTAACAACTACTCAGCAGTTTCAATTGGCAAACAAGTTTGCAGTTTTAGGGAATAAAGAAGGTGAAACAGATGAAGCTAATCAGTTGGCACTAGTGAATCCTATCAATGTGTCAAGTCCAACAGCAGCTACTCAGGCAAATGGGAGATCACTCAATGCAACAGCACCTGCTTTTGATCTTAAAGCATCTGGAACTAAGGCAAGAAAGGAGAGGAATGGTACAAAGGAGGCTGAATATACAGGGGAGAAGACTCAGGAACAAAGAAAAGAATCTACATCTCAGTGGGTTAATAGAACTTTTGCACTTAACAATGTTACCATGAATCAATCATGTCAAGAAATACCATCACAGGCAACAGATCCAGAAGAAATAGCTGAGCAGGAATTGCTAAAGAAAAAAGTTAATTGGACAGGAGGAAAATTATGGAATAACCAGACAGAAGAAGATCCAGATGAAGGTGATTTATCTGAAGGCTATGAAGAGGAAGTGGTTCCAGAAGAGGAGACACAAGGGGAAGAAGTCAGGGTTAATGGGAATACTAACAAAGGAGAGGTACATGCAGGAGAAAAAACTGTAGATAAAAATGATAACTCAATGGAGATTTCAGGATCAAGCTTTAAGGTTCAGTAGACTGATACTCCTAACCTGACTCCTGATCCTAATATCACTAGCCCTACTCATGATCCTATAATTGCTGAACCAATTGATCCTGGTGATACTGGTGGAGGGGAGAAGCAACAAAATGCAGAAAAGGTTGGAGTGGTAGAAAGGGAAACAGCAGGTACTGATGTTCAGAATGAAGATGATCAAAATGCTAAACAGTTGGATAAGGAAAATGTAGACAAAAGCATGATCCCTAAGCCGACTGAAAATCAGATTGCTGCAGGTGAAAATCAAAAGGACATGGAGGATGATGCAGTGGGAAAAGGAAGAGATCTAGATGCAGAATCAACCTGTCAAAATTTTAGGAATGTGGCCAGACAAGGGGACATATACCCAGATTCATGGGAAAGGGTAAATCAGCAGGCAGAGGAAAAAAAAACAGGTGAAAGTGGTTCCTAGCATTCTTCCAGCTGGGGTCCAAACAAGGAGGACTTTGTCTAAATCCATTAATTATAGATGAATGCTCTAATATGGAATATTAGGTCAGTCCTCACTCAAAGAGCCTTTGAAATGCTTATAACAATGCATAGACAACATCATTTTGATTTCATAGGATTGATGAAGCCAATGCAGCAATCAAAAAAGTTGGATAGGTACAGGAGGTAGATTGACTTTGAACAGGCCTTTGTGAATATATCTAATAAGATCTGGGCTTTTATAGATGGCAAATATGATGTGTCAGTGGAGATCAACTCAGTGCAACAATTAACTTTGAAGCTTTATGATACAGAAGAACAGAAGGAATTCATGATCACTCTGATATATGCTAAATGTGATCACATTGAGAGAATTGAATTGTGGGACTCTCTTTACTACCTAGCTAGTGATATGACTATGCCATGGTTAGTAGGAGGGGATTTTAATGTAATTTGGGATGAAGAGGAGAAGTTTGGAGGGCTGCCAGTACCATTAAATGAAGTTGATGATTTCAGACATTGTATGAATACATGTAACTTATCAGATCTTGGCTTTAAGGGAAGCATATATACTTGGTGGAATGGTCGTGCAGAAGATGACTGTATTTTTAAGAGATTGGATAGGGTGTTTGCTAACTTTGAAGCTCAACAGTTGTGGCAAGGAATGGAGGTTACTCATCTGTCCAAGATTGGTTCTAATCATTGCTCACTTTTGATCACATACAACCCAGATTCAGTCCCAATAAAGAAAAGCTTCAGGTTTCTGAAGTTTTTGACTGAACACGAGTCCTTCAAGTCAGTGGTACAGGAGAATTGGCAAGCTGATTTTCATGCAAACCCTTTCATTCTATTCAATCACAAGTTAAAAAAACTGAAGAAAGCTTTGTCTATATGGAGTAGGGCCACATTTGGAGACATATTTCAAAAAATAGCTAGTTTGGAGGAGGTAGTTAGAGTGCATGAAGCTCAATTTGAATTAAATCCTACCCTGCTGAATAGGGAGAGACTTCAAAAGGTGCAAGCTGAATTATTCAAATGGCCTTGGAGGAGAAGTTTTGGAAGCAGAAGTCTGGTATGAATTGGTTCAGTGATGGAGATAGAAATACAAAATTTTTTCATGTACATGTGAATGGGAGAAGAAAGAGACTACAGCTGAAAAGAATTCAAAATGCACAAGGAGTCTGGATAGATGATAGAGAAGAAATGGCTAAGGAGGCAGTACAATTCTTTCAAAAACAATTTCATGAAGATGTTGTTCCTTCAAGATTTGAAATCATTGATCATGTACCACACATGGTGGATATGGAGCAGAATCAAGAACTACTGAAGCAACCTACTGCTGAGGAGGTAAAACAGGCTGTGTTTGGTCTTAATGGGGATAGTGCTGGAGGTCCTGATGGTTTTAATGGTTGTTTCTTCCATAGCTGCTGGGATATTATTGGGGAGGATGTGGTGGAAATGGTCAAGGCTTTTTTCAATGGACAAGATCTTCCTAGGTTTATCACACATACTAACCTAGTGTTGTTACCTAAGAAGAAGGAGGTGCTCACATATTCAGATATGAGACCTATAAGTCTCGGCAACTTTATCAACAAGGTTTTCTCAAGAGTCTTTCACGAGAGATTAGCTGGACTACTGCCTAATTTAATTTCTGATGAACAAGATGGTTTTGTGAAAGACAGAAGCATTGTAGAGAATGTCTTATTGACACAAGAGATTGTAACAGATATAAGGCTAAGAACTAAGGCAGGACCAAATGTGATTATAAAGTTGGATATGATGAAGGCTTATGACAGACTTTCATGGATTTTTCTGACTAAAGTACTGAGGAAGTGGGGTTTTCTGAAAGATTTATAGGCTGGGTGTTTGGATTGATTTCTAATAACTGGTACTCAGTTTTGATCAATGGGCAACCACATGGTTTTTTCAAATCTACTAGAGGGGTGAAGCAGGGAGACCCCTTGTCTCCTACATTGTTTATACTGGCAGCAGAAGTTTTGTCAAGAGGGTTAAATACATTGCACTCCAATCTATATTTTTGTGGCTTTGGACTACCTAAATGGAGTCCTAAAATTAACCACTTGGCAATGGCAGATGACACCATTATATTCTCCTCTTCAGATGAAACCTCACTACAGCTAATCATGCAAGTTTTAACAGCATATGAAGCAGCTTCAGGTCAGTTAATTAACAGAAATAAATTCGCAATCTACATGCATCACCTTTCTAATGAGACAGTGATCAGCAAGGTAGAAAGAGTAACAGGAATTAGAAGACAGGAGTTTCCACTTACATATCTGGGATGTCCTATTTTTTATGCTAGAAGAAAGATGGAATACTACAATGATTTAATGAACAAAGTGTTGAATAAGATATAGACTTGGAAGGGTAAAATGCTGTCCATTGGAGGCAGGGCAGTATTGATTTCTCATGTCCTGCAAAGCATGCCTATACACCTCTTGTCAGCAGTAAATGCACCAGGCTTTGTCATCAACAAGTTGCATAAATTTATGGCAAGGTTTTTCTGGAGTAATTCAATAGAAGGAGGCAGTAGACATTGGACTTCCTGGGATACACTATGCTTACCACATGAGGAAGGGGGAATAGGTTTTAGATCTCTTCATGATGTGTCCAAAGCTTTATTTTGTAAGCTATGGTGGAATTTCAGAACTAAGCCATCACTATGGAGCTCATTCATGAGCCAAAAGTACTGCAAGAAGATGAATCCAATTGTAGTTCCCTGGAGAGATGACTCACATATTTGGAGGAAGATGCTAGAGTGTAGGGACCTCATTGAACATCAGATTTTGTGGCAACCAAAAATGGGATCTTCATTGTTTTGGTTTGAAAACTGGACTGGATTGGGGGCCTTATACTTTGTCACCCCACCTGATTTCTTTTGTGATGAATCTATTCAAAATGTTAATGAAGTACTGCAGGGAAGGAGATGGAATGAACAGAAATTAAGACAGTTGTTACCTGAAGAATTGGCTACTCATATTCTGCAATATATCAAACCACCAGGGGAAAATATGGAACTGGACAGACCCTTTTGGATGTTGGAGACAAGGGGTAACTTTAGTGTAAGGTCTGCATGGGATTACATAAGGAGGAGAAAGGAACCAGGTAATGTTTATAGGATGATATGGATTAAGGGCTTGCCTTTTAAGGTATCTTTCTTTATGTGGAAGGTGTGGAAGAATAAGCTTCCCGTAGATGATTTCTTCAGAAGATTAGGCTACTTAATGGCATCTAGATGCTGGTGTTGTGTGCTACCTCAAGAGGAAACTCTGCCACACCTATTTTTTAATTCTTATGCTGCTAGAAAAGTGTGGCAATACTTTCTACCTGCTGCTGGTATTAAGGTTGAGGGATTAACATTTCATCAGGCAATTGTGAAATGCTGGACTGCCCAGGTGATTCCAAGAATGAAGCCAGTACTGCAAGCTCTACCATCTATTATAGTGTGGGAACTATGGAAGAGGAGAAATTCATACAAGTATAGAAATGCAGTTTCAGTGAATAGGGTGATATACCAGGTGTCTACTACACGTCAATACCTGGTAAAATTTAGAAAACCAAGTTTGCAGAATGTACCACACAAATGGCCAGATCTGATATATATGCTGGAGCAATTTACACCTAAGTTGAAATATACTAAGGTACTATGGGAGTTTCCTGAACAAGGTTGGGTGAAGGTCAACACAGACGGGGCTTCTAGGGGCAATCCTGGCAGGAGTTCTATAGGATATGTGCTGAAAAATGAGGAAGGGAATGTTATATATGCTTACGGTAATGAAATAGAAGAAGGCACAAACACAGAAGCAGAGGTAAAGGCCATTTTGGAGGCACTGAGGTATTGTGTTGATCTTGATTATATCCCGATTGATTTGCATACAGATTCAATGTTAGTCAAAAATGTAATCTTAGGAGAATGGAATGCTCCATGGTCATTGGTGGTGTTTATGGAGGAGATAAAGGAGCTGATGGAGAGATGTAATCTGAAGGTGTCTCATACACTGAGGGAGGGTAATAAACTAGCAGATCACATAGCCAATTATGCTCTTGATGTTGGCCCAATGGTATGCAATGGTTTTGAAGATCTGGATGTCCAAGGGAGGAAAATTGTGAATAGTGACAAGCTGCAATGTCCATACATCAGAGTAAAGGTGGCAGGAAGTTAGGAGGAGAGGAGGAAAGGAGTAGCAGGAGCAAGAGGAAAAATGGAACCTTAGTTGATTATCATACTCAAATCCATTGGGAGAAGAGTATGGTGATCTTTTTTAGAACTAACCTAGTTTTCTTTTTTGCAGGGAATGCTACTGTGATCATGCCCTATCCCTTGAACAACTCTTACTTGGTGGTATCAGTACTTTGTACTCAATCCAAGGAGAGGGAAGCAAGGGAAGGCACAAGCATGATAATACTCAGAGGAGAGCAGGACATGTCCAATAATTTTGCGAGCTGCATTGGACCTCGACTACAGGTCAAGATAGCACTCACAGAAGAAGGACAACAACAACAAACACAAAAAGAAAACAAGCAAAGCTATAGAGTCACACAGGTACACAGCCTGCAGACAGCGAAATTCCTACCTTACAAGAGGGAACTCAGCTGGATGATACACCTGTGGAAAAAAATAACAAAACATAAGGAGGAATACAATGCACATCATACAGGGAGTCAGGCATACTTGAGGACTTATTATCCTCATGAAAGACAGAAATCAAATAAAGAAAGTAAGATACAACAAGAGGAGGTGATGAAGATCTTTTTTCTCATGACAATCTATAGGAATCACCGGTATTTGCAAAGAATTTTGGACAGTAATGCAGCAAATTTGATTGGAGCCTCAACATGCAACATAAATGAGGCAAAGCAGGGCATTCTACTGGTCAGTAGCATCACATACAGAGCTTGGAAATCCAATTTCTATCATCATAGCAAATGCAGCAGATATGATGGAGCAGAACTATCTCCAGGTATAAAGGCATCACAACACTCACATGCAGCAGCAGATAACAATCACAGGTACACAAGGGATCACAGGAAAAGGCGGGACAACAATGCGATGAATCAAGCAGGGAAGCAAGGCAAATCTGGAACAAAAATGAGCTTCAAAGGAATATGCTTGGTGGGCGTTAACTACTATGATAGGAGCAGATATGATCAGATACATACAGGAGGTGTAAAGAGGGATGTAAGTATACAACTGAACTGCAAATATAGCCTAACAAACAGCCACTTGGAGAACACATGTGGGAGAAAAGGGCTATTTTTGCAAGTTATGGAATTAGCCAGATTTTGGACAAATTGGGCTACATATGTAATAATGCGAATTGGGCTTGGAAAGGCTACAGGGACTTGGACATATTTGGGCTACTTTTTAGCTACATTTACAAAGACAAATATTATGGATTAGGCTGCTGAGGAAACGGATGCTGCACGGACTTCATGGGCCTCATGGGCTAGTTTTTATTATACAAAGTTTACTAGTATTATTGTGATATCAATTTTGAGTGCTATACTCAAATTTTGATAATAGGATTCATATAGAGTACAAATTTTATTTCATTCATCTGGTAGGACATCATGACACTTTGTTTTATGTTATTATTATATAAATAAAAACTAGCCCTAGGCAATGCCTAGTGGATTCTAAAAAAAACAAAACCCTTTTTCATTCTTCATAATCCGCCGCCTCTGAAACCCCTCCCCTCCCAAATTCTCTCTACAACCCCATCAAACCCTAGCCGCCGCCACCCTAATCCGCCTTAACCTATGGCCTTCCAAGGTCATCGGAGACTTATGACCGGCATTCCAAGGCTCCTTTGTGTTTGTTCTTATGATTTCAAGGCCAGACCATGAAGAACACTTGTCCAGCCTTTGTTCGATTTTAGTTCATGGCTGTTCTCCGGTCATCTTTGGCGTTTTTCCAGCCAGCTATGGCCATTCGAGTCAGACCTTTGACTCTTCTGCTTAGACCAATGGCTTTCATGGCCTTTCACATCATTTGGGGTCCCTCTGAACCCTAAGCTCTAAGGTTCTTTCGATTTCTTTTAGATCTACTTCAGGTCTATGATTGATTTGAATTTCTAAATGTTTTTCTCGAAGTTTCTTTTAAGACTCTGCTACCAAAACTCTTTATCTTTTAGAGTTTTCTTGTTAAATTATTTCGAAACTTTCTCTGATTTTTGACATGTTCTGCTATGTTTGCTCGTATTGTTCCCCTATCTGAGTTTGCATGATAAAAACCCTAATGTCTTCTGAGTTTTCTTAGTCCATTTGTTTTTATTTGTTTGATTTATTTGTTTATTATCTCTAGGCTCGATTGGTGTTGAAAATCCTAATTTTTGGGTTTATTCGAGTTTCCGGAACTATTTATTGTTTGATTCACTTGTTCATCATCTCTAGACTCGATTGGTTTCAAAACCCTAATTTCTTTGGGGTCTGTTCGAGTTTCTGCAAATGCTTGTGCAATTCATCTGTTTGAAGTTGCTCGATTTGATTTGAAATTCTTTTGTTTCAGCATCTATTTCTTTATGTGATTCCGGTTTCTTGCTATCATTGAAACTCGACTATACTTTTTCAGAAGGGCTTTTCATTTGACCCTTTGCATGCTTCTGATACTCTCTCTTTTCTCTATTACTAAGTCAATGAAGTTGACCTGTGTGACTATCATGTTTCGAAGGTTTGCTGTCTACTAACTTTGTGTTGTTATTGCATGCTGCTTCTCTTTGCCATAGTTTGGCCTCGCATGTCTAATGTTTGTGCACTCTATTTATATGCTGAATTTCCTTCTTGACTGATCTTCCATCTTGGACTGATTTCAAACCTTTCTTTTGTGAAATTCTTATTTCACTCGTCTGTTAAGTTTAATTGATTCTTTTCCTTGTCTTGCCTTACTGAATCCCTTCCCAAAATTAGTATATTCCTCTACTTAGACTTGATTACTTACTCAATTGTTTTACTGCTTCTCTTATGGCAACTGTTAGTTTGCCTACAAATTGATTTCTTTCCTTATTATGAGCCTGTCATTATCCGTTAAGCAAGTGATCCCTTAATTAAAGGCAATCACTCGTATAATTGATTCTGAATAGTGACTGTTTCCATGTTTGTGGCTTATTATTCTCTTTCACTCGTTTTTAAAAGGCTATAAATACCGGTACTTCTCTTATTTCAGATACGAACAATTTAAGTTCAGAACACACACTTACACTCAAAAAACTCTCTCTTGCTTACTGCTACTTGTGCTACTGTCTGTTTAGCCGGCTGAAAGCCAAGGCTAAACTTTAGAGTCCTGTTTACTTTCTTTACTGCACTTTGCTTCTTTGATTGGTATGTTCTAATTACTTTTCAGCATCAACAACAATATGTTTCTTTACTATTTCTTTAATTCTTGTTTGCCTCCTATTTGTATCTAAATAAGTTCCATCATTAAGCATACTCTATTCTGCCTTTTCTGTTATGAATTAATGGTTTTGTTATTTACTTATCATGGCTTGTGAACCTTAAATCCCCACCCCCAATGTGTTTGGTATCTGTGGTTGGTTTGGGGCATGACATCATTGAACATTGCTATCCATGACCCAAACTTGATCCCCCTGGGATCATAACCCCCATGTTTTCTCTAGTTGTGTTATGTTCTGGTTGGCTTATAGGCATGCCAGCATCTTCTATTGTTGTACATGCCTAAAGCTGACCTTTGCCTAAGTACATAGGCTCTTTGAGTCCTCAACCCCTAACCCCCCTTTGTATGAAGTTATCAACTCTGTATTTTGCTAATTAATGTTTCCCTATCACCCCTTACCCCTTTCCTTTTCCCCCTCAGTTTTTGAACTCTATTCCAGCACTTCCACTAACTTCCTAGAACTTAAGTTCTGCCCCTCTTATGTGAGCCTTGCCTTGGGACCCATGAGCTCGCTCTGAACTTGGACACATAAGGGCTGGCATTTCCACACTGCACTCATCTCTATCTGATTAATGCAACTTGGGTGTGAGCACTGCTCGGGGTCCTTTTGAGACCCTTAGGGAACTTTGACACACTCAAGTCTAAGAAAGGTTTTGAAGCAATGGCATCTTAAGGCAGTTTACTCCATAGCTCAGGGAGGAACCAAGAATCAGGCTTTCTCTGGTTGTTTCTTTTATGTATTGTTCTGATGTAATTCAGTATTTCCAATTGTAATAATTTGTAATGAACTGCGGGGATGACTAGTGAAAAAGGGTAGGTAATTATGCATGTCAAGGGTAGAAAATATGCCTATAAGACTACTTTTAATTCTGCATATCCAAATTGCGTTTAGAAACCATGTCTATATGATATTTCAATTCTGCATATTCAAACTGCACTTAGAAAGCATGCCTATAGGACTGTTTCACATCCTGCGTATTCAATTCTGCACCTTAGACACCATGTCTACAGAGGTTTATTTATTTAAAATCCGGCATGTTCAACTTCACACCTAGATAACCTGCCTATAGGACTTCATTTTGAATTCTGCATGCTTGTTGCCACTTAGACATCATGTTCTAGGATTTAAACGGCTATAAATTAGTACCATGTTCAAAATTAAAATCAGTACACTAGATTTTAAAACCAGCAATAATGGATCCTATCATCTGCAAAAAATTATTACTAGTCTAATTTAAATCAGTCTATTCTGAACCAGTGCTTAAGTAACTTAATCTCTCCTTGTTAACATGATTTAGCAAGCATGTCTATAGGATTTCAAACCATTCGTTTTAAGCTCTGACCACGCTCAGAATCAGTAATAGATGCATGTCCCTAAGAGTTCCCCTAAACACTTAGGCAAGCCTCAGGCAGTAATAAAACTAAACTCGCTTCCTTTATTCGTTTAAGTGATACAACCAGCAGGCAGGCCTGATTCGTGCTTCCTAACTGAGTCATGTAATAGACCAAGCCTGCTGTAACAACAATGATCTTTTCCCTCAAGTATTTTTAAAATCAGACCTTACTTGTTTGTTTAAGTCATGCTATTGGATTATTTTGTTTGAGGAGGTATACTTGAGCCTTATGTGTTTATGTGCTTCCCCCTTGAATGTGCAGTCTTTTATATGTTTTGTATGTTGCCTTAGATTTTTACCTTTGAAACTTCAAGTCAGCCTAATATCCCACCCTTTTAGGATTAGTAGTCCTAAGTGCCTCCAGGACTGATAGGAATGGGACGGGTAATAGCATGCAATAGCGATCGAGACCAATCCGCGCTTTAATACCTTAACGGGCGGGAAGGGTAGATATGGATATGATGACCGGTGCGCTAATACCACGTGTAGCCCCTCTTTTGAGGAGTGATTACCGGGTATTGCATTGATGTGATCCATATTATGAATAAACCTAGGACCCCCTTTCCCTTTCTTTCTTCGTCTCAAAAAATATTTTGACTTCTTTTCAAAAATCAGCCTTTTAATAATTGTTCTTTCATACTTTGTTTACTTCCAAGCATTTGTGTATTAAATCCCCTGTTACATGAGTCTTATCTGCTTACATGTTAATTGCACCAAATTCACAAACAACTATCTGGCCGGGAACCACACTAGTGGATCCTGAGGGGTGCCTAACACCTTCCCCTTGGGATAATTTCAAGCCCTTACCCTATCTCTGGTTATCAAAAGCATAGTTGTAGTAAGGTGTCCTAATGCACCATAAATCATTAGGTGGTGACTCTTCAAAAATGCAAAACCCAGTTCCCAAAAGGAACGAGTTGCCCCATACCCAAAAATGTCATAAACCCGATTCTCCCGCCGCGAGGAGGGAAAAAAGGGGGCGCGATAGCATGGCGACTCTGCTGGGGATTTTTAGGCTTTTACCATTTCAGATTGTTATTGTGAATTTGTACCCTCTTTATGTGAAATTACTTGTTTAATTCCTTTATTTTCTTCTCAAAAAGCAAAACTGACTTATCTTCTTTGTTTCTTTCCTTTATTGGTTTAAATTATGAAACTGTTGTATTCATCGCTTTCTTAATGTGCAAATACATGTCAACATGCTTTTATTTATTGCATAATCATGCTCAATATCATACTCTACTCGTGCAAAAACAAATACTATAGCAACGCTTATAATGAGTGGTTGCGCTCTTCCTATATCATTACCCCCTAAATTCGGAAAGGCATATTTACGGTAAAACTAGTCGATCAGCAGTGCAGTCGACAGTTCCGATCCGTCCCCCTTGAGCTGTCCGCTCAAGGGTACCAGTCTAAAAACCCATAGAAACCTTACTCCATTTAAATTGTGCCTGCATCATGGTCAAACCTAGCCGGATCAGTTATGTTGCCCACATAATGATCCTTTAAGATAGCCTTGTCCAAAGTCCACTGGGTTTCCCTAAACCCGAACGGACATCATCACGTTCTGTGCATTTATTTGGAGAACCGAATGCTTAATGCTAATTGTTGATGTTAAATAGTCGAGTCCGGTGGGGGTAGGGTCTAACCCTTTTGTTTTGCAGATAATGAGGCACGAAATCCCCAGATTCGGCATGGTTACCAACATCCACCCAAGACTTCTAAAGGTGGAAAGATCTTCACTCTAGTGATCAGACTCTCGTCCGAAAATATCTAGGAAATCTACCTTCCCTCCTGGAAGTTCAACCCAACAACAAGATCATAGAAGCTGCCACATTATTTTGGGATTGTGAAAGGGTTGTGTTCCGCTTTGGGGAAATTGAGATGACACCCTTGCTAGAGGAAATAGGAGGATTGGCCGGTTTGGTATGGGAAACTCCGGGTTTGTTAATACCTGAGAACCGCAAGGGTAGGGGCTTTCTCAAAATAATGGGTCTGAAGAAGAATCCAGAACTGACATGCCTAAAAGAATCATATATCCCCTTTGACTATTTGTATGAGAGGTACGGTCATAGCAAATCCTACCGTACCTATCTTGACGAATTTGCCATCACATCATTAGGGCATATTCACCGAAGGGTCTTCGTATTCATGTTTTGTTTCCTGGGGTTGATCGTGTTTCCAAGGAAGAAAGCAAGAATCCATACCAGACTGGCTATGGTAACTAAGACCTTAATGGAAGGAATTAGCGGGCAACCATTCAGCATTGTGCCCATGATCATTGCGGAAATATACCGAGCCCTAGAGAAGTGTCAGCGGGGAGCCAAACACTTCGAAGGCTGCAATTTGCTACTTCAACTTTGGCTCATGGAGCATCTCCAAAAGGGTGAATACCGACAAGAGATTCAGCGAAGGGACTGGGACGATCACATCGCTTTCCATCACTCAAAGCGAATGAATTATATCAAAGATATGGTTGCTCAGCCGGAGGATGCTAAAGGATGGGTCGAACTGTTTGATAATTTGACCGAGGAGCAAGTACAATGGATGTTCGAGTGGTTTCCGACCGAGGAATTCATCGCCCGATCCAGAGACGCACCTTTCCAGATATTGATCGGTCTGAGAGGAACATACCCTTACGTCCCTCTTCGGGTTATGAGGCAAGCTGGTAGGAAGCAGGTTGTACCCAGGGTCGACAAGATGAGTCACTTCCGGGCTGACTTCCAGGATGATGATAGCCCTTACAAGTGCCAAGCTCAGCATATATGGCACTGCAAGATCGTCATGGGGAAGGATACCATCGAGCCAGATAGATACCACGCTGGTTGTGCTCCCTACTATTCAAGCTGGTTGGAGGATAATCATGATGGTCTGGGCCAGCCTGGGTTTGTTCGAGGTCACAGGATCATAGATGAAAAGGCCGAGGCACAGGTCAAATACAAATAACTGCACAAGAGGATCCGGGAGTGCGAAAGCGAGCACCGTGAGATAAAAGAAGCCAATTAGAAGTTAATTGAGGAGTGGAAGGACATGGCTGTCAGTGCCAACAAGCAACTAGGATACTTGGAGCGAGGCATAGTGGAGTTGGAAAGAAAGTTTCTCAAGAGGGTCGAAGACTGTCAGAATGCTGAAGGAAACGAAGGCGGACATCTAGCTAGGGCTTACCTATTGCTGGGACTTCGCGAGTTGGGGAAGCTGTTCGACGGAGCCAAGGATGCTGAATCTGGGGAAGGTCCTTCTGGGACCAAGTAGATAGGAGTTTATCTTTTCGCTATATAAAATGTAATAAGGCCAATGGCCATTAGTGACTATTATTTCCTGTTGTTTAGTGTCGATTTGGGTTTCGTCTTATTTTCTATCAATAAAATGAGGCATTTCGCATTCTGAGCTCTCCAAATTAATTTTTCGCTAGGCGTACCTCGGGCACAAAGAGGTCCCCAAATTAGGATGCGATTTACATTCTCGCACTATGTGTTTAAATATTTCAACGCTTTTTATAAACCCAACTAACTTGGTTACCTTTTTGTTTTATTTTTTGTTATTCCCCTCCCCAAAGGTTAGTTCGAGCACTCTGGCAACATCATCCTATTCCACAAGATCCAAGGGCCCTCCACCCACTACTCCTCTAAGTCCTGTTAAGAACAAGAACAAAGGCAAAATGGAAGATTTCAACAACGTTAGAGGGGAGAATTCAACTGAACGGGTAGAGGTCACTAATGGTCATGGTACTCAGGTTCCTAAGGAAAATGTATCCCAGCTTGAACAGAAATTGCTAAAGTTCCAGGAAGAACTCGACCAGGTTCGGAATCTGGCAAGTTTGTCATTCTCGCTCAGCACCCCAGATATCACCTTTCCTAATACTCAAAACCCTACACCACCCAAAACATCCCAAAGCAACAAAATCATCCCGCTCCCCATATTATTCCACCAAAGACCCAATGCAACACTTGCCATACCACAAACAACACCCAATTGCTCCTCCCAGAACTCCAAAACTCCACAAATGACCAGTTCCACACCCACCATAACACCCCCATCTATGCGGAGACCATGCCACTCTCCACCCAACCCATCTCAGGCACACCCGAGTCTGATGATAAAGATTTGCTTATCAGGAACCTGGCTGAAGAACTTAAGAAATTGACTAACCGGATCCAGGGCGCTGAAGGAAACAAGGGAATTGAAGGGTTGAATTATGAAGATCTCTGCATACAGCCCGATGTCGAACTGCCCGAGGGGTACAAACATCCAAAGTTCGAGATGTTTGACGGTACAGGTGATCCCAGGGTCCATTTGAGGACGTATTGTGACAAGTTGGTTGGGGTAGGAAAAGACAAGAGGATCCGCATGAAGCTGTTCATGAGGAGTCTATAAGGAGATGCACTATCCCGGTACATCAGCCAGGATCCTAAGAAATGGTCATGTTGGCTAGGTATGGCCTCTGATTTCATGGACAGGTTCAGATTTAACACAGAAAATGCGCCAGATATATTCTACATTCAGAATCTAAAGAAGAAGCCTACAGAAACGTTTCGCGAGTATGTTACTCGCTGGAGGTCAGAAGCCGCTAAGGTCAGACCTGCCTTAGAGGAGGAACAAATGAACAAATTCTTTATCCGGGCCCAAGACCCGCAATACTATGAACGACTAATGATGATCGAGAACCACAAATTTTCCGACATTATAAAACTGGGGGAACGAATTGAAGAAGGCATTAAGAGCGGTATGGTCACAAAATTCAAGGCCTTGCAAGCTACAAATAAGGCCTTGCAGTCCGATGGTGTGTCCAAAAAGAGGGACGTAGGAGCCGTGATGGTTGCACAAAGACCCAAATCTCCTATCAAGTACCAAACCTACCCAACACCTCCACTCACATATCAGCCCACTCTGAACTACTAGGCACCCTCACCGCCCGCCCATTAACCATCTCCACCTCCCATATATCAGCCTACTTCACCCCGATATTCCAACCCGCACATATCTACCAAGCTTACAACACTCAACCATCCCACTATCAGTCACCTCCTACTCGTCAAAAACTTCCCTAGACCACGACCAAATTTTGACTGCAGGCCTCCCAAACAATATACAGCCGTTGCTGAACCCATTGACCTACTATATGAGAGACTCAAAGCCACCGGTTATGTCACCCCCATCCCTGCTTCAACCCCTGAGAATCCTTCTCAGCGGGTTAACCCAAACAAATCCTGTGCATACCACTCCGGCATGAAGGGACACACCATCGATGAATGTCGCTCCTTGAAAGACAAGATCCAATCTCTGATCGATAATAAGGTTATTGTGGCAAAAGAACCCGCCCTGAATGTCTGCAACAACCCTCTGTCGGACCATAAAGGCAGGGGTATTCACATTATTGAAGTGGAGGATGATTGGGATCCCGAGGGATCCATCGGGTTGATCACGGAAGGCGATGATCCAAAGAAGCCAGCGGTTACCCTCAACCCAATCAGGGTCCAGATCCAACCATCTGAGGTCATTGAGGTAGATGTGTCTATCCCTCTTGAGTTCGAAGCAGCTCCATCAGCAGAGGCACCGGCACCATTTGAAGTCGCAGTTTTGCTACCCAAAGAACATGTCCCATTCGAAGTAAAGGTGGTCGCACCAATCCCAGTGGTAATGTCCGTCATGTTGTCATTCCACACAATAGCTATACCCTGGGATTACACAGCCGAGGTTAGGAGGAAAGGCAAGGTCAGGTTCAGAGAGACTATTGGAGCACATGGAATGACAAGGAAGGGGAGAGTCTATACCCCTGAATACCTAGCTGAGTACAGCAAGCAGGCCTCCAACCGGCCACTCATCATCGAGACAGGTCTAGACGACCTCTGGAGAAAGATACAGGCCAAAGAGTACTCGGTCATCGACCAGATGAACAAAACACCAGCGCAGATATCCATCCTCTCACTGCTGCAGAATTCCAAGACACACAAAAATGCTCTGTTGAAAGTGCTAAGTGAGGCCTACATACCAAGCAACATCACCGGTGGGGAAATAGCCAACATGGCGGGACAGGTATTAGAGAGCCACAAAATCACCTTCTATGAGGACGAGCTGCCACTTGAAGGGTTGGGTCACAACAGAGCCCTGCATATCACCGTGCAATATGAGGACTATTTAATCACCAGGATCCTGGTCAACGAGGGTTCCAGCCTTAACATCTGTCCTCTGGTAACGCTCAAGAAGTTGGGCAAAGGTTTGCACGAGATAAAAGAAGGAGCTATCAACGTAAAAACTTTTGATGGGTCTCAGAGGTCCACCATCGGTGAGATTAGCTTGTGTCTGCAGATGGGACCAACCTGGTTCGATGTTAAGTTCCAAATAATAGATGTGCCCGCATCTTATAACCTGTTGTTAGGACGCCCTTGGATTCATTCTGCGGGGGCTGTGGCTTCGACACTACATCAGGCCGTGAAATTGAATGGAATCACCAGGAAGTGATCATTCACTGTGATGGCAGCAATCCTATATACAGTCATCAGACCATTCCGGCAATAGGGGGAAGAAGGAAGTTAGGTGGGGAGTCCTACCACCACATCGAGCGAGTCAATGCTGTTGACAAAGATAAATGGTGGGACAACAAGATCGAGAGTATATTGAACTGGAGTGGGTACGAACCTGGCAAGGGGCTTGACAAGAACCTCCAGGGGATTGCTAAACCCATAAAGCTCAAGAAGCACGACACTACTTTCGGTCTGGGATACAAATACACTTGGGAAGAGTTCAACAACTGGTCGTCGCCATGGCGTGGTCCTTACTACCCACTGGAGCAACCGATACCGCACTTAGAGCAGACTTTCCAACAGGCTAACGTCGTCTATGGGACAGACGAAGAAGAGGCGCTCGCAGCAGTGAAAAACTTATTTTTAGAAGTAAATGATATGGATTGCTGTGTCATCCTTGAGGAGGAGGGGGAGCAAGGCCCTTCCATACAGGCTGTAAGTAGAGGCGCACGCCTCAATAACTGGTCTATCAGAACAACCAGAGCCCGGCGAGCCTCGGGGTAGCAAGGCTAAACAAGCATCATGCACTATTTTTTTACTAGACGATTTTCTTTTCGGATTTGTTCCCGTAATAAGATCTTCAATGTTCAAAACAATTATGATTATGAAATTTATCAAAAGCATTTCGACTTTTCTTATGAATCGACACTTATTACTATTTTTCTCTTATTTACTTCATTTATACAGCATTACTATTACTTATCTTGATGAACCAATGACTGTGACATGCAATGAGACAACGCAACAAACGGACATTCATTCAGAGGAAGATAATATACTAGAGGAAATTGTCAAAGAAGTAGAGAACTTTGAGAACAGACCTAAGTCCAACCCCGACGAGACAGAAATTATTAACCTGGGAGATGCAGAAAATGTCAAGGAAACACGAATCAGCGTTCATTTATCGCCCTCAGAAAAGAAGGAATACACAAAATTTCTAAGGGAATATGAGGACATAGTCGCTTGGTCATATGACGACATGACTGGTCTAAGTACATCTATCGTGGCCCATAAACTGCCAACTGATCCGACATATCCGCCGGTAAAGCAGAAGCTCAGGAAGTTCAAGCCTGATATGAGTTTGAAAATCAAGGAAGAGGTCACTAAACAAGTCAAAGCTAAAGTTCTCAGGGTAGTTGAATACCCGACATGGTTAGCCAACATTGTACCAGTACCAAAGAAGGATGGGAAGGTAAGAGTCTGTATCGACTACCGGGATCTCAACCGGGCCAGTCCGAAAGACGACTTCCCCTTGCCAAATATACACATCTTGATTGACAATTGCGCCAAGCATGAACTGCAGTCATTCGTGGATTATTTCGCCGGTTACCATCAGATCTGGTGGATGAAGAAGATGCTGAGAAAACGGCTTTCATCACGCCATGAGGGGTGTATAGTTACAAAATGATGTCATTCGGTCTGAAGAATGCAGGGGCCACCTACATGAGGGCCATGACTACCATTTTCCATGACATGATACACAAGGAGATAGAGGTATATGTGGATGGCGTTATCATCAAATCCAAGAAGGCCACTGACCACATAAGATATCTGAGGAAGTTTTTCGACAGATTGCGGAGGTACAACCTAAAACTAAATCCCGCAAAGTGTGCATTTGGGGTTCCTGCTGGGAAGCTGCTTGGGTTTATTGTGAGCCGCCGAGGAATAGAACTGGATCCATCCAATGTCAAAGCCATTCAAGAACTACCACCGCCAAAGAACAAAAAGGACGTGATGAGTTTCTTAGGAAAACTCAATTACATCAGTCGGTTCATAGCACAGTCCACAGTCATCTGCGAACCAATCTTTAAGATGTTGAAGACGGATGCCGCTACCAAATGGACCGACGACTGTCAAAAGGCCTTCGACAGAATCAAGGAGTACCTATCAACACCACCAGTCTTGGTCCCGCCTGAGCCAGGTAGACCCTTATTACTCTACCTTGCGATATTGGATGGAGCTTTCGGTTGCGTTCTGGGGCAACATGATGAAACAGGAAGGAAGGAACAGGCCATCTACTATCTCAGCAAGAAGTTCAATCCCTACGAAGCCCGGTATTCTCTGTTAGAGCGCAACTGTTGTGCTTTGACTTGGGTGGCCCAGAAGCTGAGGCATTACTTCTATGTCTATACTACATATCTCATATCAAGGATGGATCCGTTGAAGTACATCTTTCAGAAGCCCATGCCCACCGGCAAGCTAGCCAAGTGGCAAATCCTGTTGTGTGAATTTGACATTGTCTACGTAACTCAGAAGGCAATCAAGGGACATGCACTGGCAGATCACCTTGCTGAAAATCCCGTAGATGGAGAATACAAACCTCTGAAAACGTATTTTCCTGACGAAGATGTATCATTCATAGGATAAGACATTGCAGAATCCTATGATGGTTGGAGAATGTTTTCGATGGAGCAGCAAATTTCAAAGGAGTTGGCATAGGAGCAGTCCTAGTATCAGAAACCGGTTAGCATAATCCGGTGTCTGCCAAACTCAGGTTCCCGTGCACCAACAACATGGCTGAATACGAAGCTTGCATCCTAGGGCTCAAGATGGCCATTGACATGAACATCCAAGAGTTGTTAGTGATCGGAGACTCAGACCTACTCATACATCAGGTACGAGAAGAATGGGCGACCAAGAACTCCAAGATACTCCTGTATTTGCATCATGTACAGGAGTTGAGAAAGAGGTTCACAAAGACGGAATTCTGACATGTTCCCAGAATAGATTCTCCGGTGCATTGGCTACCCTGTCATCCATGATACAGCATCCCAATAAGAATTTCATTGATCCCATACCGGTGAAAATTCATAATCAGCCAGCTTAATGTGCCCATGTTGAAGAGGAAGCAAACGGAAAACCTTGGTTCCATGATATCAAGGAATATTTGGTGAAAGGAGAGTACCCAAAGTTTGCCAATCATACTAAGAATCACACACTTCGGAGATTGTCCAACAACTTCTTTCACAGCGGAGGAATCCTGTATAAGAGCACTCCGGATTTGGGATTATTAAGGTGTGTCGACGCAAAGGAAGCATCCAAGCTGCTAGAGGAATTTCATGGTGGGACATGTGGTCCGCATATGAACGGTTTTATTTTAGCAAAGAAGATACTACGGGCTGGTTACTTTTGGATGACTATGGAGACAGATTGCATCCAGTATGTCCGAAAATGCCATCGCTGTCAGATTCATGACGACATGATAAAGGTGTCGCCAAATGAGCTCAATGCAACAAGCTCACCATGGCCATTCGCCGCCTGGGAATGGATGTCATTAGTCCAATTGAGCCCACTGCTTCAAACGGACACAGGTTTATCCTAGTAGCCATCGACTACTACACCAAATGGGTAGAAGCAGCATCTTACAGGGCAATGACTAAGAAAGTCGTGGCAGACTTCGTCCGCGACCGTATTGTCTGTCGATTCGGTATCCCAGAGTCGATCATCACTGATAATGGCTCCAATCTCAACAGTAACCTAATGAAAGGAATGTGCGAAACCTTCAGAATCAGCCACAAGAATTCCACAGCCTATAGGCCTCAAATGAATGGAGCTGTGGAAGCCGCCAATAAAAATATCAAGAAGATATTGAGGAAAATGATAGAAAAGCACAAACAGTGGCACGAGAAGTTATCGTTTGCTCTATTGGGGTATCGCGCCACGGTCCGCACATCGATCGGGCAACCCCCTATATGCTGGTTTATGGTACAGAGGCCGTCATTCCCGCCGAAGTGGAAATTCCTTCCTTAAGGATCATGCAGGAGGCTGAGCTCGACGATGCAGAATGGGTGAAGAGTCGTTACGGGCAGCTAGATCTTATAGATGGGAAAAGAATGAACGCAGTGTGTCATGGTCAACTTTATCAGAACAGAATGTCCAGAGCCTTCAACAAGAGAGTCAAGCCGAGACAATTCACACCGGGGCAGTTGGTAGAAAATTTTTTCGCACCAAGATGAAGCCAAAGGGAAGTTCTCTCCCAACTGGAAAGGTCCATATATGGTTCACCGGGTTCTGACATGAGGAGCCCTCATACTTGCAGAAATGGACGGAGAAGTCTGGCCAAAGCCGATCAATTCAGATGCAGTCAAGCCTTACTATGTGTGATCTTTGTGTTTTCCCTATATGATGCAATTGAACTACGCCAGACCTGATTCCCGTTTAAGAAGGGATACGTACGCAGCCCTATGGGTTCGGTCACAACTCAATAAAAATTTTATTCCCTCCCCGCAATTGGAAACTGGGGCAGAATTTTGAGGAGGACCCTCAAAATTCCGAAGTAATTTCAGCCAATCATCGCAAACAGCAGTCATAAACGTCCAACCCATTAAACTGGGGCAGAATTTTAAGGAGGACCCTCAAAATTCCGTAGCAAGAGAGGTTGCAATGTCTCGAACCGCGTCACAGTCGTCGGTTCATCTAAAAATATATTTTAATTATACATCTATACTTTTACAAAATCATGCATGTTTTCGAAACTGCTTTGTTCAGCAACGCTACCCCAGTGATACATACAGTATCACCAGATCGAAGCCAAGCAGGTCAAGCAGAGCCAGCTAGGATACGAACTAACCTCCCCTTTTACAAAACTCACAATTTTTCTTTGGATGCAGGCGTTTGGATTGCGAAATCATCAAACATGCTATACACTCACGAGACATACATTGTTCAGGAATACAACTCTCAGAACCATTGCGTTTACTGACATTTGCTATCCATACACACCAGTGACATTCTGTATGTCACAATGTCCCCAGCAGTCACGATATCGCAGTCTGCTATCAGCTAAGAAAAGCCCTGTTACCATTTGCCCTTTTATTTCTTGCATAAGTCTACCATTCTGCCTTCCGAGGTTAAGCTCTACCTCTATCTGCATTTGCATTGCACAGGGTTACATTATGCCCTCCAACTTGCATAAGGCTACCATTCTGCCTTCCGAGGTTAAGCTCTACCTCTATCTGCATTTGCATTGCATAGGGCTACCATTCTGCCCTCCAACTTGAATAAGGCTACTATTCTGCCTTCCAACCTGCATAAGGCTACCATTCTGCATTCCGAGACTAAACGATGTCTCCATGTGCATTTCTGTATTGCATAAGGCTGCCATTCTGCCTTCCGAGACTAAACACTGTCTCCATCTGCATTTCTGCATCTGCATGGCTGAAAGATCGCCTCATACTGCATTTCATGGGCTGAAAGATCGCCTCATACTGCATTTCATGGGCTGAAAGATCGCCTCATACTACATCTGCATGGGCTGAAAGATCGCCTCATACTACATCTGCATAGGCTGAAAGTTCGCCTCATACTACATCTACATGGGCTGAAAGATCGCCTCATACTGCATTTCATGGGCTGAAAGATCACCCCATACCACATTTGCACGGCTGAAAGATCGCCATATTTGCACAGCTGAAAGATCGCCACATGTTACTGCATCCTTCATGGGCTGAAATATCGCCAAATTATCCAAAGGCGTCATCGTTCGGAGGCACCATCCTCCTAGCTCGAGAACACCATGTCATGGCCTGAGGATCCCTTTCAATCTTTTACATATCATTATTCAAAGGCATCATGGTTCGGAGGCACCATTTTCATAGCCCGAGAGCATCATTTCATAGCCTGCAAATCCTTTATTACATGCTTCATGGCCCAGGACGTCATGGCCTAAAGACGTCATCCTAACCGTCTGAAGGCAGCACTCATGGTCCAACGGAAACTTGCATCATGTCTAATTTTATGCACAATATACGCTTGTATTGTTTCTATTTGCAGGTAAAACCGGCATGCAACGGCCGTCCCGGCAGGAGCCTGCTCCAGTGCCCGCAGCCACATCAAACCTAACAATTCTAGTAAGCCACTCACTCGACCAGCCCGAAATATTGCATCCGTTCTTGGAAAATACCCGTCGGCATACTCCGCCGCCGGATCCTGAACTACATATGGCATGATACCTGTAAAACTAGGGATATGTAGGCAGCTCAGAAGCCAGGGTGCGGCTTGAACCTCTCCCAAACCGTTTCGCTCGGTCAAAATTGGCCACCATATCTTTACCCGAAAATTCTTTCATCATTCCCGGGTAAAGAGGGGCAGTTGTTCACACCCAATTTTTCCCTATATATTTTTTGATATGCAAAATACTTTCAAAACAGCATATATATGCATATATAAGTATATCCAAGTGTTTTATTATTTTTTCATAATTTTCAAAGATTTAAATTGATTTATTTTCCCCTTTTTTCTCCATAAAATCTCAATAATTACTTCCAAAACTATCATTTTGGTAATTTATCTATTGTATTCTCATATTTATGCTAAAATATAGCCAAGAGAATTTTTACAAATTTTTACAAATTTATATAGTATTTTTAAAGCCAAATTGCATAATAAAAATATTAGCCGCTTTTAAGATTTAATTGCATTTATGTTCACAAAATTAGGTTTGGTATTTTTAAATAATTAATTATGTATTATAAATCATTTTAGTACCTTTAATTTATTTAAAGAAATTATTTTATTATTTTTTATAAATCAAATAGGAAAAATTGGCTATTTAAATATTAGCCCAACTTTATTTCAATTATAGCCTGATTTTGAACCCCAATTGAACCCAATTTGAAGCCCAATTACTCCGACCCAATTCCCATTCAAACCGACCCACAACCCACTTAAGCGACCCACCCGGATTCCCATTTAATCCCAGCTGTTGATCGTTTAGATCAACGGCTCCCATTAACCCTTTCCTTATTAAACCCAAAGACCCCCCCCGCCCCCCAACCCTTTACCTTACTCTTCTACTAATACCGCCG
>NC_031993.1:45383439-45393356 GCF_001879085.1 Nicotiana attenuata
CCCCAAACCCTTTTTCATTCTTCATAATCCGCCGCCTCTGAAACCCCTCCCCTCCCAAATTCTCTCTACAACCCCATCAACCCCTAGCCGTTGCCACCCTAATCCGCCCTAACCTATGGCCTTCCAAGGTCATCGGAGACTTATGACCGGCCTTCCATGGCTCCTTTGTATTTGTTCTTATGATTTCAAGGCCAGACCATGAAGAACTCTGGTCTAGGCTTTGTTCGATTTTAGTTCATGGCTGTTCTCCGGTCATCTATGGCGTTTCTCCGGCCACTATGGCCATTCGAGTCAGTCCCTTGACTCTTCTGCTTAGACCAATGGCTTTCATGACCTTTCTCATCATTTTGGTGTCACTCTGAACCATAAGCTCTAAGGTTCTTTCGATTTCTTTTAGATCTGCTTTAGGTCTATGATTGCTTTGAATTTCTTAATGTTTTTCTCGAAGTTTCTTTTTAGACTCTGCTACCAAAACTCTTTATCTTTTAGAGTTTTCAGGTTAAATTATTTCGAAACTTTCTCTGATTTTTGACATGTTCTGCTATGTTTGCTCGTATTGTTCCCCTCTCTGAGTTTGCATGATAAAAACCCTAATGTCTTCTGAGTTTTCTTAGTCCATTTGTGTTTATTTGTTTGATTTATTTGTTTATTATCTCTAGGCTCGATTGGTGTTGAAAACCCCAATTTTTGGGTTTATTCGAGTTTCTGGGACTATTTATTTGTTTGATTCACTTGTTCATCATCTCTAGACTCGATTGGTTTCAAAACCCTAATTTTTTTGGGGTCTATTCGAGTTTCTGAAAATGCTTGTGCAATTCATCTGTTTGAAGTTTCTCGACTTGATTTGAAATTCTTTTGTTTCAGCATCTATTTCTTTATGTGATTCCGGTTTCTTGCTATCATTGAAACTCGACTATACTTTTTCAGAAGGGCTTTTCACTTGGCCCTTTGCATGCTTCTGATACTCTCTCTTTTCTCTATTACTAAGTCAATGAAGTTGACCTGTGGGACTATCATGTTTCGAATGTTTGCTGTCTACTAACTTTGTGTTGTTATTGCATGCTGCTTCTCTTTGCCATAGTTTGGCCTCGCATGTCTAATGTTTGTGCACTCTATTTATATGCTGAATTTCCTTCTTGACTGATCTTCCATCTTGGACTGATTTCAAACCTTTCTTTTGTGAAATTCTGATTTCACTCGTCTGTTAAGTTTAATTGATTCTTTTCCTTGTCTTGCCTTACTGAATCCCTTCCCAAAATTAGTATATTCCTGTACTTAGACTTGATTACTTACTCAATTGTTTTACTGCTTCTCTTATGGCAATTGTCAGTTTGCCTACAAATTGATTTATTTCCTTATTATGAGCCTGTCATTACCCGTTAAGCAAGTGATCCCTTAATTAAAGGCAGTCACTCGTATAATTGATTCTGAATAGTGATTGTTTCCATGTTTGTGGCTTATTATTTCTCTTTCACTCGTTTTTAAAAGGCTATAAATACCCAGTACTTCTCTTCTTTGAGACATGAACAATTTAAGTTCAGAACACACACTTACACTCAAAAAACTCTCTCTTGCTTACTGCTACTTGTGCTACTGTCTGTTTAGCCGGCTGAAAGCCAAGGTTAAACTTTGGAGTCCTGTTTACTTTCTTTACTGCACTTTGCTTCTTTGACTGGTATGTTCTGATTAATTTTCAGCATCAACAACAACGTGTTTCTTTACTGTTTCTTTCATTCCTGTTTGTATCTAAATAAGTTCCATCATTAAGCATGTTGCATTCTGCCTTTTCTATTCTGAATTAATGGTTTTGTTATTTACTTATCATGGGTTGTGAACCTTAAATTGTCACGACCCAATTTCCATACCCAGTCGTGATGGCGCCTCTCGTGAAGACAAGGCCAGCCAACTAACCCAATCCGTTTCTTTAACAATTATTAAACATAAATGTATAGATAAATATAGCTTAACGACAATAATAACCAGTATGTACAACCCAACACAACCCGACCGGGGTGTCACAAGTCACAAGCATCTAAAGAAACCTGAACACACTACAGGGCCAATAATAATATATAAGGAAAAATCCTAGAAATCAAAAGACAACATCCGGTGCCGCGAACGCTGGCGGTCACCTTACTCAGCTACAATAGCCATACCTTCAATCAGCTAATAACCCGCTACTGGGTGAACAATACCTGCAACTGCACGCGAGGTGCGGGGAGTAAAGTGAGTACTTCCAACTCAGTGAGTAATAAGAGTAAATAATAACTGAGAGGCAAGAAATCACGTAAGAGCACTCCATCATGCTATATAGGACAGTATAACTCTTTGAGAAAACAGTAAAACCGTGAAAATCCTTTAGAAAATATCTGGTTCAGTTTAAAACCTCTTTTGAAAACATCTTTTTCCAACAGTCAAGCAAATGAATGCGTAATCAGATAGTGCAAGTCCGCACATAAGTCAGCCCCTCGGGCACAGCACTCCACAAACAATTAACACCAGGGCGGCTGGTAAACAGTACAAGCAATAGCATGGATGCCAATGATATGAGAGTGCTAAATATCATGACACGTAGTACAAACAGGAACGAATGCATAAATGCAATGCAATGCATATGACCGCTGCGGCGCGCAGCCCGATCCATTTGGGTACCCGCGCTCACTGTGGGGGTTCAGACTCCGGAGGGGCTCCTACAGCCCAAGCGCAATATCAATATCACATCGCTGCGGCGCGCAACCCGATCCATCCTCAGTCCAGAAATGCACATAAGCCCCTTGGGCAATAGTAAAATAACAGTCTCAACTCAAAACGTCAGTGAAATATCATTTAGGTTTTCAAATCTTAGAAAGATAGCTGAGTTTGCGAAACAGTATTTTAAACCTTGGACTGTGATAAAATAATATGCAAAGTAATGCAAAAACAGTGATATCAATCCCTGAAGGATTCAAACAATTGGCACGAAGCCCAAATATAGCAATCAACCCAAATAATGATGATAACAAGTAGTTTCAATCAATTACGCAATAAAACCAACAACCGGGACGGACTAAGTCACAATCCCCAACGGTGCTCTACCCCACGCTCATACCTGGCGTGCAAGTCACCACAATACAGCACTATGATGTGCAAATCCGGGGTTTCAAACCCTCAGGATATCATTTACAAGTATTACTCACCTCGGACCGGTGAAATCCCTAGCTCGCGACGCCTTTGCCCCTCAATCGGCCTCCACGCGCGTCGAATCTAACCAAAACCAGAGCGAATACATCACAATATGCTAAGGGAACAATACCCAATCGAAAACAATCGAAAATTAGCAAGAATCTCGAAACTAGCAAAACCCGAGCCCCGGGCCCGCTTCTCGAAAAATTACGAAACTTACATTACCGGATTCCTCGTCTCGCCACGAGTCCGTACATACCAAGAACTCCCAAATCCGAGCTCAAATGACCTACCAAATCCCAATTTGAAAATATAAAAACTCAAGCCCTAGCTCTTCCAATTTTTACTCCAATTTCCATGAATTAAAGGTTAATTCTTCAATAAAATGACGTTTCTAGGTCACGAGACTTACCTCCAATCAATTCCCGTCAAAATCCTCTTCAATTTCTACCAAAAAGCTCTTAAGGTGGTCAACAATGGAGGAAATAATGAATGGGGTCGCGGATGAAATAATATAAAAAGCCCTCTGGACGCCCAGGTTTTACCTTACGCGAACGCGGTCAACACCCCCGCGTTCGCAATGAACAAATTCCGTTGACCACAAATTACCTCTACGCGGACGCGACTCCAGGTCCGCGAACGCGATGCTCCAGCTCACCCTCTTACGCGAACGCGTTCGACCAACCGCGAACGCGATGCACAAACCAGGCAGGGCCCCAGGCCCCTTCTACGCGAACGCGAAGCAGCCCTCGCGAACGCGATGGTCTGCACAACTCCTCATCGCGAACGCGCTCCTAAGGCTGCGAACACAAAGGCCATTTTCCAGGCCTCTCAAATTTACTCTACGCGTTAGCGACACACCCCACGCGAACGCGATGAACAACACTTCTGCAACAACACAACTGAAAACCTGCAATACTATAAGACCAGAAATGGTCCGATTGACCACCCGAAATCACCCCGAGGCCCCCCGGACCTCAACCAAAAGCACCAACTTATCCCATAACATCACTCAAACTTGTTCCAATCATCAAAACATATCAAACAACGCTAAAACCATCAAATCTCATCGAATTCAAGCCTAAGTTCTTCAAAAACTTCCGAAATGCACTTTCGATCAAAAACCCGACCAAACGATGTCCGAATGACCTAAAATTTTACACACATATCCAAAATCACCTAAAAAGCTACAACAACTCTCGGAATTCCATTCCGACCCTCGGATCAAAATTTCACCTATCAACCGGAGTTCGCCAAAATACTAACTTCGCCAATTCAAGCCTAATTCTACACCGGACCTCCAAAATCAATTCCGACCACGCTCCTAAGTCACAAATCATCCCCCGAAGCTAACCGAATCACCGGAAATCACATCCGAACCTTCTAACTCATAAGTCACGTCCAGTTGACTTTTCCAACTTAAGCCTTCCTTAAAGAGACTAAGTGTCTCATTTCTTATCAAAACCAATCCAAATCAACTCTAACACACCACATACCGATAACGAAACATAAGGAAACATAAAATGGGAGAAACGAAGCAGTAACACCTGAGACGACGGGTCAGGTCGTCACATCCTCCCAACTTAAACAAACGCTCGTCCTCGAGCGTACCCAGAGTTGTACTAGAAGCCAACCAACAGCTGAATAACCTTACCATGTATATACCCGAGGTGATCCCACGTCACCCTATCTCACATAGGTCCGATAATACATCATAGCTGAAATTTCACAGTCCATCAAGACCATAAACCGTAGAACCACATTGCACTTCCCGTAATCATACACAAGATCAGAACCTCACATCTATACCCAGAATAAACCCGAACCAGCTGTAATAACCCATACCTGTAACCTCTGGTGAAATCATATGATATACCACATAATCCAAACACTCGAAACGATAGCCTCTATTTACAGCAGTTGCCCATAATAACCAAATACCGATAGAAAACCTTTTATTAGCTAAAGTCTTATTCCGACACTTCCATATACTTCCAACAACAAATGAAACACGCGATAAATCGTAACTATTCCTCATATCCACCATTCATTAAGCCACTTCCCTTTGACTAATATCACAACAGATTTCCGGGCCATACCTTGATATTATCTCTCTAACAAGCTGCAATCAATTCTGTTCGTATTCATTAGTGACTCTAACGATCACCTCGAATCCAACACACCACTCTGGTGATATGATACCTCAACACAGGCCTAAGCCACAACTTGCATAATACGCGTACCAACAAGAAACGACCTGAATATACTCAAATCATGAAAATAACTCAAACAAAAGAGCTGTACTTCAAGCTCATCAGTATCATCAAAACGTAAGGCTGAGACCCCGTCTCACATCATAGAAATAGAATGCCTGAATCTACCTCGAAGGGTCATAACTCCACGTAGCCTTGCTACGATGCGCGATCATATCCAAACACTGCTACACATGAAGCACCTCAATACACTGTGATCAAAATCCGACAGCTACACACAATTTGATGTCTGAAACCAAAGCAATTCATTACCCCCAACGGTGAAGCAAGTAATATACACCATTCAATCCTGAAAGAACACAATCGATGCGCTATTCGTCGAGCAACACCCAATATGGACTTTCCTCAGAAACCAGGAAGCAAGGTATATAAGGTAACATATGGAAAACTATTCTCAACATCACACTGTTGCGGCGTGCAACCCGATCCAGATAACATACCCGTGGCGGCGTGCCACGCGATCCACACAAATATCTCACATAGGGAGATGCACATCGAACCAAATTTGTTCATTATAACAAAATACCGAGTATCGGTCGTAAGCATACTGAGTGCATAATGGTATCTACATATAGCATTGTAAGCTGCAAAACTCAAACACAACTGAGGTCCCCCCTTCAACTTCCACTATGAATCTCGATAGCACCGCACTATATGTGCCCACAATCCGAAAATCATAACGCCTTACTGCATAGAAAAAGAAACAACTCATAGATCTTCCCAAATCACCAACCAATTCAAGAACAATCGAATCAACCTATCCCTCAGCAATACAGCTCGGCGCTAACCAAGCTAACTCAAGCTAAATACGTAGCCACATTGGCCTGCTAATGAACTCAATACCAGGAAGCCTGAAGCTGCTCCTTCTACTACTATGACTCCTGCCAGAGTCGTACAATACGGTGCCCGGCACCAAATAAATACTGAAATCCACAATCTCACCCGGCGACATGCCCGGCCACAAGAAACGCATCCGAAAAAGTCCCTCAATAACGGAACTAAATCAATGGTAGAACCTCTGCACTGACATCCGCCACGAAGGCCCAATTAAGAAAAGCAATCCTTCCCAGCCGTTCGATGGCCTTTGGAATGCAACACACTCTGCTATAACATAATCCGATGCACCTCGCCACGCGGCCTGTGGCATTTTCCGACATAGTCCATGGCACAGTAGTCAGAATAACCCAACACTGAGACAACCAGTCTACATCTCAACATCATAACCAAAATCTAACATACCAACGAAGAAAGATCCGCTCGGGCCGCTAACGGTATCGGTACACACGGTTTACAACCACTTCATAGCCGGAACATGAGAACTCCCAGTCTCCGACTCCGTATAGCACACGAATCACTGAACCTGATCCCAGATTCCACCGTATGAACACATATCACACTTCACGTACCCAATCATTCCACGAAAGATGTTCTAAAATTCCCCTGTGCCATCAACCGCACTCAGATATCAGCAGTCGATCAAGCATGAAACACCGCCATACTAACGTAGCATCCTCAGCTTACATCACCTTGCCCTTTTTACTGAACATATACCCCCGTCAAATCACTAGAATAGCAATACCATTTCCTTAATCGTCTGAAGATCAATTCTTTAATCACCTGCAGCTGCCCGTGCTGCTTACGAATTAATGACTTTCCATTCTTAACTGAACTGAATCCTCGAACAGACAAATCTCAATTCTTCACCACATACCGCGTATACCATAACCCACTAGGATAACACGAGAACTCCATCTCCCTTTTTCCTAACCACCAACATCCATGTACTCCATTAGTCAAGAACTCTCCATTCAATCCCATCTAGAAGAGAAATCATTACACATTCCATGCTTCGCATGCCCATAGACTATATATACGTCTCTAAACCACGGTAACACTCATCAAGAACTCTCTTACAATTCCATTGCACAAGCTAAACTGCCGGGACTGAATCCTTGTACCCGAACCAAGCCAAGCAAGCTGTCAGAACTCAAGAGCCTTGCTGCACAATACCTGTAAAGGTCCATTGCCTCGAACACATACGAAGAATTAATCATATCCTTACCATACCGATTCGGTCTACTATCAAGCTATTCCATCTATCTAATTTCCCTTTTGATTCATCATCCACTTGATATTTCTCCCTCGTGTAGCATCGCAATGCCTCAATCCAAGCTTACCACACGAGACTCGGACATAAGACCACACTGTCTAAGACCCATAGGCCACTGAATACTCTCTCAATTGTTTCCCAGAAATACCACATTCCCGAATACTTTACTCTGAAGAACTTTCTGCGAGTCTAAATTCACTTCCTTTACTTTCCAGGTACCGACACATAGGATCCCATGATCAACATAAAAATACCAAAAGTCTTGACATTTTCTATTGAAAACACTGTCTTTAGTCACATACACAGCCTTAAAACACCTGAGTGTTACATGTAGATTCTTGAACACATTAAAACCATTCTCGAGAGTCATTCACTCTTATTCATCTACAACTTACCTGATTTAACGAACAGAACCACTCGTGCTTTATTGGCACTCCGATACCGTAAAATGAGGCCCACATCCCAATACAACCAAGCAACTTTCTGCTCTATGCATCGAGCATTCTTCACCAACAACGACTCTAGACATTCCGTAATTCTCATACTCTATGGAACATAATATAACCTTTGTCAAAATTTTTGCTTCACTCATGCCATCCTCGGCTCAATTTCTACAACTAGAACTGATTTGCCAGCATACCTCGAAACGGAACAACATAGCACATAACCGTGCGATCAGCTGATCAACAGCAACCTCCCAAACTTGGCTCGAAGCCATCTATCAGGACACATTCAATAACCCACAATACTTCTTACTCTAATGATGCCGCAATATTATAGTGAGATTAAACTCAAATCATCTACTAGTTTACGAAAACACAGATCATCTGGTATTGAAATCCTCTGCAAACATCGCATTCATTCCCACATCAGCTGAGTCCACTCTTTTAAGCGACCCAAATTCTCAAATTACAACACGTACCTTTCAATTACACATGGAATCTTCTAACGAACACATAAGGATCATACAACTCAAGAACACTTCCGCAGGAGATAACCCACGTGCTTCGCCTCAATTTAGTATTTCAGTACACCTTCCACCATCATACACATAACACAATCAATTTAGTCTTCCCGAGTCTGAACTCATACCGCCACACGTAATGCATTTCACTCCCAACTAGGAGATACAAATATATTCTTCACGCGCCCATAATTCGGGCTACACATCAAATCACAATAGGAAACGAATCACTTAACAGTTCATCTATTATCCAACAGACTTCTTCGTCACTACCAAGTCATATAATTACATCTCGCAGTACTAACATACTCATCACATGAATACCAAACCGCCATTCCGGCTAATAGGGGCAATACTGAACATATAAGTTCAAAACACTTGCTCACACAATCAGCACCTCGGTGCTCAAGCCATAGGCAAGGATCCGGCCTCAAGTCCTCCAGACTGGCCCAACATACTCACGAAGATTACATCTCGCCCCTTGATCGGGGAATCACAAGCCATCAAGGCACATATAATACTGAGCGCTCACGTGCGCATACAGACGTGTGGAAGGAATTTCAAGAGTTATATCTCAAGCTGAATCAAACGCACGATAAGAATTCCAAGAATGGGAAGTTTTCCTAGAGGTTCTGCAGCCTCTCGAGGATAAATACAGACGTCTCCGTACCGATCCGCGAGACTCTACTAAACCTGCTCATGACTCGTGAGACCTAGTAACCTAGGCTCTGATACCAACTTGTCACGACCCAATTTCCATACCCGGTCGTGATGGCGCCTCTCGTGAAGACAAGGCCAGCTAACTAACCCAATCCGTTTCTTTAACAATTATTAAACATAAATGTATAGATAAATATAGCTTAACGACAATAATAACCAGTATGTACAACCCAACACAACCCGACCGGGGTGTCACAAGTCACGAGCATCTAAAGAAACCTGAACACACTACAGGGCCAATAATAATATATAAGGAAAAATCCTAGAAATCAAAAGACAAAATCCGGTGCCGCGAACGCTGGCGGTCACCTTACTCAGCTACAATAGCCATACCTTCAATCAGCTAATAACCCGCTACCGGGTGAACAATACCTGCAACTGCACGCGAGGTGCAGGGAGTAAAGTGAGTACTTCCAACTCAGTGAATAATAAGAGTAAATAATAACTGAGAGGCAAGAAATCACGTAAGAGCACTCCATCATGCTATATAGGACAGTACAACTCTTTGAGAAAACAGTAAAACCGTGAAAATCCTTTAGAAAATATCTGGCTCAGTTTAAAACCTCTTTTGAAAACATCTTTTTCCAACAGTCAAGCAAATGAATGCGTAATCAGATAGTGCAAGTCCGCACATAAGTCAGCCCCTCGGGCACAGCACTCCACAAACCAGTTAACACCAGGGGCATCT
>NC_031993.1:45393510-45461423 GCF_001879085.1 Nicotiana attenuata
ATCATTTAGGTTTTCAAATCTTAGAAAGATAGCTGAGTTTGCGAAACAGTATTTTAAACCTTGGACTGTGATAAAATAATATGCAAAGTAATGCAAAAACAGTGATATCAATCCCTGAAGGATTCAAACAATTGGCACGAAGCCCAAATATAGCAATCAAACCAAATAATGATGATAACAAGTAGTTTCAGTCAATTACGCAATAAAACCAACAACCGGGACGGACTAAGTCATAATCCCCAACGGTGCTCTACCCCACGCTCATACCTGGCGTGCAAGTCACCACAATACAGCACTATGACGTGCAAATCCGGGGCTTCAAACCCTCAGGATATCATTTACAAGTATTACTCACCTCGAACCGGCGAAATCCCTAGCTCGCGACGCCTTTGCCCCTCAAATCGGCCTCCACGCGCGTCGAATCTAACCAAAATCAGAGCGAATACGTCACAATATGCTAAGGGAACAATACCCAATCGAAAACAATCGAAAATTAGCAAGAATCTCGAAACTAGCAAAACCCGAGCCCCGGGCCCGCTTCTGGAAAAATTACGAAACTTACATTAGCGGATTCCTCGTCTCGCCACGAGTCCGTACATACCAAGAACTCCCAAATCCGAGCTCAAATGACCTACCAAATCCCAATTTGAAAATATAAAAACTCAAGCCCTAGCTCTTCCAATTTTTACTCTAATTTCCATGAATTAAAGGATGATTCTTCAATAAAATGACGTTTCTAGGTCACGAGACTTACCTCCAATCAATTCCCATCAAAATCCTCTTCAATTTCTACCAAAAAGCTCTTAAGGTGGTCAATAATGGAGGAAATAATGAATGGGGTCGCGGATGAAATAATATAAAAAGCCCTCTGGACGCCCAGGTTTTACCTTACGCGAACGCGGTCAACACCCCCGCGTTCGCAATGAACAAATTCCGTTGACCACAAATTACCTCTACGCGGACGTGACTCCAGGTCCGCGAACGCGATGCTCCAGCTCACCCTCTTACGCGAACGCGTTCGACCAACCGCGAACGCGATGCACAAACCAGGCAGGGCCCCGGGCCCCTTCTATGCGAAAGCGAAGCAGCCCTCGCGAACGCGATGGTCTGCACAACTCCTCATCGCGAACGCGCTCCTAAGGCTGCGAACACGAAGGCCATTTTCCAGGCCTCTCAAATTTACTCTACGCGTTCGCGACACACCCCACGCGAACGCGATGAACAACACTTCTGCAACAACACAGCTGAAAACCTTCAATACTATAAGACCAGAAATGGTCCAATTGACCACCCGAAATCACCCCGAGGCCCCCGGGACCTCAACCAAAAGCACCAACTTATCCCATAACATCACTCAAACTTGTTCCAATCATCAAAACACATCAAACAACGCTAAAACCATCGAATCTCATCGAATTCAAGCCTAAGTTCTTCAAAAACTTCTGAAATGCACTTTCGATCAAAAACCCGACCAAACTATGTCCGAATGACCTGAAATTTTACACACATATCCAAAATCACCTAACGAAGCTACAACAACTCTCGGAATTCCATTCCGACCCTCGGATCAAAATCTCACCTATCAACCGGAGTTCGCCAAAATACTAACTTCGCCAATTCAAGCCTAATTCTACACCGGACCTCCAAAATCAATTCCGACCACGCTCATAAGTCACAAATCATCCCCCGAAGCTAACCGAATCACCGGAAATCACATCCGAACCTTCTAACTCATAAGTCACGTCCGGTTGACTTTTCCAACTTAAGCCTTCCTTAAAGAGACTAAGTGTCTCGTTTCTTATCAAAACCAATCCAAATCAACTCTAACACACCACATACCGATAACGAAACATAAGGAAACATAAAATGGGAGAAACGAAGCAGTAACACCTGAGACGACGGGTCGGGTCGTCACATAAATCCCCACCCCCAATGTGTTTGGTATTTGTGGTTGGTTTGGGGCATGACAACATTGAACATTGCTGTCCGTGACCCAAACTTGATCCCCCTGGGATCATAACCCCCATGTTTTCTCTAGTTGTTGTATGTTCTGGTTGGCTTATCGGCATGCCAGCATCTTCTATTGTTGTACATGCCTAAAGCTGACCTTTGCCTAAGTACATAGGCTCTTTGAATCCTCAACCCCTGACCCCTCTTTGTACGAAGTTATCAACTCTGTATTTTGCTAATTACTATTTCCCTATCACCCTTTACCCCTTTCCTTTTCCCCCTCAGTTTTTAAACTATATTCCAGCACTTCCACTATCTTCCTAGAACTTAAGTTCTGCCCCTCTTATGTGAGCCTTGCCTTAGGACCCATGAGCTCCCTCTGAACTTGGACACATAAGGGCTAGCATTTCTACACTGCACTCATCTCTATCTGATTAATGTAACTTGGGTGTGAGCACTGCCCGGGGTCCTTTTGAGACCCTTAGGGAACTTTGACACACACTACTAGAAATTCGGGTTTTAGCGACCACGAAAAGCGACCAAAGTTGGTCGCTTATTGGCCAAAAAGCGACCAAAAAGCGACTAAACAGGCCCGGTCGATATTAAGCTGGTCCCTTTACCTTAGGGACCAAAGTTGGTCGCTAATTAGCGACCAACTTTGTTCTCTAAGGTAAAAGGACCAAATTTTCCGGGTAAAGTAAATAGCGACCAACTTTGGTCGCTAAAATATTTTAATATTATAATTTTTGCGACCAAAGTTGGTCTCCACATGTAAATTACGTTTTATTTTTATTTATTATTAATCATAAAAAAGCGACCAACTTTGGTCTCTAAAGAAAATATTATATTTTAATATCTGGAAAATAGAGACCAAAGTTGGTCGCTTTTATTATTAATTTTTATAATTTTTTTTAAAATAAGCGACCACAATTGGTCGCCAACTGCAAGAATTATTTTTTTTTTTATTTTAAGCGACCAACTTGGGTCGCCATATTTCCAGAAATTGTTTTTTTTAAATGGAATAGCGACCAAGGTTGGTTGCTTTTGAGAAATTTGGGTTAAATAGCGACCAAGGTTGGTCGCTATTGCCCAGAAAATTGTTTTTTTAAGTGAAAAGTGACCAACTAGAGACCAAAGTTGGTTGCTTTTCTTGGTATATTTTTGGCAGAAACTGCCTGTTTTGGCAGCTACACCAACTGCCAGCTTACCAAATATCCTAAACAGGCATTTTACAACAACAACAACAACAATAAAAAGCAACAAAGTATAAAGTTCAATAGAACTAACACATTAAGCTAACAAAACTAAGTTAACGCTTATTACAAGCCCATTCGAAAACTGGTTCTATTGTCTAGTTCAAAGTATATAAAGTACTCAAGGAGTGTTCTTTCAGCATCCTCGTCCGAAAGTTGGATTGCCTCGCCCGACTCATTAGGTGGCTGACTGCGTATGAATTCCCCCACATCAGCTGTGAAGCGAACCTATAAGAAAAATTATATTGAATTAGTATTTCAAAATTTATATAAAAGTAAATCAAAATACTTAATGAAAAGTAAAAAACTTACATGTATAGTCGAGGCTCGACCCTCGACCCACCTTTCTGAATCAGTCTCTTTCTTCTTCTTTACAATACGAGTTTCATTGAATAGCTCATCTTGCTTCATTGGCATCATAAATCTGTCTGGTGGCTTTGGTGATTATCCTCGTGGTACTATTACTCGGGATGAGCTTGGATACAGTACCTGACAGGGTGTGTTTTTGATCAATTGTTGTTCTCATTAGCGACAATGATGATGAGAAGGCAATGGCATGTGTTTCAAATAGTCATGGTGTAGGTAGGAATTTAATATTTCCTAAGTAGATAAAAGAAAGGTTATAGAGGAATTCTCTACTTCATTTTCCAAGAGGAAAAGAAGTTTAATTGAGAGTGACAAGGTTGATAATGATGGAATGTTTTCCGTTGGTCGTGGCAGTTCCCATAAAACGGGGATCATAAGACTCTATGATGACAAAGACGAAAGGAAATTTTATTCTCAACTTTCTTCCAAGTCTGATTCGTACAAGCTTAATGGGATTGGTGATATTTCTTCGGATTCAGACAATGATTTGAGTGACAAAAGTATGGAAATTCTAATAAAAAGAAATAAAGGTAAAACGTTTTTCTTGGTAGAGAAGGATGTTGGACTCTATAGGATGAACGTGAAGCATCCTACTCTCTCTCTAGTCATACGAATACGGAGATGGTAGTTAAGGCCATCAACAAATCTCCTGATCCTCTCACGATCAGTCGGAACCATCCAAACGGCATGGCGAGCCAACTCTGAAAACCTCATCTCATACTGGGACACCGTCATATCTCCCTGTCGCAGCCACTCAAACTGTCTGCGCAGCTCCTCTCTGCGGGACTGCGGTACATACTTCTCCAAGAAGAGAGTGGAGAACTGCACCGGCCGGCCTACGCCTCTCATACGCCTCGCACCAATTGAAGGCAGCCCCAGAAAACTGAAAGGTGGTAAATGCCACACCACTAGACTCAAGAATCCCTGCTGTACGGAGCATCCGCTGACACTTATCCAGAAAACCCTGGGCATCCTCGCCCTCAGCACCACTGAATGACGGAGGCAGGAGTCTACCAAACCTCTCAAGACGACGTTGCTCATCATCCGGCATAAATGGTACCATGAACTGCTGAGCTGGTGCAACCGACTGAGCTGGAGGTGCCTCTGGCGTCTGTAGTCCCTGCATTACCTGCTCAGGTGTGCGAGCAGCGGGGGTCTGATTGCCTCCCCCGGCCTGTGAGATCGCTGCTGCTGTGGTGGCTGAAACTGCCTGAGCCAGGCCAGTGCAAACTGTCAAGATCTGTGCCAAGGTCTCCTGTAGACTCGGGATCACGATGGGCACAACTGGTGCCTGAACTGGTGATGCTGGAGCCTGATCCTGAGCTGGGGCAACTGGTGGATCAACAGGTGCTGCCCTCGATGCTCTGCCTCTGCCACGACCACGACCGCGTCCACGGCCTCTGGTGGCCTCAGTGGGTGGTACTGGTGGTCCTCCACCTCGTCCAATAGCGGGAGTCCTCGCCATCTGTGAGAGAATAGAATAACAGAAGTTTAGCACTCGGATCGACAAGTTAGCACGACAAGAATTTCAAGAATGTGACGTTTTTTCCTAAAAGGTTCTGCAGCGTCTCGGGATAAATACAGATGTCTCCGTACCGATCCGCGAGACTCTACTAGACCCGCTCATGACTCGTGAGACCTAGTAACCAAGGCTCTGATACCAACTTGTCACGACCCAAATTCCCAAACCCGATCGTGATGGCGCCTCTCGTGAAGACAAGGCCCAGACCAATCAGAACACCTCTTTTAAACAGTTAAACACCCTAAGCAGTTGTTAAACATGATATAATAGTCATAATTTGCAGAAATAAAGATAACAATAGGAGAAACCATCCCGACACAGCCCAAAATCGGGGCGTCACAAGTCACGAGCAACCAAGAAATCCAGATATGAGTCTACTGAACACTAAATCCGATACAATAGTTCTAGGAATATGAAAATGATAAGATAGGGGAGGCATGAGGGCTGTGGACGCTAACAGCTACTTCGTAGTCTCCAAATCACTGCCTGGACTGGGAGGATCAGCATTCAGGAGCGGACTCTGCAATGCTTGAATCTGCGCACACGGTGTATGGAGTAATTTGAGTACTCCGACCCAATGAGTAATAATTATAAATAATGGCTGAAAGTATGAAAGCACGTATAGGCACAAAGCAATTCTATATCAAGCAGTAAAATCACTTAATGCAGTAAATCAGTGAAGAACCCCAATGAAATCTCTTTAAAACAAGTAAAACAGGTAATTTAGCAGGTAAATAACAAGTAGAAATCCGCCTCTCGGGCACAGTATCAATCACTCAAAACAGTATCAGCCCCACGGGCTCGCTCTCAGTACAGTATCAGCCCCTCGTGCTCACTCTCATATCAAATGGGTACCCGCACTCACTGTGGGTGTGCAGACTCCGGAGGAGCCCCTTACGGCCCAAGCGCTATATCAAGCCACCTCGTGGCATCATCTCTCGGCACTCGGCCTCACATCAGTCAAGCCACCTCGTGGCATATAAAAGTATCCGGGCCCTCGGCCTCATATCATTCAGTATATCCTCACATATGGCCTCGGCCTCACTCAGTCCGAAAATCATCACAAGCCCCTCGGGCAGTAGTCAAAACAGTAGTTCTTTGCCCAAAACATCATTTAGAAATATCATTTAAGTTTCAAATATGAGTAAAAGTGGATGAGTTTGTAAAACTGTAGATATCAACAGGACTGAGTTCAAGTAACAAGTCGACACAGTGAGGAAATAGTGATAAAAATCCCCGGAGGGTTCAAACAGTTGGCACGAAGCCCAAATATGGCAATTAGCCCAAGTCATGATGATAACAATCCAGTTTTATTCAAATACGCGGTAAATTCACCAATCGGGACGGACCAAGTCACAATCCCCAACGGTGCTCTACCCCACGCTCGCTAGCCGGCGTGCAAGTCACCTCAATATAGCACTACGATGTGCAAATCCGGGGTTTCAAACCCTCATGACATCATTTAAGATCATTACTCACCTCGAACCGGCTAAATCTCTAGCTCGCTATGCCCTTGACTCTCAAACCGGCCTCCTCGCGCGTCGAATCTAACCAAAATCAGAACGAATACGTCACAAGGCTAAGGGAACAAAACCCAAGCGAAAACAATCGAATAATATCAAAAATCCCGAAATTAGCAAAACCCGGGCCCCGAGCCCACTTCTCAAAACTCAGAAATTTTTACATTAACAGATTCCTCGTCCTCTTACGAGTTCATACATATAAAAATCACAAGAACCGGAGTCCGATTGACCCCTCAAATCCCCAATTTAAACTCTCTTAAACTCGAGCCCTAAACCTCCATTTTTGTCCATAAATTCCTTAAGTTTTCAATCCTAATTCATGAAATATCACCATAGAATTGTGTATTAAGTCCAAAATCCTTACCTTATCGAAGTTCCCTTGAAATCTCCCTTCAAAATCGCCCAAAAGCTCCCAATTCCGAGTTCAAAAATGGTTAAACCCTTCAAAAATCGCGAAGTATGAAATATATACCTTCTGCCCAGGCATTTCCGCATCTGCGGTCAAAATTCCGCTTCTGCGGTACCGCATTTGCGGTCACAGCTCCGCTTCTGCGGAAATTCATTAAACGGCCCAAACCGCATCTGCGGTCCTTTTGTCGCATCTGCGACTCTGTAGGTGCGGTCCCCTTCCGCATCTACGGTTCCTGACCTCACTCCTCGAATCCGCATCTGCGGAAAATACTTTGCACATGCGATGCCGCACCTGCTGTCCCCAAACCGCAGGTGCGAAAACACCAGAAGCAGCAAAAGTTCTGCAATTACACAAGTCCAAAACTCTTCCCGTTAGCCATCCAAAACCACTCCGAGGCCCCCGGGACCTCAACCAAAAGCACCAACACGTTCTAAAACCTCATTCAAACTTGTTCCAATCGTCAAAACACCTCAAACAACACTAAATCTATCAATTCACGTCAAATTCAAGCCTAAGTTTCCTAAAAACTTCTGAAACACGCTTTTGATAAAAAACCCAACAAAACCACATCCAAATGACCTAGAATTTTGCACACACATCCCAAATCACATAACGAAGCTACAACAACTCTAGGAATCTCATTCCGACCCTCGGATCAAAATCTCACCTATCAACCGGAATTCGCCAAAATACCAACTTCGCCAATTTAGCCTAATTCTACACCGGACCTCCAAAACCAATTCCGATCACACTCCCAAGTCATAAATCTTCTCCCGAAGCTAACCTAACCATCGAAACTCGCATCCGAGCCCTCAAACACATAAGTCAACATCCAGTTGACTTTTCCAACTTAAACCTTCTTAAAAGAGACTAAGTGTCTCATTTCTTACCAAAACCACTTCGAACGCAAACTATTCAGCTTGACCACATAAAACACGAATAACGAAGCATAAAGAAGCAGAAATGGGAGAAACGGAGCGGTAACTCATAAGACGACTGGCCGGGTCGTCACATCCTCCCCAACTTAAACAAACGTTCGTCCTCGAACGAGTCAAGAAACATACCTGAAGCCTCAAATAGGTGAGGATATCTGCTCCACATCTCCTGCTGGGTCTCCCAGGTAGCCTCCTTTATGGGCCGACCTCTCCACTGCACTTTCACTGAAGCTATATCCTTCGACCTCAACTTTCGAACCTGACGACCCAAAGTAGCCACTGGCTCCACATCAAAGGTCAAATCATCATCCAACTGAACCGTGCTGAAGTCCAAAACATGAGACAGGTCCCCAACATACTTTCGGAGCATGGAAACATGAAATACCGGGTGCACACTCGATAAGCTGGGTGGCAAAGCAAGCATATAAGCCACCTCCCCAATCCTTCTAAGTATCTCAAAAGGCCCAATGAACCGCGGACTCAACTTCCCTTTCTTTCCAAATCTCATAACACCCTTCATAGGCGACACTTTCAGCAAGACCTTCTCACCCACCATGTAGGACACATCTCGAACCTTCCGGTCCGCATAACTCTTCTGACGCGACTGCGCTGTACGAAGTCTCTCCTGAATCACCTTCACCTTCTCTAAGACGTCCTGAACCAAATTTGTCCCCAACAGCCTAGCCTCGCCGGGCTCGAACCAACCAACTGGAGATCTACACCGTCTCCCATACAAAACCTCATACGGAGCCATCTGAATACCTGACTGGTAGCTGTTGTTGTAGGCAAACTCGGCAAGCGGTAGAAACTGATCCCATGACCCTTCGAAATTAGTAACACAGGCGCGTAGCATATCCTGCAATACCTGAATAGTGCGCTCGGACTGCCCGTCCATTTGAGGGTGAAAGGCTGTGCTCAACTGCACCTGAGTACCCAACTCTCGCTGAATAGACTTCCAAAACTGGGAAGTAAACTGAGTGCCCCGATCTGATATGATGGAAATTGGGACACCATGCAACCGAACAATCTCCCGAATATATATCTCTGCCAGCCGCTCTGAAGAATAAGTAGTACAGATAGGAATGAAGTGCGCAGACTTGGTCAGCCTGTCTACAATCACCCAAATAGCATCGAACTTCTTCAAAGTCTGTGGGAGTCCGGTAACAAAATCCATAGTGATCCTCTCCCACTTCCACTCGGGAATAGCCATCTGCTGATGCAAGCCACCCAGTCTCTGATGCTCATATTTCACCTGCTGACAATTGAGACACCAAGCTACAAACTCCACAATATCATTCTTCATCCTCCGCCACAAATAATGCTGTCTAAGATCTTGATACATCTTCGCGGCACCCGGATGAATGGAATACCGCGAGCTATGGGCCTTCTCCAATATCAACTCCCGAAGCCCATCCATATTAGGCACGCAAATCCGGCCCTGCATCCTCAACACACCATCATCACCAATGGTCACATCTTTGGCATCATCATGGTGAACTCTGTACTTAAGGACAAGCAAATGCGGATCATCATACTGGCGCTCTCTGATGCGATCATACAAGGAAGACCTAGAAACCACACAAGCCAACACCCGATTGGGCTCCGAAATGTCTAATCTCACAAACCTATTGGCCAAGGCCTGAATGTCAACTGCAAGGGGTCTCTCCCCAACTAGAATGTATGCCAAACTCCCCATACTCACTGCCTTCCGGCTCAAAGTATCAGCCACTACATTGGCCTTTCCCGGATGATACAATATGGTGATGTCATAATCCTTAAGCAACTCCAACCATCTTCGCTGCCTCAAATTAAGATCCTTTTGCTTGAACAAATGCCGAAGACTGCGATGATCGGTGATACCTCGCAAGATACGCCATACAAGTAATGCCTCCAAATCTTCAATGCATGAACTATAGCAGCCAACTCCAAATCATGAACGGGGTAGTTCTTCTCATGAGACTTCAACTGACGAGAAGCATACGCAATAACTCTACCCTCTTGCAGCAATACACAACCAATCCCAACTCTCGAAGCATCACAATATACGGTATATGAACGTGAAGCTGATGGCAAAACCAATACTGGAGCTGTGGTCAAAGCTGTCTTGAGCTTCTGAAAGCTCTCCTCACACTCGTCCGACCATACAAATGGAGCACCCTTCTGAGTCAACTTGTTCAAGGGCGATGTGATAGATGAGAATCCCTGAACAAACCGGCGATAATAGCCTGCCAACCCAAGAAAACTATGAATCTCTGTGGCTGAGGACGGCCTGGGCCAACTCTGCACCGCCTCTATCTTCTTTTGGTCGACCTGAATACCCTCACTGGACACGACGTGTCCCAATAATGCCACTGAACTAAGCCAAAACTCACACTTGGAGAACTTTGCATAAAGCCTCTCCTCCCTCAATCTCCGCAATACAACTCGCAAATGCCCCGCGTGCTCCTCCTGACTACGCGAATATACCAGGATATCATCAATGAAAACTATGACAAAGGAGTCAAGATAAGGCCGGAACATGCTGTTCATCAGATGCATGAACGCTGCTGGGGCATTGGTCAGCCCGAAAGACATAACAAGAAACTCATAGTGACCATATCTAGTCCTGAAAGCAGTCTTAAGAATATCTGAATCCCTGATCTTTAGCTGGTGATAGACCGAACGGAGGTCAATCTTAGAGAACACCCACGCTCCCTAAAGCTGGTCGAATAAATCATCAATGCAAGGCAGGGGATACTTGTTCTTAATTGTTACCTTGTTCAATTGCCTATAATCGATGCACATTCTCATTGTGCCATCCCTCTTCTTCACAAACAGAACCAGCGCACCCCAAGGCGACATACTCGGCTGAATGAAACCCTTATCTAGGAGTTCCTGAAGCTGCTCCTTTAACTCCTTCAGCTCTGCTGGTGCCATACGATATGGCGGGATAGAAATGGGCTGGGTGCCCGGCACCAGATCAATACCAAAATCAATATCCCTGTCTGGTGGCATGCCCGGCAGGTCTGCGGGAAATACATTGGGAAAATCCCTCAAATCAATACTGGGAGTCTCAGCTCCAACATCCCGCAAAAAAGCTAAATACGAAAGACAACCCTTCCCAACTATACGCTGGGCCTTCAAGAAAGAGATCACTCTACTCGGAACATAGTCAGTCACACCACGCCACTCGATCCGCGGTACATCCGGCATAGCCAAAGTGACTGTCTGAGCATGACAGTCTAGAATAGCATGACACGGAGATAACCAACCATGCCCAAAATAACATCAATGTCCACCATGCTCAATAGCAATAGATCAACTCGGGTCTCCAGACCCCCAATAGTCACAACACATGACCGGTACACACGTCCACAACAACAGTATCGCCCACCAGGGTAAACACATGAACAGGTAAAGCAAGAAACTTCCGGGGCGCACCCAAATAATGAGCAAAATATGAGGACACATAAGAATAGGTGGAGCCGGGGTCAAATAATACAAAGGCATCTTTGTGGCAGACTGAAATAATACCTGAAATGACAGCATCGGAGGCAATGGCATCGGATCTGCCTGGCATAGCATAAAAACGGGCCTGACTGCCCCCCGATCGACCTCCCCCTCTGGGGCGACCCCTGGTTGTCTGACCTCCACCTCTAGCTGGCTGGGCGGGTGGTGAAGTAGCTGGAGCAAAAGTCGAGGGCTGACCCCTCTGCTGGGACGAACTAGCAGCACGACGAGGACATTGTCTCCACACATGCCCAAACTCTCCACACTCAAAACAACTCCCAGGTACTGGAGAAGGGGACTGAAGGGAACCCCTCGCACCTGAGTGACTAGCAGATGCACTCGGCATAGAAGAACCCTGAGCCGATGGGGCACGAGATAAACTCTGAGCTGGGAGGGCGCTAAGTGAAGGCTGACCCTGCTGAGACCCATGATGACCACGACCTGAAGATGCCCCTTGATACTCTGAACGGGCTGACTGAGCAGGCCTGAAAGAACGACCTCTACCATGCTGGAACTGGACCCTCGAAGGAGCACCACTGAAACTGCCAGAACCTCGAGGCCTCTTGGCCTCCCTCTCCTCTCGATCCTGACGGCGAACCGTCTCAATCTCTCGAGCGATATCAACCACCTCCTCGAACGTAGCACCCAATACTCTCTCTCTAGTCATAAGAATACGGAGATGGTAGTTAAGGCCATCAACAAATCTCCTGATCCTCTCACGATCAGTCGGAACCATCCAAACGGCATGACGAGCCAACTCTGAAAACCTCATCTCATACTGGGACACCGTCATATCTCCCTGTCGCAGCCACTCAAACTGTCTGCGCAGCTCCTCTCTGCGGGACTGCGGTACATACTTCTCCAAGAAGAGAGTGGAGAACTGCTGCCAAGTAAGGGGCGCTGCACCGGCCGACCTACGCCTCTCACACACCTCCCACCAATTGAAGGCAGCCCCAGAAAACTGAAAGGTGGTAAATGCCACACCACTAGACTCAAGAATCCCTGCTGTACGAAGCATCCGCTGACACTTACCCAGAAAACCCTGGGCATCTTCGCCCTCAGCACCACTGAATGACGGAGGCTGGAGTTTACCAAACCTCTCAAGACGATGCTGCTCATCATCCGACATAAATGGTACCATGAACTGCTGAGCTGGTGCAACTGGCTGAGCTAGAGGTGCCTCCGGCGTCTGTAGTCCCTGCACTACCTGCTCAGGTGTGCGAGCAGCGGGGGTCTGATTGCCTCCCCCGGCCAGTGAGGTCGCTGCTGCTGTGGTGGCTGAAACTGCCTGAGCCAGGCCAGTGCAAACTGTCAAGATCTGTGCCAAGGTCTCCTGTAGACCCGAGATCACGATGGGCACAGCTGGTGCCTGAACTGGTGTTGCTGGAGCTTGATCCTGAGCCGGGGCAACTGGTGGATCAACAGGTGCTGCCCTCGGTGCTCTGCCTCTGGCACGACCGCGTCCACGGCCTCTAGTGGCCTTAGTGGGTGATACTGGTGGTCGTCCACCTTGTCCGGTAGCGCGAGTCCTCGCCATCTGGGAGAGAATAGAATAACAGAAGATTAGCACTCGGATCGACAAGTTCGCACGACAAGAATTTCAAGAATGTGAAGTTTTTTCCTAAAAGGTTCTGCAGCCTCTCGAGGATAAATACAGACGTCTCCGTACCGATCCGCGAGACTCTACTAGACCCGCTCATGACTCGTGAGACCTAGTAACCTAGGCTCTGATACCAACTTGTCACGACCCAAATTCCCAAACCCGGTCGTGATGGCACCTCTCGTGAAGAGAAGGCCAGCCAGACCAAACAGAACACCTCTTTTAAATAGTTAAACACCCTAAACAGTTGTTAAACATGATATAATAGTCATAATTTGTGGAAATAAAGATAACAATAGGAGAAACCATCCCGACATAGCCTAAATCGGGGCGTCACAAGTCATGAGCAACTAAGAAATCCAGATATGAGTCTACTGAACACCAAATCCGATACAATAGTTCTAGGAATATGAAAATGATAAGATAGGGGAGGAACGGGGGCTGCGGACGCTAATAGCTACCTCGTAGTCTCCAAATCACTGCCTGGACTGGGAGGATCAGCACTCAGGAGCGGACTCTGCGATGCCTGAATCTGCACACACGGTGCAGGGAGTAATGTGAGTACTTCGACCCAGTGAGTAATAATTATAAATAATGGCTGAAAGTATGAAATCACGTAAAGGCACAAAGCAATTCTATATCAAGCAGTAAAATCACTTAAAGTAGTAAATCAGTGAAGAACCCAAATGAAATCTCTTTAAAACAAGTAAAACAGGTAATTTAGCAGGTAAATAACAAGTAGAAATCCGCCTCTCGGGCACAGTATCAATCACTCAGAACAGTATCAGCCCCGCGGGCTCGCTCTCAGTACAGTATCAGCCCCTCGGGCTCACTCTCAGATCAAATGGGTACCCGCGCTCACTCCCGGGCCCTCGGCCCCTCGGACTCACTCCCGGGCCCTCGGCCTCATATCACTCAGTATATCTTCACATATGGCCCTCAGCCTCACTCAGTCCGAAAATCATCACAAGCCCCTCGGGAAGTAGTCAAAACAGTAGTTCTCAGCCTAAAACATCATTTAGAAATATCATTTAAGTTTCAAATATGAGTAAAAGTGGTTGAGTTTGTAAAACAGTAGATATCAACAGGACTGAGTTCAAGTAACAAGTCAACACAGTGAGGAAATAGTGATAAAAATCCCCGGAGGGTTCAAACAGTTGGCACGAAGCCCAAATATGGCAATTAACCCAAGTCATGATGATAACAAACCAGTTTTATTCAAAAATGCGGTAAATTCATCAATCAGGACGAACCAAGTCACAACCCCCAACGGTGCTCTACCCCACGCTCGCTATCCGGCGTGCAAGTCACCTCAATATAGCACTACGATGTGCAAATCCGGGGTTTCAAACCCTCAGGACATCATTTAACATCATTACTCACCTCGAACCGGCTAAATCTCTAGCTCGCTATGCCCTTGCCTCTCAAATCGGCCTCCTCGCGCGTCGAATCTAACCAAAATTAGAACGAATACGTCACAATAGGCTAAGGGAACAAAACCCAAGCGAAAACAATCGAAAAATATAAAAAATCCCGAAATTAGCAAAACCCGAGCCCCGGGCCCACTTCTCAAAACTCAGAAATTTTCACATTAACAGATTCCTCGTCCTCCCACGAGTTCATACATATAAAAATTACAAGAATCGGAGTCCGATTGACCCCTCAAATCCCCAATTTAAACTCTCTTAAACTCAAGCCCTAAACCTCCATATTTGTCCATAAATTCCTTAAGTTTTCAGTCCTAATTCATGAAATATCACCATAGAATTGTGTATTAAGTCAAAAATCCTTACCTTATCGAAGTTCCCTTGAAATTTCCCTTCAAAATCGCCCAAAAGCTCCCAATTCCGAGTTCAAAAATGGTTAAACCCTTCAAAAATCGCGAAGTATGAAATATATACCTTCTGCCCAGGCATTTCCGCATCTGCGGTCAAAATTCCGCTTCTGCGGTACCGCATTTACGGTCACAGCTCCGCTTCTGCGAAAATTCATTAAACGGCCCAAACCGCATCTGCGGTCCTTTTGTCGCATATGCGACTCCGCAGGTGTGGTCCCCATTCCGCATCTGCGATTCTTGACCTCACTCCTCAAACCGCAAGTGCAAAAACACCAGAAGCAGCAGAAGTTCTGCAATTACACAAGTCCAAAACTCTTCCCGTTAGCCATCCGAAACCACTCCGGGGCCCCCGGGACCTCAACCAAAAGCACAAACACGTCCTAAAACCTCATTCAAACTTGTTCCAATCGTCAAAACACCTCAAACAACACTAAATCTATCAATTCACGTCGAATTCAAGCCTAAGTTTCCTAAAAACTTCCGAAACACGCTTTTGATAAAAAAACCAACCAAACCACATCCAAATGACCTGAAATTTTGCACACACATCCCAAATCACACAACGAAGCTACAACAACTCTCGGAATCCCATTCCGACCCTCGGATCAAAATCTCACCTATCAACCGGAATTTGCCAAAATACTAACTTCGCCAATTCAAGCCTAATTCTACACCGGACCTCCAAAACCAATTCCGATCACACTCCCAAGTCATAAATCATCTCCCGAAGCTAACCTAACTATCGAAACTCGCATACGAGCCCTCAAACACATAAGTCAACATCCGGTTGACTTTTCCAACTTAAACCTTCTTAAAAGAGACTAAGTGTCTCATTTCTTACCAAAACCACTCCGAACGCAAACTATTCAGCTTGACCACATAAAACACGAATAACGAAGCATAAAGAAGCAGAAATGGGGGAAACGGAGCGGTAACTCATGATACGACTGGCCGGGTCGTCACAGAGACCAACTTTGGTTGCTAATTATACATAAATTTAAACTAGCGACCAAAGTTGGTCGCCAAATTTAAATCAGATTTATTTATATTTTATATAATATTTAAAATAATAATATAATTGGTAAACGTTAGAACTGGGTCCCAGATTAGCGACCAAAGTTGGTCTCCATTTCTTTAAGCGACCAACTTTGGTCGCTAACTTTGAATTATATTTATTTATATTTTATAAATTTTTTTACATAAATATATAATTATTAAAATTTTATAACTGGGTCCCATTTTAGCGACCAAAGTTGGTCTCTAACTTCTTACCCTTTATTTAGCGACCAACGTTGGTCGCTAATTTTAAATTATATATATTTATATTTTATAATTTTTTTTAAAAATAATAATATAATTATTAAAATTTTATAGGTGGGTCCCATTTTAGCGACCAAAGATGGTCGCTAATCTCAGTTTACCTTTGACCAAGCAAGTTTGACTAGTCCGGTCAACATTTTGACGAAATTTGCGACCAAGTAGCGACCAACCTTGATCGCTAATATATTTCAAATATTTATTTTATTATTTTCGCTTTTTGTGACTGACCAACTTTGGTCGCTTTTTTTTGGTCGCTTTTTTCCGAAATTCTAGTAGTGACACTCAAGTCTGAGAAAGGTTTTGAAGCAATGGCATCTTAAGGCAGTTTACTCCATAGCTCAGGGAGGAACCAAGAATCAGGCTTCCTCGGGTTGTGTTCTTTATGTATTATTCTGATGTAATTCAGTATTTCTGGTTGTAATAATTTGTAATGAACAACGGGGATGACTAGTGAAAAAGAGTGGGTAATTATGCATGTCAAGGGTAAAAAATATGCCTATAGGACTACTTTTAATTCTGCATATCCAAATTGCGTTTAGAAACCATGTCTATAGGATATTTCAATTCTGCATATTCAAATTGCACTTAGAAAGCATGCCTATAGGACTGTTTCACATCCTTTGTGTTCAATTCTGCACCTTAGACACCATGTCTATAGAGATTTATTTATTTAAAATCTGGCATGTTCAACTTCACACCTAGATAACCTACCTATAGGACTTCATTTTGAATTATGCACGCTTGATGCCACTTAGACATCGTGTTCTAGGATTTAAACGGCTATAAATTAGTACATGTTCAAAATTAAAATCAATACACTAGATTTTAAAACCAGCAATAATGGATCCTATCATCTGCAAAAAATTGAAACTAGTCTAATTTAAATCAGTCTATTCTGAACCAGTGCTTAAGTAACTTAATCTCTCCTTGTTAACACGATTTAGCAAGCATGTCTATAGGATTTCAAACCATTCGTTTTAAGTTGTGACCACGCTCAGAATCAGTAATAGATGCATGTCCCTAAGAGTTTCCCTAAACACTTAGGCAAGCCTCAGGCAGTAATAAAACTAAACTCGCTTCCTTTATTTGTTTAAGTGCTACAACCAACATGCAGGCCTGATTCGTGCTTCCTAACTGAGTCATGTAATAGACCAAGCCTGCTGTAACAACAATGATCTTTTCCCTCAAGTATTTTTAGAATCAGACCTTACTTGTTTGTTTAAGTCATGCTATTGGATTATTTTGTTTGAGGAGGTATACTTGAGCCTTATGTGTTTTTGTGCTTCCCCCTTGAATGCACAGTCTTTTATATGTTTTGTATGTCGCCTTAGATATTTTCCTTTGAAACTTCAAGTCAGCCTAATATCCCTCCCTTTTAGGATTAGTAGTCCTAAGTGCCTCCGGGACTGATAGGAATGGGACGGGTAATAGCATGCAATAGCAATCGAGACCAATCCGCGCTTTAATACCTTAACGGGTTGGAAGGGTAGATATGGATATGATGACCGGTGCGCTAATACCACATGAGCCCCTCTTTTGAGGAGTGATTACCGGGTATTTCATTGATGTGATCCATATTATGAATAAACCTAGGATCCCCTTTCCCTTTCTTTCTTTGTCTCAAAAAATATTTTGACTTCTTTTCAAAAATCAGCCTTTTAATAATTGCTCTTTCATACTTTGTTTACTTCGAAGCATTTGTGTATTATATCCCCTCTTACTTGAGCCTTATCTGCTTACATGTTAATTGCACCAAATTCACAAAGAACTATCTGGCCGGGAACCACACTAGTGGATCCTGAGGGGTGTCTAACACCTTCCCCTTGGGATAATTTCAAGCCCTTACCCTTTCTCTGGTTATCAAAAGCATAGTTTTAGTAAGGTGTCCTAATGCACCATAAAACATTAGGTGGCGACTCTTCAAAAATGCAAAACCCAGTTCCCAAAAGGAACGAGTTGCCCCATACCCAAAAATATCATAAACCCGATTCTCCCGCGGCGAGGAGGGAAAAAAGGGGGCGCGACTCTCTTCCCCTGAGTTCTAGGGGTGTTGTAGTTTAGTTTCTTGCTTTCTTTTACCTTTGTTGTTTTCTTTTCATATTTTTGTACTTGTGATACTTGGCACATTTTGATATATAAGAGTGCTTTTCATTTAAGCATTGCGTAAAGTTTGCTTCTTCTTCTTTTTTTGCGTCGAATTATGCAAGTCTATTGGTGTATTTTTCCTCGATAGCATTTGGGTTCCGGGCATAAACTCTTCCAGGACCAACCCTTTATTGTGAGGGTTTCATAAGAGAGGACCCTCTTATGTTTACGATGCTCTTGAAGAGGACATCTCCTGTTCATTCCGGCACTATCATTTGAAGTACTTGATTAACTTTCAAATGATAAAATTAATTCATCGTTTGGACAAGAAACAAGATAAAAATAAAAGGACTTTATTTTATTCCTTTAATCTTCAAAAGTACATAAGCATTCGTTTTGCTGAAAGTGAAATTTTCATTACTTGTGGCTAATTTGTACAACTTGTTTCTATGGGGCTGGTTGAGTAGTCCCCGATCCCGATGAGACATTTTTGTTCACTAATTTTGTAGTCCCAATTTCTATGGCAATTAGGTTGTCGTATTGGATCATTGAAAGTCTTGCACTTTTGAGGATTACACTAGTGAATGGTTTGATAATCTGTGGTCCGATAGCAGGCTTCATTTCCCGCTAGGAACTTTGCTATCGAACCAAATATTATCTAACCATCCCCTAATGGCTTGTAGGGAAGGAGAACTTGTGAACGGTCGAATAGCCTTTGGCCTGATAGCAAGCTTTGTTAGGAACTTTACTATCGAGCCAAAGACTATCTAACCATCCCGCAGTGGTTTGTCGTTTCTATGCCTTATCATTTAAAGGTCTTATTTTTGCTGATGGTGTTTCCTTCTTAGCATGTTTTTCCATTGCTGCCTCATTAAAAACCTTGCCAGGAAAACCCAATTAGGACAAAAATTGGACGAAGGGCAAAAGAGTGCAGCACATACTTTCAGTGTAAGCAGTGCTCATCAGCAATAATACCTTTTGAGGTGTGTCACATTCTAATTGCTTGGCAACTTTACTCCATCTTGGCTTTCCAGTTTATATGATTATTTGAGGATGAAAGCTAAAACTCGGTAGGGCCTTCCGACGTCGGACTCAGCCTCCCTACGTTGAGCTCTCGGGTGTTTTGAGTCATTTTTCTTAAAACCAAGTCTCCCACTTTGAAATAATAGATATTGGATCTTCGATTATAGTATCTTTCCATTCTTTTTTCCGGGCCACCATCCTCATGTGTGCCAAGTCCTTGCGTTCGTCGAGAAGCTCAAATTTGACTAGGAATGCTTCGTTGTTTGTTTCTTCGTCCACTCGAAAGTATCTCATGGTAGGTTCTCCCACTTCCATCGGGATCAGAGCTTTTGCTCCGTATACGAGAGAGAAAGTTGTCTCTCCGTGCTTGTCTTGGTCGTTGTCCAGTACGCCCATAGCACTCCCGGTAACTCCCCAAGCCACTTACCTTTGGCTGCTTCCAATCTCTTCTTGAGGTTTTAAATAATCACCTTGTTCGTCGACTCCGCTTGGCCATTTGCACTCATATGGTATGGTGAAGATGTGATTCTTTTGATTTTCAAGTCCTCAAGGAGTTTTGTGACCTTTGCGCCTATGAATTATGGCCTATTGTCGCAGGCTATCTCCTTCGATATTCCGAACCTGCAAAATGTTCTCCTACATGAAATTGACCACTTCGCGCTAGCCTATGTTCTATGAAGGACCTACTTCAATCCACTTAGAGAAGTAATTAGTTAAAATAAAAAGAAACCTTACCTTACCGGGGAGCCGGCAGCAGCGGACCGATTATGTCCATCCCCCATTTCATGAATGACCATGGCGATAATACTTAGTGCAATAGCTCATCCGGTCGGTGTACTTACGGTGCATGGTGTTGACACTTGTCATATTTCTAAACGAACGTTTTAGCTTCTTGTTCCATCTGGGGCCAGTAGTATCCTGCCCTAACTAACTTTAACACTAATGAGTCCGCACCTGAGTTATTTCCACAATTTCATTCGTGAACTTCTCACATGATGTAATTAGCCTTAGAGGCTCCTAAGCACCGGGCCAACGTGCCTTGGAACGACCTTTTATATAACTGACCTCCCCAGAAGTTGAAGCGAGCTTCTTTGGTGCAGAGTGCCCAGGATGCCTTCGGGTCCTCGTACAGTTTGTCGGGCTCAAGGTAGTAGATAATTTTATTTCTCCAGTCCCATAGCAAGTTGGTTGTTTTACTTCATAATAACTGTCCACATCCAATACCGAGTGCATTTAGCTGTATGACCGTACTGGAATATGATCCCTTTATTTCTATGGACTTGCCCAGATTGGCCAGTACATCTGCTTCTGCATTTTCTTCTCTTGGGATATGGGTGATTTACCATTCCTTGAACCGTGTGAGTAGAGTTTGAAATTTCACCACATATTGCTACATGTGTTCCTCTTTGGTATCAAAGATTCCGCATACCTGATTACCAGTAGTTGGGAATCGCATTTGATTTCAATGACCTCGCAGTCTAGTCCCCAGGCCAGTTCAAGTCCAGCGATCAAAGCCTCATATTCGGCTTCATTATTAGTCAAAGGAACAACTTTTATGGACTACCTCAAGGTTTCTCCCGAGGGCGTAGTTAAGACTACCTCGAGCCCAAACCCTTTCACGTTGGAAGCTCCATCCGTGAATAAGGTCCAAACTCCTAATGTCAATTACGACACCATCACTGCTTCTTTAGTGGCAAAAGGGAGCAGTCCGGGACTGAAATCAGACACAAAGTTGGCCAAAACTTGTGATTTGATCGCAGTCTTGGGCTTATACTCGATATCAAATTTACTCACTTCGACTACCTGCTTGGCCAGTCGGCCTGACAATTCAGGTTTGTGAAGGATATTCCGCAAGGAAAAAGTTGTCACCACGGCTATCGGGTGGCATTGAAAGTAAGGCCTAAGCTTTCAAGCTGCAACTACAAGAACTAAGGCCAATTTTCGAGGTGCGGGTAATACGTTTCCACTCCCGTTAAAGTTTTTCTAATAGGAGATTGCGTGCCTTCGTCTTCCCAGACTAGAACGGTACTTATCGCTACCTCCGATACCGCTAAATAAATTAGCAAATGTTCACCTTTCTCCAGTTTTGATAGTAATGGAGGGCTTATAAATACCTTTTCAGATCTTTTAGAGCCTGTTGGCATATTAGAGTCCATTCAAAGTTGTTCTTCTTCTTCAGAAGTGAGAAGAAGTGATGATATTTTTTCGAGGACTATGAAATGAACCTGCTTAAGGCCGCGGGGCTTCTGGTTAAGCTTTGGACTTTTTTCACATTTGTCAGCTGGTATGGAGTGTCTTCGATGGCTTTAATCTTGTCGGTGTTGACTTCAATCCCCCTTTGTGACACTAGGAAACCCAAAAATTTCCCGGAAATGACTCCGAATGCATATTTTTCGGGATTAAGCTTCATGTTGTGCTTCCTTAGGATGTCAGAGGTTTCTTGGAGGTGTTTCAGATGGCCACCTGCGTTCAAAGACTTAACCAGCATGTCATCTATGTAAACTTCCATTATTTTTCCTATTTGCTTCTCGAACATTTTGTTCATGAACCTCTGATAAGTGGGTCCGACGTTCTTAAGCCCGAAGGGCATCACATTGTAGCAATATGTTCCAAAGTTCGTTATGAACAAAGTTTTTTCGTGATCCTCCGGGTTCATTTTGATTTGGTTGTACTCGGAATAGGCATCAAGGAAACTCATCAACTCGTACCCGGCCGTTGCATCAATTATTTGATCAATGTTTGATAATGGGAACGAGTCTTTTGGCATGCCTTATTCAAATCCTTATAATCTACGCACATGCGAAATTTATTATTCCTTTTTGGAACTACTACTACGTTAGCTAGCCATTCGGGATACTTTACTCCCGGATTGAATCGATATCAAGCAATCGAGTTACCTCTTCTTTGACAAACTTGTTTCTGACCTCGGCAATCGGGCACTTCTTTTGCCTTACCGGAGGGATGTTAGGGTCCAGTCTTTAACTTGTACATGACCACCTCTAGTGGAATACCTGTCATATATGTATGCGACCATGAAAGAAATCAACATTAGTTATAAGAAATTCTATAAAAGTTGGTGGTATGTTGATGGCACGGCCGTTATCTCATGTATCACGACCTGCCAAGAATTATATTGTAGCTCATGTCGCCATCTACCACTTCAAACAGGGTAGTTTTGCATGAACCCTTCGGTGTTCGTGGGCAGTAGGATCTTTTACTATTTTTTCTAAGAAAGAAGAATCAAACAGATTAGTATTAGATGCAAGGATCAACTCAATTACACAACCGTCTAAGCCCAACGGTGGGCGCTAAACTATTTACCCATAAAATGGTACCGTTGAATTTATAACATGGTATATAGACAAACGAATCGATTTGATCCCAAAATAATAAATAAATTAAATAAAATGCAGGACTTAGCGTTGAAATCGCGATAAGGTAGCAAATAGCTTAGTTCCAGGAGCAAGGCTTCCGAAAACATCAATAAGAATATTGATAGACAGAAAATAGAGTATTATTGAGCTTAGAATAATGTGTAGCATAAGTTTGTCAGAATTTTTCTCCCTTACCATGGGTGTTGAAGTCACTATTTATAGCTACACCTAGGGAACATGGACCTTGTAGCATTTCAGAGAATTTCACGTTGGACATTGTCATTTCTTTTTAAACGATGTAGGAATGCTATTTTGCTTAATTTTAGAAAAGTCCTATACCTTACCAATAAAGAGACCAAGCATTCTTGCGTGTAAACAAGGTATCATTATGTCTTATGACTCATTTTGTATATTTTGCCACTTTGGCTTAGCTTATGCCATGTGGCAGCCCCAAAAGACCTTTATCCACTTAATACCATAATTATCTCAATAATTAATTAATTATCCACATAATGAAGAATTATATCAAATTATTTAAAATATTACTCACTTTTAACATACTTTATATATCCTACTATCATGGTCATGTAGTACCTTATATGGCATTAGTCCTATAAATACGGGGTATTATAGCNATTTACCCATAAAATGGTACCGTTGAATTTATAACATGGTATATAGACAAACGAATCGAATTTGAATCCCAAAATAATAAAGTAAATTAATAAAATGCAGGACTTAGCGTTGAAAATCGCGATAAGGTAGCAAATAGCTTAGTTCCAGGAGCAAGGCTTCCGAAAACATCAATAAGAATATTGATAGACAGAAAATAGAGTATTATTGAGCTTAGAATAATGTGTAGCATAAGTTTGTCAGAATTTTTCTCCCTTACCATGGGTGTTGAAGTCACTATTTATAGCTACACCTAGGGAACAAGGTCTTAGGATCAAGCCCCTCTTAAATGACAATTATGGGGGCCATTGTTGAATATATAACGGCAGGCTATGAACGCCAAAATTCTCTGTAATGGATTGTGTATTTAATACTGAGTAATATTCTTCATTGAATGTCATCATGTGGCAAATATTTGTTTGTCCTCTTTAACAATGTTCCCTTCGGGGTCTGCCCGGAGCCAACCGAAGATGTTGTCCTCGGTCTTGGTTTTCACTTGCTTCGTTTTCCGTCTGTCTCTGATTCCACGTATCATTCTATTATTCGAGTATTTAATATGAACCAATTTTACTCTATACATCTTGAAAGTCGTTACTTGTGTTTATGATCTTACAAGTTCGTTGAAGTCATAAATTTCCAAAAGCATTAGTTGAAATTATCCCTGTTTACTAGACGGGCTGGTCCGGGCTGGACACGAAAAAAACAACCCGTCCGGTTAGTGCGGCAAGCTGGCTTACCGAGCCGCTAGCGGGTTAGGAATTTTCGGGTTAATTTGGGCCCGTCCACATTCAGGCTTAGCAAGGTTCAGGCTTAGCAAGGTTGAGGCTTAGCAGGTGCGTACCGGCCGAGTTTTTTTTTTTAGTGCATTATGTCTTCCTTACTCAATGTAATTAATACTTATCATTTATACCATAATCTTCTTGAAGTTTCTCATAATACACATTTAAATTTTTTGATGAACTTTCAGAAATATGTGTAAAGCTACAAGAAGAACCAGTACCACCTCTTGATCTTTAGGATTTTTACTCTTACTACTACCACCCTAACTAGTACACATTTTTTTGGCTTCTCTAAATGTATCCATTATGTAAATTAATTTAAAAAACTAAATTAATAATTCTAAATAATAAAATAAAAATAAACGTCAAAGAAGAGAAAGAGATGGAACGATTTTACCGGGAGTCCGGATGCCGCACTAAATTTGATATCACACTTCAATTGATGTTTGATGATATTGATACCACATTTCACTTGAATACTTGATATTTGATCATTATAATTTTGTAGTGGATAACGTAAATATTTGATGGAACTTGAAATAATAAGTAATTGAGAACTTGAAAGCAATAAGCAATATTATCAAGAGAGAATTGAAAGAGAATTAGAGTAGTAAGAGAGCAAATTTTGAGGAAAAATGAAGAAGATGGGGACTATCTATATTTTTTAAAAGGTTAAAAATGTAATTTATCAATTATTAGGGATGGGGGCTATTTTCTTAAGGGGTAAGCTGAAATGGCCAAAAATGCAAAAACTGGTTGTTGCCCAACGCCCAACGGTCATTCTTTAAATTGACCGTTGGCAACGGTCAAAAAATAATTTACATAACGGTAACCGGGCTGGACGTGAGTTGCCGGGCTTACCGGGTTTCGGGGCACCGGTTACCAAAAAAGGCCCGCCCCCGTCTGGCTAAACCCCTAACCTTCCTCAACCCGTCCCACCCTCCTAACGGACCGGGCTGACCCGGGCTGAACCGGGTCAAACTGGGTTGGAAGTGGGCTGTCCGACCCGTTTAACAGGTTTAGTTGAAATTGAGTAATATTTAATCAAACGGGATGATTTCGCATTCCCCAATGATTTTACATTATTAGGTTTACTACTGCTGATCAGGAATTCAAATATCATTGTCCAACATCGAGCCTATTTGGCCAAATTTTAAAATCTGCTATTTTAGAAAGTATTTTTAGAAAAAAACTTTTGCAGAAAAGTGATTTGTGTTGGCTAATCAATTAGAAACACTTTAGAGCATCAATTTATATTTGATCAAGATTTCAAAAAGTATTTTTGAATAAATTACGAACAAGGACGTGAAAATATTTACTATTAAATTATACATATTATAAGTAAATTAATTATTTTAAATATTCCTTTCGTTTCAATTTATGTGAACCATTTTGGAGTTCATGCGTCAAACTGACTAGCTGTAGATGTGAATTTCAGACATAAAATTTTAAATATTTTAAAATAAATGTTCTATATTTAGAAACAAAATAAAAATTATTATAAGTCATAATAGTTAACGAGTCAAAATATTCAAAAAAATATCACTAAAAAACATTGTCAAAAAAAAATCTTAATTGACTCCCGAAATAGTAATATGTTCACATAAATTAAAACGGAGGGAGTATTTATTATGAAAAAACATAATCAAGTTTTTCATTTTTATTTAAGTAAAATACGGAAAACAAATTGTAAAGTGCTTTATTCCTTCAAGATGATTCAAATATATTAACAGATCATTCAAGAAATATAAAAATTTCACTTCAGAAATCACTATATATTATAAGAGTAAAATAACGTAAATATTATATTAAATTAAGTAGGGTTATTTTGGTATAAAAATATTTTTGCTAAGGGTGCTTTTGCCACGAAGAAAATTAAAAACAGTTTCTGCTTCTACTTTCATAGAGAAGATATATTCTTTTCAGCTTGTAAGATATTTTCTTTTTTAATTAAAAATATTTTTTTCTCCTAAAAACTTAGCTAAACATATCAACTTCATTAAGTAAGCACTTTTTGAAAAAACAAAATTACTGTGACGCACCAAAAGCTTGGCTAAATAGGCTATTGGTTAAACAAAATGATTTGACATTCCGAAATGATTTTACATTACTAGGTTAACTATAGCGGATCAAGAATTCAAAATTTCAAATATTGTCCAATAGTGATTGGATTTTTCTTTAGAGAAGGCACATACAAACAATTCTATGATGCACTCATTACTTAGGTGAAACTATTGTTGCTCAAGGATGAAAATATTGTCCGAAAGTAAATGGAATTGGTGTTGCAAAAGACAGATATGAACAATTCTTCAATGCACTCTTCCTCTGTCAAGATTCCTATATAATGTGCATATACGAACCCTCTGTTACATACACAAATTTACAGAATATCCATCATTTGGCATACCAAATAGTATTCATGAGTAAAAAAATCATACTAGCCATCTTTGTCGTCCTCCTTTGTGTTGCTACGACCATAGCCCATCGTCAAAGTGGCATTAATCATCGTAACAGTGGCATTAATAATGAGGCTTCCAAAATTATTACAGATCTTTATGGTAATAGTATAAAAATTTCTACCACGAGTCAATATCGTGTAGGTCCTAAGCACAAGGCGGCTATCAGGAGGCTCATCCGAAACCTAAAACATCACTAGTTGGAGCACACAGAATTGCAAGAAGTCTTTGAAGACGTGTACGCTTTAAAAGCCTCAAGTTTTAGTACTGTGTTTTGATTGTGTTAAATTAAATTTCTAATAAGATTGTCTATGAATAATTGTCATGTTTCAAATTTCGAACCGTGCTATCTGCTAACATTGATTGTACACGGTTATGTTGTATCTCAAGATGTGTATTGTATGGGCTAAAATTGATCAACGACAGGTGGATGAAAGACGAGATGACACGTGAAACTGAAGACAGGTAAGATATGAATCAATAACTAGTTGGCACCAGATACAAACATGGGACGGGTGTTGAATAAGTTCCGAAGGCATTGAAATCGAGAACGAAAATTTGAAAGAAAGACATCGGTTGGAAAATGATACGACCCAAAATCTCATCTTAGGAATCGTGATGGCACCTAGTCTCTAAGACTTAATAAGCCTAAAACATGAAGAGATGTAACAAAGATAATCAACTTAACTATATAATAATTAAACTGATAAATAAAATAATGTAACTAAAACTGAAAAATAGTTATAAAATCGTCAAAACCGGTAGTACAGAATCATATTCTACTGAAATGCACTAAAATCTCTAAATAAAATACTGCTTTGAAATGGAGATAAACGACAAGCGGGTATACCTTGAAGTATCCAGTCGCACGGACACAACTCTAAAAAATAACGCGGTCTGAAGTACCTGGATCTGTACAAAAATGTGCAGAAGTATAGCATGAGTACACTACATCGGTACCTAGTAAGTATCAAGACTAACCTCGGTGGAGTAGTGATGAAGTAAGTTAAGACACCCGCTAGACAATAACTTGTGTAAGCATATAATTCTAAAGCTAACAATGAAAAGAACATCAATATAAGGCTGATAACGGAGTAATGAAAACATCAAATGGCCACAAGAAATAAACAGGTGCTAAAACGGCAAGGTGATCAAAACACAGTTACAATATGAATGAACCAATTAGAGAAAATCAGATGACAATTCAAGTAATCAAGTCTTTCCAATACATGATACACAACAAGAATCACTCTGAGACACCACATCCCTTGATAACAAATCATAGGCCATAATCACGAATCTGGCACACATGGCACCTCGTGCCCACATTATCAATCACTTTCGCACGGCAAAGTCTACGTGCTATGCCAAATAAAATGTTCGAGAGATTTACTTCAATACAATAAGGCATAAGAAAAATCTTGAATAAAATAAAGCGTCAAATGAGATAATGAGTTCATTTTAGAAATAGAGTATCAATAGAGCAAAGCGTAAAATAAAGTCAATTTATACATAATAGGGTATCAAATGAGTTTAGTTTAGTATTCGATAAGGTAAAATAAAATACGTTTTTAAATAAAGAAAAGCATCCGAATTAAATAAAGAATTGGTTAAATTAAAGCGTGATAACAATTTTGAGTATAGTAAAACATCAAATGGTAATGAGTTTAATTTGAGAATCAATTAAAGTAAATACGATAACCATTTAAAATTAGTAAAATACCTAGTGAGATGACGAGTTTTATCTTAAGAGTCACATAAAATAAAGCATGTTAATAATTCTTTTGTTTAAAATCCGTTCTGTTACCAACAACTCAATAGAATATGAGGTAATGACTCCTCGCAAGTTCATCTTGACAATCAATTCACCAAGTAACAACGGAGGCACAGATTGGCACATTAAACTAAATAGCAAATCATGTAGAATGCATGACTCACACAAGAAGTCACAATCGTTCCAACACAAAAATAACAACGGATAACCAAATACAATCAAAATACAAGTGAAAGGATTTAAAGAAAAACAATAACCGTTCAATTAACAAGCCGTTCCAACATAGAATGTACAATGAGAATCACAGCCGAGGTACTACACATCATAATCACATTTCACAAGTCATAATCATAATCTTTCTTATATCGTCACGTGAGCGTTGCATTTATATTTTTAAAAATATTTTTTCCAAAATAGCTAGACATGCTTTAGCCCCCTTATCCCATCGCGTGGCTTCAAGTAATTCTCTTACTAGCAACACGCGTATAAATCCCACCTTATATCGTGGCATGCACATCAACCCATATTCTTATATCATCGCATGCGCATCAATATCACAACACAATAATCAACCTGCACCACACGTGCTCATATGCCACAACATTGCCAAAAAGCAACAATACCCAACATATAGCCCACGGCTTAACTACAATGCGTACAAGAATCTCAATAATAATAAAACGAATGAGAGACACTCAACATGGAAAGATATCTCAATAATCAACAACTTCAACCTATGTATTAATATCTTTCACATCAACTTCAATAACTCAAACCGAAGATATTCCCATGAAATGGCAGCTTCCAATTCAAGTGCATAATATAAGCTTAACAATAAAAGAGATAACATGAAATAGCAATTACGTCTATGTGCATGAGAATAACTCAATAAAGAAGAGATATAATGTAGTAATAATTTCAAATAAGAATAACTCAACAATAAAATAGGTAACAACTTCAAATAAAGCATATAAGAGTAAACTTGACGAATAAACGATGAAACATGTGCTAACAATTTCAAATAAAGCATCTAAGAGTAAATTTAACAATGAAAGATATAACATGATATGACAATTGCAATTAATGCATGAAAGAAGCCTAAGAATCTAAAACGATCAAATACCACATATAAGCCCTTGTACACACTCGTCACCTCGTATACACATCTTTCACATAATTCAGATAATACAATTAACCAAATCCAAAGAGGTAGTTCCCTCACACAAAATTAGGCAAGACACTTACCTCAGTTAGGCCTAATCAACACCCAAAAAAATAGTTTTTCCTTTAAAATTCGCCTTCGCACGGCTCAAATCTAACCAAAATGACTTAATATCATCAAACAATGCAATAGAAACCACTTTCAATTAATAATCAACTTTTTATTTTTCAAAACATAGTCAAAAATTCCTAAATTTTCCCTTCAAATCTCATGATTTTGATGTTAAATCTTATTATAATCACGTAATATAATTAAAAATTGATCAAAATTACTTACCCAATAGTTTGGTATGAAAGTATCTCCCCAAAATTGCCTTCCACCGAGTATACGGTTCAAAATATGATAAAATGAAGCTAAGTCCCGAAATACTCAGCAATAAACAAGCTGCAGATATCGCATTTGCAACATGGGATACGCAAATGCAAACATCTCAAAAATGATCACAAAAGCGGCCACTGATAAATCTCTGAAGAAGTTGCAAAGCAACTAAAATTTCGCAAAAACGAACCTGGCAGATACCATAAATGCGAGAAAAGGTCGCAAATGCGGTCTTTCCGGCCCCCATCTCCTATCGCAAATGCGATCTATAAGTTCGCAAATGCGAAAATAACAGTTCCAGCCCATCCTCACAAATTCAGAGCCCTCCTCGCAAATGCGAGGTTTGCAAATGCGAACTAAATCTCGCATATGCGTGACTTGAAGCACTAGACCAAAAATCAGGAAAACTGAAACTCTTTCAAACACTCTACGCGTCCAAAACTCACCCGAGACCCCGGGGTTCTAATCCAAATATCCATACAAGTATAAGAACATCATATAGACTCGCTCGCGCGATCAAAACACCAAAATAACATCTAGAACCACGAATCGAACATCTAAACGTATGGAATTCACAAGAAAACTCAAGAACCTCCCCGAATCATATAAAACCAATTCCAAATTATACCAAATTTTGTAGTCAAGTTCTAAATGACAAAAATGGACCTATTCCAAGTCCCGAAACTAGAATCCGAACCCGATAGTGATAAATTCAAACCATGATCAAGCTTAGAAAAATTCTAAACCTTTAAATTGCCAACTTTCGGCATAACAATCCAAAATCACCATCTGGACCTAACAGAACCATCAAAACTCCGATCTGAGATCAAACACGCAAAAAGTCAAACTTGGTTAACTCTTCGAACTTAAAGCTTCTAAAATAAAAATTAATTTTCCAAATCAATCTCGAATTGCTCGAAAACCGAAACTAACCATGCACGCAAGTCAATATACTTAATATAAAGCTACCCGAGATCTTAAACCACCGAACAGAGTGTAAATGCTCAAAACGAACAGTCGGATCGTTACAGAAAAGACAACATTCAATGAGCAGTCGTTACAAAAAAAATTTATATTAATGTTCAACCGCATGCAGCCATCAATAGAGGTTTTATTCTCATTCAAGACGAACTTGATTTGCACTCTTCCTCAGTCAATATTCCTATATAATGTGCATATACGACCCCTCTGTTACAAATATAAATTTACAGAATATCCATCATTTGACATACCAAGTAGTCTTCATGAGTAAAAAAATCATACTAGCCATTTTTGTCGTCCTCCTTTGTGTTGCTATTACCACAGCCCATCGTCAAAGTGGCATTAATCATCGTAACAATGGCATTAATGAGGCTTCCAAACTTATTACGGATCGTTGTGGTAATATTATAAAAACTTCTACCACAAATGAATATCGTGTAGGTCCTAAGCACAAAGCAGCTATTAGAAGGCTCATCTGAAACCTAAAACATCACTAGTTTGAGCACACAGAAGTTGCAAGAAGTCTTTGAATACTTGTATGCTTTAAAAGCCTCAAGTTTAGTATTGTGTTTTGGTTGTGTTAAATTAAATTTCTAATAAGATTGTCTATGAATAATTGCCATGTTTCAAATTTCGAACTCGTGCTATCTGCTAACATTGATTGCACAGGGTTATGTTGTATCTCAGGGTGTGTATTGTATGGAGTAAAATTGATCAGCGACAGGTGGATGAACGGCGGGATGACACGTGGAACTGAATACTAGTAAGATATGAATAAGTAAATAGTTGGCACCAGATACAAATATGTGATCGGTGTTGAATAAGTTCCGAAGGCTTTGGAACCGAAAACCAAGATTTGAAACGAAGACATTGGTTGGAAAAGACAGCATTTAATGAACAACTGTTACAAAGGATATATGTATTAATATTCAACTGCTATGCAACCATCAATAGGGGTTTTATTCTCATTTAAGAAGAGCTTCATTTGGGGATCTTGTTTTCCGAATAGAGCTATAAATAGGAGAATTTGTATCCACTGTAGGACATGAAATATTTTTTACGCAAAAGCTAAAATCAGCTCTTATTCTATCAAATTGTTCTCTTTCTTTTGTTCTAAACATTTTTCTTGTTACTACTATTGGAGAAGCTAAATTCACAACCAGACTTGTATTTCCTTTAAGTTATTTTGATAATCTTATTTCTGTTCAAATTTATTTCATACTCTTGGATCAAATTAATTTACTTGTCTATAAACTACGTTATAAATTCAACTATACCATTTTACCGGTAAACAGTTTAGAACCCACCGTGGGGCATAGACAATTGTGTAATTACTTTGATCCATTCATTTGTTCTAACATAGTTTGATTCAGTTCTTTAGTAAAAGATAACTCAAATATAGCGTCTAACGATGTGAACAATTCTTACAACGTTAGAACACACAACGAGCATGAGGATGCGTTCTAGCATAATGATTCAACTAGTGAAACTCGCAACCAATGAGATGAAACAACTCCAGTTCGGAAGAACATGTTGTTCAAACGATCAAATTTTGGGGGAGTAACAAAGGAAAATTATGAAGCATCTCTCAAAAAAATATCGGGTAATGACGGAGTTGAAGCAGGCACTTTCAGTTGCTTCCAATAACCCTAATGGGGGAACATGAGTTCCTCCCAGCATGCCAGGAAATCAAGCAGTGCAAAGAACCGGTAACGTAGCTCCGAGGGAGGAATTCAATTTTAATTAAAATGAAGCAGGTGGTGCAGGTAGCGGATCCGGGAACAACAACAACGCTAAGATCCTTTCAAAATCGAGCTTATGAGATTCATGAGGGAAATGAATGACAAATGGACCAAAATGCTAAAGAATTCCCTGCTCGGATGGATCAGATCCTGGGAGGACAAACGGTGTTAAAGGGACCAGATTTAAAGAAATATATGCAGTTGTTGTTCAAACCAAGTGCGGGAAAAGCTTCAAGATGCCTGATATACCAAAGTATGATGGGACATTGGATCCACAAGAACATATCACAACTTACACTACGGCTGTGGAGGGAAATGACTTTGTCTCGCACGAGATCGAATTTTTCTTGTTGAAGAATTTTGGCAAAACCCTAACGAAGGGTGCTTTAACTTGGTATTTTCTTTTACTTGAGCATTTCATTGATTCTTTTGAAATGCTTGCAGATTCTTTTATTAAAGCTCATGTTGGGGAAAGAAAAGTCCAAGCTAGAAAAATAGACATATTCAGAATCACTCAATGAGAGTCTGAGTTACTACGAGAGTTCATAATTCAATTTCAGAAGGAGAGAATGTTGTTGCTGGCAGTACCGGACGAGTAGGCAACTGTAGTGTTCACAAAAGGTCTCAATCCATAAAGTTTTGATGCCTCCAGGAAATTGAAGGAAAGCCTGTTGGAATTTCACGCAACTATTTGGGCAGACGTCCATAATTGTTATCAATCAAAAATTAGTATTGAAGATGATCAATTGAGTACTTCGGTTTCGTCCAAGGGTCGTAATTGTGTCGGAATCAGGAGAAGTCTAAACTAATTTTGATGCAGATCGAAGGTCTTCCAGAAGTTGCTTTCAGCCTTACAAAAAGGTTGATGGGCGTGGAAATAAAGGATTCCAGTAATCAGACAGGTTTGCTTCCGATAGAAGGGAGAATCATGGTCGGAGTAGTAGGGCTTTATAGGAGAAGGAACCATCGGGGTCCTGAGATTCAGCATACCCCCGGTTATCCGAATACAACTTTAACATCAACTTAGTAGAATTGGTGTCGACTATGAGGAATATTAAGGAGAATAGATTCCTGAAACCTATTCCATCGGATCCTAGTCAAAGGGATCCTAATCTATGGTGTGAGTTCCATGGAACGCATAGTCATAGGACTGGGGACTATCGGCATCTTCATGAAGAGGTTTAGCTTTATTGAAGAATGGTTACCTTAGAGAATTTCTAAGTGATCGGGCCAAAAGTAATTATGGGAAAAATCAAGACGCTGGGGAGCTAGCCAAACCGGTTGCAGGGTCACCTCGCTTGACGATAAACATGATCTTTGGTGGTGATGAAGTAAATGGGGTGACATTTTCAGCAGTAAAGAAAACAAAGATATCGGTAACTCATGGTAGGAGGATCCGAGAAGTTTCAGAAGATGATGAAATCACCTTCACGGAAGAAGATGTTGATGGCCTCCTTCTATTACATAACAATATTCTGGTAATATCCCTTAATGTATTAGCTTTTAGAATTAAATGTGTGTTGGTTGATCCAGGTAGTTCAGCCAATATCGTTCAATGGAGAGGTTTGGAACAATCAAAGTTAGCCAGAAACATAGTTCCGACAACAAAGCTTCTGGTCGGGTTCAATCTAACAAGTGTAACGACCCGGGGAGAGATTTTACTACCCACGCAGCCGAAGGCGTAAAAAACACCACTTCATTTGAAGTGGTAGATGGCAACATGGGATACAACGTGATCCTTGGAAGATCGTGGATTCATGAAATGAAGGTTGTGCCATTGACTTATCATCAACTTTTGAAATTTACCACACCGGAAGGGGATAAACCGGTTAGAGATCAACCAGTTGCAAGATAAATGAATGCAGTTACCTTGTCCAGTAGCAAGGCAAAAGAAACAAGCAAATAGCAACTACAGGATTTGGTTCCCTCTTCCATCACGATTGAAGATAATGGAGAAGAGGATCATCAGATTTCTATCAGGTACCGGAGGAAACCGATGCAACCAAGTCGACCGGAGAGGAGCTCGAACAAGTCGCCTTATTCACGGAATTCTTAGAAAGTAAGTTCCACTTAGGAACGGGGTTGAGCCCCGAACTAAGACTTAAAATTTTTTATTTTCTTAAAGCTAACATCGACTATTTTGCGTGGTCTCATTCAGATATGATAGGTATTCTATTGGAAGTAGTTGTCCACAAGCTAAGTTTGGATCCTAACTTCCCTCTGATAAGTCAGAAGAAACGACCGATAGCAGAGGTCAGAAATAGGTTTGCCAAAGAAGAGGTAACTTGGTTAATAGACATAGGTTCCATTCGAGAGGTATATTATCTTGATTGGTTAGGTAACGTAGTGATTGTACCTAAAAAGAACAATAAATTTAGAATGTATGTAGATTATAAATACTTAAATAAGGCATGCCCTAAAGACTCTTTCCCGTTGCAGAACATTGATCAAATGATTGATGTTAGGCCGGGCATGAGTAATTGAGTGCTCTTGACGCGTATTTCGGGTATCAACAAAATAGGATGCACCCGGAAGATCAAGAAAAAAAACCTCTTTTATCACAAATTTTGGCACATACTGCTATAATGTGATGCCTTCTGGGCTTAAGAATGCCGGAGCCACTTACCAAAGGCTCGTTGATAAAATATTTGAACAATAAATTGGTAAGACAATAGAGGTTTATATTGATTATATCTTGGTTAAGTCTCTTAATGCAGGAGACCATTTGGCTTATCTACAAGATACATTTGATATTATGAGAAAATACAACATGAAGCTCAACCCGAAAAAATGCACTTTTGGGGTTGGCTCCGAAACGTTTCTAGGGTTTTTCGTTTCTCAAAGAGGAATCGAAGTAAACCCTGATAAGATAAATGCCATTGAGGATATGTCGGACCATTGACAAGTGTGAAGGAAGGACAAAGGTTGACCGCAAGGTTGTCGGCCCTAAGTGTCACGACTCAAAGACCACTATAGGTTGTGATGGCGCCCAACATCAACGTTAGGCAAGCGAACGTTGAACTATCAAATTAATTATTCGTTTTATTGCTTTTGAAATCATGAATTTTTATTTAATAAAGAAACTAAGTATAAAAGATCATGGTAATATAACGCATAAATAAGACATAAAACTGAAATGGTAATAATGTTAGGCAAAAACCATAAACATCTACTAAAGCGTCCCAAAACCAAGTGTCACAAGTGCATGAGCATGTATTAGGAAGCACGATACTAATACAATATTTGTCTGGAATGTAAAAATAGACAAGTAAACATAAATAAACATGATGGAGACTCCGTGTGCTGTGGATTCGTAGCATGGAATGAATCTCACCGTAAAGTTCCCTCGACGGTTGCGCTCATGCGCCTGAATGACCACCAAAATACCTGCACAATCAGTGCAGAAGTGTAGCATGAGTATGTAAATCAACGCGTACCCAGTAAGTATCTAGCCTAATCCCAGATAAGTAGTGACGAGGGATCGACATCGACATTTAGGGGTCCAATAAATAAAACACTAGAATTATAAGCAGGCATGAAATACAACAGTATCAATAGAGTAAGAAACAATAACTAACATGATCCTTTAACAAAATATCAATTTAAAAACCCAAATACCACATGACATCTCAAAAAATAAGAACCATCAAGTAAATGTCAGATATCAAGTTATGAAGAAAATATCATGTAATTGCCAAGTCTCAATTAGAAGGGTAATCTCGTGGATATTCGGACTCCTAGCGATTTTATGCACAAATTATGCCGAGGTCTTACGGCCCGATCCATATTGTCTTGTACATACACTACAGAGGTCGTACGACCCGATCCATGGATGCATCTCAATATATATATATACTACCGAGGCGTTCAGCCCGATCCCCATAAAGAGAAGAAATTTATCAAATTACGGGTCACGTATTTGCAATACAAGGTGAGGGACATAAGGTAAGCATGACATTTACCATCAATCAATTATCCCTCCAAACAATTCAAGGTATTGAGGTTCGATCTCACGTGATCTCTATCATATTCAAATTATAAATTCTAAGTAATTAAGCTAACAAATTGAATTCAAGTAATACAACTATTGCATGGTAAAGTCCTAAGTCTACCCGGACATAAACATGATTCTAGCTACATAAGGACTCTCGTCACTTCGTACGTACGTAGCCCCCAACAAGTAGCACATAACAAATACAACACCTACAGGGTAGTTTCCCCCTCATGAGGTTAGACAGGAGACCTACCTTGCTATGAAATTCCATAACCGGCTCAAACGCCTCTCTAACACCTCAAACCGATGCCCATCGATCCGAAACTAGTCAAACAACGTGCAAACCAATCAAAATATACTCTAACACTCATAATTTAACAATTTATAACAATTCTCAACTCCGCTTGAAGAGTAAACAAAGTCAACCCTCGGGCCCACATGCTCGGATTCTAAAAATTTTTGAAGATATATATTACCCATAATGCCACGAACTCAAATATATAATTTACCCCTAATTCCGTGTCCAATTTCCAGGTTAAAGTCCAAATTTGTCATTTCTAGGTTTTCTTCCAAAATCTCACAATTTCTACAAATCTTCATGTTCAAATCCATATGTAATCCATTTATTTAACTCACAATGGGTGGGAATAAATTATCTCATGATAGATGATGAACATGGCTCCTCAAAATCGCACAAAAATCACCCAAGAAAGAGAAACGAGTGAAATGAGCAAAAATCCTGATTGGCCAACTTATAATCGGCCTAGGCGCCCTTTTTCGCGAACGCAAAATGTGCCTCGCGTTCGCGAAGCACACTCAGCTTCAGCTCCCAATAACTTCAACGCAAACGCGAAGCTTTACCAGGCTGCCCTTCGCGAACACTACCTTGCCTCCACAAACGCGAAAGCCAAGACTCCCAGGCCCAGCTACTCCTTCGCGAACGGGACCTGGCCATACCGAACGCGATGCACCATCTAACCAGAAACTTCGTGAACGCGATGCTCCAATCGCAAACGCAAAGCACAATGACCTCCTGCTAAAATCCTTGTTCGCAAATGCATGCTTCCTACAGTGTTCGCAAAGAACAAAACTAGAACCAGAAATTAGCTATTGCAAAACACTTCGACATGGTCTGAAACCATCCCGAAACACACCTGAGGCCCCCGAGACCCCGTCCAATCATGCCAACTAGTTCCAATACCTTATCCAAACTTGACCAAAGGCTGGAAATGCCACGAACAACATCAAAACCATGAATTGACGATCAAACTCCACTTTTTAATTTTCAGACATTCAAACTTTGTCTAACGCGTCCAATTCACACTTAAACATTCCGGAATAATGCCAAATTTTACGTACAAGTCACAAATCACAATACGAGCATATTCTAAGGCTCAAAATCCCAAACGAACATCAATAACACGAAAGTCCACTTCAAATCAAACTTAGGAAATTCTAAAACCTTAAAAAGGCCAACTTTCCACATTAAGCGCTGAAATGCTCCAGGACCATCCAATACTCAACCCGAACATACTCTCAAGTCCAAAATCATCATACAAATCTTGGAACCTTGGTAATCTCTTTCAACTTAAAGCTTCTGAATTGAGAATTATTCTTCCAAATGAGCTCCGAACTTCTCGAAAATTGAAACCAACCACACGTGCAATTCATAATACATTAAGTGAAGCTACTCAAGGCCTCAAACCACATAACGACGCACTAGAGATCAAAACGACCGGCCAGGTCATTACATTCTCCCCCACTTAAATATACATTCATCCTCGAACATGCCAAGAGTTTTTCTAGAGTTGTCCAAATCACTGTTTAACACCTCATGCACCTACCCGTGCCACCACAACCCATATGAGCACATTAGCTCAAGCCAAGCTAAAGATCTTTCCCGCTACCTTAGCCCACAAGCCTTAGAAACAAATTCCAACATACAGAATTCTTTACAAGGTCTTATTCTAACATATTTACATTGTATCAATCTCAACACGCTAAACCAAAACATGATCATGCACCCATGTTATAATCACACAATGCACCACATAATTCGTAAGCATGTAATAACATCCTCCAACCACAATAGCAGCACATTCATGAACCCGATGCATGTAATATACCTCATGACACATATAAGCCCTGTTCTAACCCTCGCAATACTGCCACGATGAAAGACATGTGTAGAAACTCATAACAACCCGCCAAATCAATAACTCATGGAGTCTCTCCGCTCGACAAGAACCATTGCCTTATTCTGAACGGATTAGCAACATTTTCGTTCCAATATACATTATATAAATCTGATTGTACTGATTTCAGGTCCAACAACCTTGTCTCACCAGTACAAGTTGCTCGGGCAAAAGCCACCTCAAACACCGTTAAAATCTCATACGACGCCATCAATGCGCCAACAAGCTACAACTTGAATATGACCAACAAGAAAAAACAAACTCTATTAAGGAACTACCCAGCCCGCATAACATTCAAATTAACCAGACAAACGCTATGAACCTATCTCAAAGGTACGAAACAAAACACACGAAATAAGTATAAGGAATCGTACTCAACATCTCATATTTGTAGTGTGTAACCCAATCTACACATCATACCCGTGGCGTCGTGCCACCCGATCCACACTTAACAATCAATAAGGAAATACCTATCGAGCCAAAATGCTCATACCCACAAAATGCCCGAATATCGACAACAAGCACGCCAAGTGCATAAACACAACCCTGGGAGATGGATAGTGTCATGCGCTACAAAAGATAATCATGACTAAGGTGCATCAAACAACCAACATCTCGAGAGCCATCTCACTCATATAATACCACAACTACACTGGGTCACAACACACGTGTAAATAATCAGTCCATCTCACAACCCACATGGCATAAGAGAGTAACATATGAATTAGACAGCAAGAGGAATAGCACCACTACGGCTGAAGACTCATCCATCAGCAATGTTATGCTGAATAAGCATACCTGATCTGGTGTAGAATATACATTCACATTAGGTCTACCAACAGACCTCAAGCCGATTCCGATCATCCCATAATGGGCCAATAACCTTCCAAAGATCCACAATGACCTTATTCATGACACATATGATCAACCGTTAAATCCAGAACAAACTTCCATCGTCCGCAACCAAAGAAATAGAGCATCTCTCAGACATAAACTCTCTAATTAGGGACAGTATCAGAATCTCCATATCTGATTTCAACCTCTACCCCTTAAATGACTAACACACCACACTTATTTGATCGTCCCGTGGGAGATAATCCCACAACCTTCTGCACCAGGTAGCAAAGGCTGCACATCTATGGTCACAAACTGTACTATTTCTGTAATGACAATCAAGAATCCACAATCAACACACAATGCACCTTCCGCAAGACACCATTCTCAGGCGACACTAAAATAGCGCCAGTATGCTCTGGACATCTGAAATTTCTCCCCAGCTCTTCCGAGCTCGTATCATTTATGTCAAAACTGGATCGCAACCTTGATCCTCATATTCAAATTTCTACATCGCTCACTGCACCTATTATGCAATTACACGAGAGTGCGAGGATCATATCATATATACTGAACCACCAATAGAATAGCCACTCCATCAGCCAAAACCCTTTCGCTTAACTCATTCTAGAAGAAGAATCGCAACACATAACCGACTCCCCATAACCAAAAAAGGCACAGAACTCAAGTCATGGTCGAGATTGTCATAATCCTTTGGGGCCTATTTGCACATAACCAAACCATCAGCACTAAATCCCATCAAACAACCAAATTACGGAGGCTATTAATCTCGCAAGTGTAGCCACGAACACCTATATAACCTTACCACACCGAATGAACTAATAATTTCCTTAACCAGGCTGACCCAAACCATTACCAACTGACTCAACTTCTTCCTATTTACTCTTATCTTGACTTAAAAATAATACCTCTATTCAAACACATAATGGACCTCGATCAACACTTATCTCGAGTGACCCAAATCACGAGACCATGTTGTCTCAATACCCATAAGCCATTTCATAACCTCCTCATGCACTCAATATTATCTCGAACCGATACACTCGTTCTAAAAGATCTTTTGTGAATCCGAAGTTGTTTATTCCATCTCTCTAACATCGCACCATAGACTCGATGAAATTCATAGAAATACTTTAAGTCTTTTTCACAGTCCGCTGCAAAACTAATTCCTTAGCCACACGACAAACCCAAAAATCCTTAGGCACCGCACTTAAATTCTTGAACCCACTAGAGCCATTGTTGATATTCGCCCACTCTAATACAATCTCGATTATATAACCAAACAACTAGTGCTCCGTTAGCACATGAAAACTCCAAATAAGCAACCAGATGAATCCATTCCCTTGTACATCACATTCTCAAATAAATAAAAAATCTGAGTCATTCCATAACCTTCACATAAAGCGACAAGGCAAAAATATATCACACATCCATAATATTACATGCTCGAATTACCCCATGTGTCCTCCTCCTCCAGTCATAACCAAATTACCAACGTATCGATAACCAAAAACTACAAAGACACGACCACATAACCCAATCATCGATGGTAGGCTCCCATACTTGGCTTTAAGCCACAATTGCAAAATCCAAGTACCAACAATGACTTCTCCCTTTTGGCTACCATGATCCCATACAATTACTTAGCCAAATTTCTCATAAGTTCTTGTTGCACTAATCATACCACATTATCAGCCACAATCGCATACTCGACCTCCTAACAGTTGTACCATCTTATTCAAGCGATCCAAGCTCGCATCGCAGTACATAAATCACATTAGGTAGAAGGCAGAACTCTTTATACTTCATCAGAAGTCATGCAACCCTTAAACTTCTCACATGAGATATCCCACCTGTGTAACCCTATACATGCATCTTCCAATAGCATAGCCATAACCACATCCATTATGAAATCAATTAATTCTCTTAGTCCACACTCATTCGCCAACTGTAAGAGTCTGTTCATCCCATTAGTATCAATTGAAGGTCCAACAATATGTTTGAAACTCGAAGTCATATAGCATCCCAAAATGATAGTCAAGCACTCACTTTCCTCTACCTTCCAAGCAAACTCTTTCCGTCACATTCAAACTTCCTGAGTACATAAGTCACCACTCCAAACAAAATACACAGACTTAGTCATTTGTCCACCATGACCCCAATTTCTATAAACTTTCTCAATCACATAGCTATCCTACCACTGAATCCATACGACACGCTGCCACTTCCATTCCCGTTAAACCATCTTCCTAAGAAACTAGTCAACCTCTGTTGTTCATACTTGACCTGCTAACAATTCAACCACCGCAATACATATCCAACCATGTCCCTCTCGTCATCTGCCTCCATTCATGCCACTCCAATTCACGATCCATATTTGTAGCATTCGAATTAATAGATTTCCCATCAACTCTAAGCCTCCTTAAAATCGTCTTCCTCGAGCCATCAATACTAGAAACACTTATTCAACTTAGAAATCATAAATCGTCATCTCTGATAACCTCTTCTTAGACACCATTTCACAACACAGTGCCCCAAAGGCAAACAAATGAAGACCATCACACTAACTAGCCTTAGTATGTTTAAATGAGGATGACAACACCAAAATGCGAACATGAACACCAAGTTTGAAAATATCCAACCTCGATACTGTGTCAACCAAAGACTGAACATCTTACAGTCCAATTGCGAATCTCTAAACCATAAATTGTATAGTCCTCCTCTCGAGTCATTCAGTGCCGCGACACATAATTAAGCATCCTTCCATTTACACCAACACTGCACGATAACAATGTATGAGCATCACAATACATTGTGTATAGCCTCGAAACGATAGGCAACACTAACACTAGGCTGAAATGACAGAACACCCCTCCACAAGGCGACGATAATAGTCCGCCCGAATATGCATGGAAAAACATCATGCACCACATCTGCAGCACCACTACAACTCCTTGATGTCCAATTAATAACAATCGCTCAACATCGCATAAGAATGAGTAGAAAGGAAATGAATACATAAGCTTCAATGAAATCAAATTTCACGACGAGGAATCAAGAAGGGAAGTTCTCATAACAGCCCTGTAGCTTCTCGAAGATAAGTACAGACGTCTCCGTACCGATCCACAAGACTCTACTAGACTTGCTCATGAATTGTACCAAGTTGTTACGGCCTAAAACCTACTATAAATCATGATGGAGTCCAACATCGTCGTTAGGCAAGCCAATGGTGAACTATAAAATTAACTATTCATTTTATTGCTTTTGAAATCATGAATTTTTATTTAATAAAGAAACTAAGTATAAAAAATCATAGTGATATAACGTATAAATAAGACATAAAAACAAAATGGTAATAATGTTAGGCAAAAACCATAAACATCTACTAAAACTTCCCAAAACCCGATGTCACGAGTGGATGAGCATAAACTAGGAAGCACAATACTAATACAATATCTGTCTGGAATGCAAAAATAGATGGGACAACACAAATGAGCATGATGAGACTCTGTGTGTTGCGGATCGTAACATGGAATGCGGATAATAGGTGAATTTGACTATAATCACACCTTAAATAATCACCTTCTTGTGTAGTTTTAATGCTAAAAGTGATAACAAAATGCTCTTATTAGTGCTTTTCATGATTTGTAGGTGAAATATGTATAAGGAAGGGTAAGGAGCAGTTTTGGAGTTAAAAGTGATGAAAAAGAGGCCAACTGTGAAATTTCCCAATTGAACCACGCAAAACAGGCCGAAGATTCAGAGCACTGGGTCCACCGCGGTTCCACCGCGACCGCGGCAGAACCGCGGTGGGAAGCAGCTGCAGAACCTCAGTGATTCCGCAAGGGTGTTGGGCCGCAGTTCTACCGCGACCGCGGAAGAACCGCGGCAGGCGCAGAAACTTCAGGGACCAAAGTGTCAATTACGGGATTTTTAGACCTAAACCCTATTTAAAACATTAGACTTCGCCCAAGAGAGGCATGTATTGATTTTTAAGGTTTCTTAGCAAGGAAAACCATTGTGAGAGAGTACTCTAAACATCTTTCTTCTTTTCTTTTGATTTTTATGATGAATTCAATCTTAGTTTATGTTCCCATAGCCATGAGTAGCTAAATTCCTTGTCTAAGGTTTTGATGGAACCTATTGGGTGATGAACTTCTTGTTTATGTGAATACAAAATTGCCAGTTTAATCTCTATTTGTTCAACTTCGTGTTCGTTGTAGTTAATTGACAGGATCCTCAATTAGCTGTGCCTATTTAGTGTGCATAACTTGGAAAAGAGTGCATATTTAGGTTATTGTTGAACAACACCACTCCTAGATTATTAGAGGAATCTATAATTGCGGGTTTAAAGGCGGGATTAGGGATAACGAAGCCTTGGGTGTAATCTAAAGTGAATTGTGCTAAATAAAGTAAGCTAGTGTATCTCGGGAGAGTGCAATAGTAGATTACTGTGATTACTCGGGAGAGATTTACGGTAAGATTAGCATTCATGATTGATAGAGATGTATGGGTAAATTTGTATGAGCATAAACAGAAGGGATTCCATCAATAGAGGAAATCATTGCCTTAGCTTTTCCTCATAATTGTTTACAACCTTATTAATTTAGTTTACAGCTATTTAGTTACTTGCAAGCTAGTTGTTAAAGAACACTCAACTGAGATTTGAATATTTGGGAAGCTGGTTCTGAAGAATTAGTGGATCTGAAGATAGTGGTTGATAGGTTAACTCTCTGTGGATTTGACCCTGGGCGTAATACTCGGGTTATATTTGCAACGTCCGCTTAGTCCTTTTTATAAGGCATAGTTGGGCGTGATCAAATTTTGGCGCCGTTGCCGGGGAGTTAACGGAATTATCAATTGCCATTGACAGAAATACAAGGATTCTTATTGTAGTCAGTCTTCTCTCTACCAACTTTTTCATTGAAAATTTGACGGTTGTTGATCTGGGTGCACAGGTGTATGCCTAGAAATTCTACGAGGACTGGAGAACTACTTGAAGGACTCTCAGACCCCGAGAAGACATTCCGGGCATTGAATCGTGCCAACAAAAGACTTCAACAACCCCAACAAACACACCAATTCGAAATTGACATGGGCGACATAAACGATCCCAACGGGAACGTCAGGAATGAGCAATTGGCACCTCCTGTGCCTGAGGGTGCACTATATGACTGGGCACAACCCACAGCTGACAATTTGGCCACTGCCATTGTTGTGCCCGCAATACAATCTGAATCGTTCCAGATCACAAATAACATGCTACACTTGTTGCAGAACAAGGGACTCTTTTCTGGGACACAAACAGAAGATCCTCAGCAGCACTTAAAGAACTTCCTGTCTATATGCAAAACCCAAAGGCAACCCAACGTGACTCCGGAAGCAATCAGGCTATTATTGTTTCCATTCTCGGTGACAGGAGCTGCTCAGGTTTGGCTAAACTCGCTTCCCATAAACTCTATAGCAACTTGGGATGAGTTGGTCAAGCAATTTCACAACAAGTTCCATCCGCCCAACAAAACTGCTCAACAAATTGATGAGATTGTGAGCTTCAAACAGAAACCAATGGAGACACTACACGAGACATGGGGCAGGTTTAAAGGAATGTTGGTTATGTGTCCCCACCATGGTGTTCCAGAACAGATGTTGGGACAACGGTTTACATGGGACTGTCAGACAGCTTGAAGAATATCGTTGATGCCTCGGCTGGTGGGGCATTCTTGAGCAAGACTTGGAGAGAAGGTCCCCTTGATGTCTGCCATGGTCCACCCAATGGCAGTTTTGCACTCCCTTAGTACCTATAGAAGCTGTTGAACCTGCACATCTAAATAACCCGATGAGATAATAACAGGTAATGTGGAGTCAGGACCCAGAAATTCATACCTGAGGTGGGTTGGCAATGGCTTTAGTTCCAGCTTAGGTGGTTCCTCGATGGATAGCTTAGCTGGAGGGCTCTCTCTCTTTTCTAAGTGTAAGGGCTCAAACTCCAGATTTCTCTCCCAGAACCCTTTACCTTCCAGTGCCAACACCCATTCCGCCAAATCCTCACCATTCACTTCGTCCAAATTTGTCAAGCATGCAGTAAGGGGATCCTCAACCGTCAACGCCGCATCATCAGACTCTACAATTACAACCACTGCATCAATAAGAAAACAATTTGCGAACTCACTTGGTCGCCTCATCGATTTCTGCACATTGAATATAATTTCTTCATCATTGAGCCTTATCTTAAGCTCCCCAGTCTCGCAATCAATCAAAGCTCTCCCCGTGGCCAAGAAAGGTCGTCCTAAAATTATAGGAATTTCTTCATCCACTTTGCAATCCAAGATTACAAAATCTGCAGGGAACACGAATTTCCCCACCTGAATAAGCACATCATCAAGGATCCCAAATGGACGCTTAACAGTCCTGACGGCCAGCTGCAACAACATAGAGGTAGGTCTAGCTCTCCCAATGCCTAGACTCTTATAAATAACCAGGGGCATGAGATTAATGTTGGCCCCTAAATCACAAAGTGCCTTAGCAAAGTCATAGTTCCCAATAGTGCATGGGATTGTAAAACTACCTAGATCAGATAGCTTTTCAGCAACAGGTCTGGATACCACTACACTGCATGTCTGAGTAAGTGTCACAGTGGACAAGTCTTGAAAGTCAAACTTCCGAGACATCAAGTCCTTCATCATTTTAGCGTATCCTGGCATCTCCTTTAGAGCTTCTATCAGTGGAATGTTTACCTGGATTTGTTTGAGCATCTCCAGGAGCTTTTTATACTGCTCCTCCTTTTGATGCTTGGCCAACCTTTGCGGAAATGGTGCAGGAGGTCTTTTCTTCCCAATCACTTGAGATTTCTCTTTCTCAGCTACTGCTTCAACTAATGGTTCAGCTACTGTCTCAGTCTCTTGCTGCATATTCTTTTCTTCAGGAGCGGGCTGGACTGTTACCTCTGTCAATCCCGTAGACTCATCCAGCTCAATGGGCACTGGAATGAGTGTCTCAGCCTGTATGTTCTCTCGAGCTCTCTCTTGCTCAACATCTAGATCCCTACCGTTCCGAAGACTCACCGCCATCAGCTGCTTTGGGCCCTGATCTTTTGGATTGATTTGGGTATCTGCAGGTAATGTCCCTTGAGGACGATTGTTAAGTGACATTAAAATCTGGCCCACTTGTACCTCAATATTTTTGATAGCTGCATCATGTGTATCCACCCTTTGATTTATCTTAGCATTGGACCCAATAACCTGCTGCATCATTGCTTCAAGTCTTGCAAACCCGTCTTCCTGTCGTCCACCCTGCTGTTGCTGAGGTGGGTGGTACCCTTGCTGCTGATTGTTGTACCCCTGTGGTCTAGGATACGGTTCCATGTTGTTGGGGGGTCTCATGCCTCCCAGGTTTCCAGCATTACACTGTGGCTGAGGTGGCCTGTACTGCTGCTGAGTCTGCTGACCCCAGTTCTGATTACCTTGCCTCTGACCCCCATAGTTAGCCACATAGTTCATATCTTCAGGGTGCTGATGATGATGATCATGCTCTGTATTCCAAGGATTACCAATTGGCTGGCTAATGCAAGATGTGCACAAGCCCCCATTGGTAGTATCTACTATATGAACCTGTTGCTTCTGCCCTGATTCCTCCACCTTTTTGGTGAGGATGCTCATTTGTGTCAAAAGATTCGCCATATTTTCAGCCATTGTATTAGAAGGATCAAGAGGCACTGAGTGCACCACTGGAGTGATAGGTGCATTCCTAGATGTCCAACCCGAATTCTGCGCCATCTTGTCGAGCAAATCCTACTGTATGCACAAGATTCTGCTGGAAGAGGGGCACACACCTTCCAGGGAACATCAGAGAAGGCTGAACCCGAATATGAAGGAAGTGGTGAAGAAGGAAGTGATAAAGTGGTTGGATGCGGGAATCATTTTCCCAATCTCTGACAGTAGCTGGGTTAGCCCAGTTCAATGTGTGCCTAAAAAGGGTGGCATGACGGTGGTAAAGAACGACAACAATGAACTTATCTCAATAAGAACCGTCACAGGCTGGAGAATCTGCATGGATTATAGAAAGTTGAATCTAGCCACCAGGAAAGACCACTTCCCACTTCCCTTCATTGATCAAATGCTGGATAGATTGGCAGGGAGGTCACACTTTTGCTTCTTGGATGGGTACTCAGGGTACAATCAGATCTCCATCGCCCCTGAGGATAGAGAAAAGACCTCCTTCACATGCCCGTACGGAATTTATGCCTTCAGGAGGATGCCCTTTGGCCTATGCAATGCACCCGCCACATTCCAACGGTGCATGATGGCCATATTTACTGACATGGTAGAAGATATAATGGATGTGTTCATGGATGACTTCTCAGTGGTGGGGAACTCATTTGAGGACTGCCTAGTGAATCTGGTGCATCGAGACTAACTTGGTTCTGAATTGGGAAAAGTGCCATTTCATGGTACAAGAAGGCATAGTCTTGGGGCACCGGGTGTCAAGCAAAGGAATAGAGGTTGATAGAGCAAAAGTTGATGTCATAGCAAAGCTGCCGCCACCAACGTCAGTCAAAGCCATAAGAATCTTTCTTGGACATGCCGGATTCTACCGGAGGTTCATTAAGGACTTCTCCAAAATCGCCAACCCTCTCTGTAAGTTGTTAGAGAAAGATCACCCTTTTGTATTTTCTGATGATTGCAGGGTAGCTTTTGAGGAGTTGAAGCAAAGGCTGGTCACAGCACCCATAGTCGTTGCCCCCGACTGGGAGCAACCGTTCGAATTAATGTGTGATGCTAGTGACTACGCGGTGGGGGCAGTGTTGGGCCAGCGGAAGGACAAATTGATGCACCCAATCTACTATGCTAGTAGGACGCTGAGTGGAGCCCAGTTGAACTACACAGTGACAGAAAAGGAGATGCTAGCTGTGGTATTTCCTTTTGACAAGTTCCGGTCCTATCTGATAGGATCCAAGGTAATCGTATACACTGACCATACAACTCTTAGATACTTAATAGAAAAGAACGACTCTATGCCACGCCTGATTCGTTGGGTGTTGCTATTGCAAGAGTTCTATCTTGAAATTCGTGACCGCAAGGGCACTGAAAATCAAGTCGCTGATCACCTATCACGACTTGAAGGAGCTGAAAATGTAGTAGAAATGGAGGAAATTTTGGAAACTTTTCCAGATGAGCAGCTGCTCGTTACCACTCATCAGGAAGCGCCTTGGTATGCAGACTATGCTAATTACTTGGCCAGTGGTATTGTTCCTCACGACCTGTCATCGGTCCAGAGGAAGAGATTCTTCCGTGAAAGCCAATGGTATTACTGGGATGAGCCCTATTTGTTTAGAATATGCCTTGATAACATGATCCGGAGATGCGTCCCCGAGATCGAACAATCTTCTGTCTTGCAGGCTTGTCACGCTTCGGCGTATGGCGGTCACTTTGGAGGAATCAGGACAGCAGCTAAGGTGCTAGAGGCCGGATTTTGCTGGCCAACGGTGTTCAAGGATGCTCACTTATGGGTTAAGGGCTGTAATGAATGTCAACGCACCGGGAACATTTCCAGGCGTCACGAGATGCCCATGAACCCAGTTCAAGAGGTGGAAGTGTTTGATGTTTGGGGGATAGATTTCATGGGTCCCTTCGTCAGCTCCTATGGCAATAAATACATTCTTGTTGCTGTAGACTATGTGTCCAAGTGGGTGGAAGCTGCAGCATTACCCACCAATGATGCTAAGGTGGTAGTCGGGTTTCTAAAGAAGAACATATTCACCCGCTTTGGGACACCGCGTGCAATTATCAGCGACGGAGGCACTCATTTCTGCAACTGGGCCTTCGAGAAGTTGTTGGCTAAATATGATGTGCGCCACAAGGTGGCTACTCCGTGCCACCCACAGACCAGTGGACATGTTGAGGTGTCCAACAGAGAGATCAAGAGCGTATTGACAAAAACTGTTAATGCTACAAGAACTGACTGGTCAAGGAAGCTAGATGATGCACTATGGGCCTACAGAACAGCTTTCAAGACACCAATTGGTATGTCACCATATAAGTTAGTGTTTGGGAAGGCCTGTCACCGTACCTGTAGAACTTGAACATAAAGCGNTGAGTTCTTCACTTTCTGTTTAGAGGTAATCAGAGTGAGCACAGTGTGTCGTGGCATGAGAGTCTGCATTTGAGATATGATTGTGCACCGCTTAGGTCGATCTTTGATAATAGCAGGTGTGACATAAATTGGGGCAATGCATTGAGCAGTTAGGCCTAGAAGTGTGGTTTAGTTTGCTCGAGGACGAGCAAAGGTTTAAGCGTGGGGTGTTGATAATAGGTGAATTTGACTATAATCACACCTTAAATAATCACCTTCTTGTGTAGTTTTAATGCTAAAAGTGATAACAAAATGCTCTTATTAGTGCTTTTCATGATTTGCAGGTGATATATGTATAAGGAAGGCTAAGGAGCAGTTTTGGAGTTAAAATTGATGAAAAAGAGGCCAACTGTGAAATTTCCCAAGTGAACCATGCAAAACAGGCCGAAGATTCAGAGCACTGGGTCCACCGCGGTTCCACCGCGACCGCGGCAGAACCGCGGTGGAAAGCAGCTGCAGAATTTCAAGGATTCCGCGGGGCTGTTTGGCCGCGGTTCTACCGCGACCGTGGCAGAACCGCGGCAGGCGCAGACACTTCAGGGACCAAAGTGTCAATTACGGGATTTTTAGACCTAAACCATATTTAAAACATTAGACTTCGCCCAAGAGAGGCATGTATTGATTTTTAAGGTTTCTTAGCAAGGAAAACCATTGTGAGAGAGTACTCTAAACATCTTTCTTCTTTTCTTTTGATTTTTATGATGAATTCAATCTTAGTTTATGTTCCCATAGCCATGAGTAGCTAAATTCCTTGTCTAAGGTTTTGATGGAACCTATTGGGTGATGAACTTCTTGTTTATGTGAATACAAAATTGCCAGTTTAATCTCTATTTGTTCAACTTCGTGTTCGTTGTAGTTAATTGACAGGATCCTCAATTAGCTGTGCCTATTTAGTGTGCATAACATGGAAAAGAGTGCATATTTAGGGTATTGTTGAACAACACCACTCCTAGATTATTAGAGGAATCTATAATTGCGGGTTTAAAGGCGGGATTAGGGATAACGAAGCCTTGGGTGTAATCTAAAGTGAATTGTGCTAAATAAAGTAAGCTAGTGTATCTCGGGAGAGTGCAATAGTAAATTACTGTGATTACTCTGGAGAGATTTGCAGTAAGATTAGCATTCATGATTGATAGAGAGGTGTTGGTAAATTTGTATGAGCATAAACAGATGGGATTCCATCACTAGGGGAAGTCATTGCCTTAGCTTTTCCTCATAATTGTTTACAACCTTATTAGTTTAGTTTACAGCTATTTAGTTACTTGCAAGCTAGTCGTTAAAGAACATTCAACTGAGATTTGAATATTTGGGAAGCTGGTTCTGAAGAATTAGTGGGTCTGAAGATAGTGGTTGATAGGTTAACTCTCTGTGGATTCGACCCTGGGCGTAATACTCGGGTTATATTTGCAACGTCCGCATAGTCCTTTTTATAAGGCATAGTTGGGCGTGATCAAATTTTGGCGCCGTTGCCGGGGAGTTAACGGAATTATCAATTACCATTGATAGAAATACAAAAATTCTTAGTGTGGTCAGTTTTCTCTATACCCAACTTGTGAATATCTGTGCAATTAATTTTTCTTACCTTGGTCTATTTTTATTGTTATTCGTGTTTATTTTCTTAGTTTTGAAAAATGGCATCATATAATGAAAATTGGTCAGATGGTAGTTGTTCATACTTTGATGACCCTTGTCCTTATTGTGGAGGACCACACTCGTGGCAAAATTGTTTAAATTTTCCCAGGGGTGGATTGTGCGCACAATCTCAAACCCATGAGTGGAGTATTTGTGATAAGTGTGGTTTTCAAAATGGTCATTGGGATGTTTGTGCTTATTTGTCCTTCCCTTCCCCAAGCCCCCACTATGATGATTCTACTTTTTGTGATGAAAATTATAGGGCCATGGGAGTTGAAGAAGTTGAGCATGGCCGAAATGGAGAGTTCAAGCTCATGTTGGAATGTTTACTTGAAGGAGGAAACAAAGAACAAAGTGCCTTGGAGGAGCTTTTGGAAAATAGTCTCCGAAATGACTTGACACTTGAAAGGTGTCACTCACAAATGGGAGAAATGCTTGAAGCTTTAGAGTTCCAAAAAGCCTCGAAAGTTAATGAGAGCCAAGAACTTTCCTTAGATGTGGAAGCCGTAAATCTTTCCTTGGCACTTGATCAAAACCAAGAAGAATCCAATTTCGAGGAAGAAAGTGAGCGTTACTTTGAGGATTCAAGAATTGAACATCCGCCAACCGACTCCATGAGTGTTAATGGTGCCGAGAAAAAAATAGGATTAGAGTCAACCGGTGTAAATAAAAATTTGGTTGAGATTGACTCTAACCCGAGGGAAAAAGAGGATGTCAAAATCCGAGAAAAATTGCAAAATGAAGGTTTGAAGTCGCATTTCAAGCATTTTTCAACATTGGACTTGTGTGGTGATATGGGAATTGATCTACACTACTCAATGAGGGATTGCAAGGAGGAAGGACAACAACCATTCATCTTACAATTTAAGGGAACAAGGAGGCAAAATGACATTCCTCGCATGAAAGCCAAGAAGTGCAAAATGAAGTATTTAAAGCTTGGCTCGATCATCAACGTACCACCCCCGATCGCTCGAGGTCACAAGCTTGATTCCAAGCTAGGTGCCCAGTTCATATCATCCAAGTGGCGAGAAAAGTGTGTCAATTTTTTTTTCTTCTAGGAGCATGGAAAGCAAAGGTAGTGGAAGGATGCAACAGCAAACCAAATGGTTGGAACTAAGTGTGAGGTACCCGCATGAAGGACCAACCTTGGGAAAAGCCTGAGTACCCCATGAGCTGCTAGTGCTTCGGCCTTTGGCCTACCAGGGAGTTTCGTTTACCCTCTTATTTTTTATATGACATGGGGACATGCCATAATTTTAAGTGTGGGGTGGGAGACTTGCTCTGGTAGTGTATTGTAGTGTATATAGACATTGAGTATGTTGTAATATTAGATTGATGTTGTTGTGTATAATTGACTGTACTCACATTAGAAGTAACTGACTTGACCCAACGACGGACACTTGTCGACAGGTCTTTTGAGGGTCATAGTCGAATCTAAAAAAAATAAAAAAAATAAAAAAACAATGTAGAGGACTCTTCCTGAGGACGGACCACTTGGACAGTACTCTTGAGGGAAGTAGTCCATGTAGAATTTTTTTTTTAATTTTATTTTCTTCTTTTAGGTAGTGTAGTACCTCCCCCTTGGTTTTTCTTTTGACCACGGTTCTTTTCCAAGGGTTTTCTTGAACCGGGTTAGGTAGATTTTTTTCTTTATGTAGTTTTAGGATTAGATGGGTGAAGGTCAGAATGTAACCCCAAATGTGCACACTTGTAAAAAGAACTTGAGAGTGTGACGTCTAAGCTTGTTTGTGGACTCATAATATAGGCCTTAATTTTGCACATCTTGTCTTGCTTGAACACTCGTATGATTGTGTTGCTGAACTGATTCGGAATGAGTTACATGCTAAGTGTGTGTGAGTTGTTACTTGCATCCTATGTTTGCATATGATACATAGAACTTGCCCTGTGTGTTTGCAAAGCGAAATAGAAGTCGTTTGGTTTTAGAGATGATTGAGGCATTTCTTTGTGCAACCCTTTATACTTGAGAATCCACCTGTGCATATTACCATAGTTAACCCTTTGAGCCTGAAGCTTGTTCTTTGATAACCCTATAATGATCTAAATTGCCGTGTTTGAATAAGCTTAATTGTTTGAACCTTTACCTCCTAGAAGCACTTGAATCACTAAAGAATATACAAAAGTCAAAGTGTGGGGTGGGAGAGAGTTAGTGAAAAAAGGAAATCAAGAATGAAGGTTTTGATTGGTGAACTGGCAGTGTACAATAATCTCAAAAAAAAAAAGAGAAGAAGCCAGTTGTACCTAAAGAAAAGTGGGGGTCACAAGTGAAACAAAATATGGAATAATGATTGGGTTGAACATAAAGGTGAAATAAAAGGAAGTGTGTATTAAAAGTGCTTAGGGAGGTTAGTCACTATATCCAAATATATCCTATCCGTCCCTTAGCCTACATTACAACCTATAAAGACCTCTTGATCTTTGACTGAATGGCTCGATTAGTAGAGTATTACACTAGGGGCAAGCTTATGGTGTGTCTGTGTGGCATGTGAATGCTCTTTGCTGAGAGTGAGTGAATTCTTTCATGGTTCCTTGTTGTTGAATTTTATGTGTGTGTGGAACTTCTCTCAAATTTTGTTTATGTGAGGGCATGTGACTCAGGAAGAAAAAGTGAGTCTTCACTTCTGTTAGAGTAATTAGAGTGAGCACAAGTGTGTCTTGGCATGAGAGTCTGCATTTGAGATATGATTGTGCACCGCTTAGGTCGATCTTTGATAATAGCAGGTGTGACATAAATTGGGGCAATGCATTGAGCAGTTAGGCCTAGAAGTGTGGTTTAGTTTGCTCGAGGACGAGCAAAGGTTTAAGTGTGGGGTGTTGATAATAGGTGAATTTGACTATAATCACACCTTAAATAATCACCTTCTTGTGTAGTTTTAATGCTAAAAGTGATAACAAAATGCTCTTATTAGTGATTTTCATGATTTGTAGGTGAAATATGTATAAGGAAGGCTAAGGAGCAGTTTTGGGGTTAAAAGTGATGAAAAAGAGGCCAACTGTGAAATTTCCCAAGTGAACCACGCAAAACAGGCCGAAGATTCAGAGCACTGGGTCCATCGCGGTTCCACCGCGACAGCGGCAGAACCGCGGTGGAAAGCAGCTGCAGAACCTCAGTGATTCCGCGAGGGTGTTTGGCCGCGGTTCTACCGCGACCGCGGCAGAACCGCGGCAGGCGCAGAAACTTCAGGGACCAAAGTGTCAATTACGGGATTTTAGACCTAAACCCTATTTGAAAGATTAGACTTCGCCCAAGAGAGGCATGTATTGATTTTTAAGGTTTCTTAGCAAGGAAAACCATTGTGAGAGAGTACTCTAAACATGTTTCTTCTTTTCTTTTGATTTTTATGATGAATTCAATCTTAGTTTATGTTCCCATAGCCATGAGTAGCTAAATTTCTTGTCTAAGGTTTTGATGGAACCTATTGGGTGATGAACTTCTTGTTTATGTGAATACAAAATTGCCAGTTTAATCTCTATTTGTTCAACTTCGTGTTCGTTGTAGTTAATTGACAGGATCCTCAATTAGCTGTGCCTATTTAGTGTGCATAACTTGGAAAAGAGTGCATATTTAGGTTATTGTTGAACAACACCACTCCTAGATTATTAGAGGAATCTATAATTGCGGGTTTAAAGGCGGAATTAGGGATAACGAAGCCTTGGGTGTAATCTAAAGTGAATTGTGCTAAATAAAGTAAGCTAGTGTATCTCGGGAGAGTGCAATAGTAGATTACTGTGATTACTCGGGAGAGATTTGCGGTAAGATTAGCGTTCATGATTGATAGAGATGTGTGGGTAAATTTGTATGAGCATAAACAGAAGGGATTCCATCAATAGAGGAAATCATTGCCTTAGCTTTTCCTCATAATTGTTTACAACCTTATTAATTTAGTTTACAGCTATTTAGTTACTTGCAAGCTAGTTGTTAAAGAACACTCAACTGAGATTTGAATATTTGGGAAGCTGGTTCTGAAGAATTAGTGGATCTGAAGATAGTGGTTGATAGGTTAACTCTCTGTGGATTCGACCCTGGGCGTAATACTCGGGTTATATTTGCAACGTCCGCTTAGTCCTTTTTATAAGGCATAGTTGGGCGTGATCAAATGCAACCCACCGTAAAGTTCCCTCAACTGTTGCGATCATGCACCCGAATGACCGCTAAAATACCTGCATAATCAGTGTGGAAGTGTAGTATGAGTACGTAAATCAATGTGTATTCAGTAAGTATCTAGCCTAACCCTGGAGAAGTAGTGATAAGGGGTCGACATCGGCACTTACTAGTGGTTCACTAAATAAAATACATGAATTATAAGTAGGCATCAAATACAACAGTATCAATAGAACAAGAAATAGTAACTAACGTGATCCTTTAACAAAATATAAATTTAAAATTCCCAAATACCACATGTCATCTCAATAATTTGAACCAACAAGTAAATATCAGATCTCAAGTCATGAAGGAAATATTATGTAATTACCAAGTCTCAATCAAAAGGGTAATCTCGTGGATATTCAAACTCCTAGCGATTTTATGCATGAATGTTATCGAGGTCGTACGGCCCGATCCATATAGTCGTGTACATACACTGCCAAGGTCGTACGAACCGATCCATGAATGCATCTCAATATATATTCTGTCAAGGCATTCGGCCCAATCCCTAGGAAGAGAAGAAACTTATCGAATTAAGGGTCACGTATTTGAACCACAAGGTCAGGGACATAAGGTAAGAATGACATTTACCATCAATCAATTATCCCGCCAAACGACTCAAGGTATTGAGGTTTGATCTAACATGATCTCTATCAAATTTCAATTATAAAATTTAGGTAATTAAGCTAACAAATTGAATTCAATTAATACAACCATTGCATGGTAAAGTCCTAACCCTACTCGTACATAAACATGATTCTAGCTATGTACGGACTCTCATCACCTCGTGTGTATGTAGCCTCCACAACAAGTAGCACATAACAAATACAACATTTACAAGTTAGTTTTCTCCTCACGAGGTCTGATAGGAGACTTACCTTGCTCTAAAACTCCATAACATGCTCGAACGCCTCTCTAACACCTCAAACCGATGCACATCTATCCGAAACTAGTCAAACAACGTGCAAACCAATCAAAATATACTCTGATACTCATAATTTAACAATTTATAATAATTCCCAACTCCAGTCAAAGAGTTAACAAAGTCAACCCCCGAGCCCACGTGCCCAGATTCCGAAATTGTTTGAAGATTAACATTATCCATAACACCACGAACTGAAATATATAATTCCGTGTCCAATTCCGTAGTTAAAATCCAAATTTACCATTTCTTGGTCTTCTTCCAAAATCCCACAATTTCTATAAATTTTCATGTTCAAATCACATTATAATCCATGTATTTGACTCACAATGGATGGGAATCACTTTCCTCCTCATGATAGATGATGAAAATGGCTCCTCCAAATCGCCCAAAAATCACCACAAGCAAGAGAGAAATGAGTGAAATGAGCAAAAATCCCGATTGGCCAACTTATAATCTACCAGTCGCCCTTCTTCGCGTTCGCGAAGCACACTCAGCTTAAGCTCCCAAGAACATCAAAACGAACACGAGAATAGTCTCGTGAACATGAAGCTTTACCAGGCTACCCTTTGCGAACGTGACCTTGCCTCCGCGAACGCGAAAGCCAAGAATCTCAGGCCCAGCTACTCCTTCACGAACGCGACCTGGCCAACGCGAACGTAATGCACCATCTCACCAAACCTTCACGAATGCGAAGCTCCCATCGCGAACACGAAGCACAACGACCTCTTTCTCAAATCCTTCCTAGGAACGTGTGCTTCGCATCGCGTTCGCAAAGAACAAAACCAGAACCAGAAATCAGTAGTTGCAAAACATTCCGACATGGTTCGAAACTATCCAAAAACATACCTGAGGCCTTCGGGACCCCGTCCAATAATGCCAACTATTTCCAATACTTTATCCAAACTTGTCTAAAGGCTCTAAATGCCACTAATATCATCAAAACCACAAATTCACGATCAAAATACTCCTTTTCACTTTCAAACATTCAAACTCCATCGAACGCGCCTGAATCACACTTAATCATTTCAGAATGACACAAAATCTTACGTACAAGTCACAAATCACAATGCAAACCTATTCCATGGCTCGAAATCCCAAACAAAAATAAATAACACCAAAATCCACTTCAAATCAAACTTAGAAAATTCTAAAACCTTTAAAAGGCCAACTTTCTACATTAAGCGCAGAAACGCTCCCGGACCATTTGATACTCAACCCTAACATACTCCCAAGTCCAAAATCATCATACAAACCTATTGGAACCTTCAAATCACAATTCTGAGGTCGTTTACTCAAAAGTCAAACCTTGGGAGCTTAAGCTCCGGACATCTACCAGTCGCCCTTCTTCGCGTTCAAATCAGCTCCGGACTTCTCAAAAATCAAAACCAACCACACGTGCAAGTCATAATACATGAAGTGAAGCTACTCAAGGCCTCAAATCGCTGAATGACGCGGTAGAACTCAAAACGACCGGTCAGGTCGTTACACTAAGCAGGTTTATATTAAGATATTTAGAGAAATGTCTCATTTCTTTTCACTCTTGAAAAAGAAGAATGATTTTGTGTGGACTCCGGAGTGTAAGCAAGTGTTTAAAGACTTAAAAAGATACATATCTAGTCCTCCATTGTTGTCAAAATAGATGGAAGGTAAGCAATTGTTAATTTATTTAGCGGTTTTAGAAGTTGTGGTAACCGTTGTTTTGATTCGAGAGGAGTAAGGTACACAATTTCTTGTTTATTATGTTAGTAAAAGTTTATCGGGAGCGGAGACACGCTATCGGCACCTAGAAAAATTGGCTCTAACTCTCGTAGTCGCCTCTCGAAAGCTTAGACCTTATTTCCAATGCCACCCAATAGCCGTTGTGACGACTTTTCCCTTGAGGAAGGTCCTTCATAAACCTGAATTTTCAGTTCGTTTGGCTAAATGGGTTGTAGAAATTAGTGAATTTTATATAGAATATAAACCTCGAAAAGCTATCAAGTCACAAGTTTTGGCCGACTTCATGGCTGACTTTAATCCAGGACTGATGCCTTTAGCTGCTAAAGAAGTAGTACTGGTGTCGAGAACTGTCTACGGTATTTGGACCTTGTTTACGGATGGAGTTTCTAACCTAAGAAGGTCCGGTCTTGGGATAGTATTAATCACTCCTTCAGGAGACATCCTAAAATAGGCCATTAGAACTGTACCATTAACTAAGAATGAAGCCGAGTACGAAGCTTTGGTTACAGGACTTTAGTTAGCTCGGGGACTAGGCTCCAAGGTAATTGAAATAAGGTGTGACTCCCAGCTGGTAGTGCACCAAGTTTATGGAATTTTCGACATCAAGGAGGAACGCGTGCAATAGTACTTTAATAAGGTTAAAGTATTAATTTCTCGGTTCAGGGAATGGTCGATCATCTACATTCCAAGAGAAGAAAATATGGAAGCAGACACATTGGCCAATTTGGGGTCGTCCACGAAAACGAAAGGAGCCGATTTCGATGCAGTCATTCAACTATTGCATTCGGTGTTAGACGTGGACGAATATTGTGAAGTTAACCCAACCAACCTAATTTTGGATTAGATAAATGAGTTTATAGGGTATTTAAGGCATGGAAAATTAACTGAAGATCCAAAAGTATCCCGAGCGCTTCGGACAAAAGCTGCTTGTTATTGCCTTGTTGACAGTCAATTATAGAAGGTCTTTTCAAGGACCATTGGTTTGGTGTTTAGGGACATCCGAGGCTGATTATGTGATGAGAGAAGTTCACAAAGGAGTGTGCAGAAATCACTCCGGTGTAGACTCGTTGGTTCTCAAATTGATAAGGGCTGGCTACTATTGGCCCCGGATGGAACAAGACGCGAAGGTATTTGTAAAAAAATGTGATAAGTGTCAGCGTCATGCATAGTTAGTGCATCAACCGGCAGAACTTTTGCATTTAGTGGTGTCACCATGGCCATTCATGAAATGGGGGATGGACATAGTTGGTCCCTTACCACAAGGGTCCATGCAAGTACAATTTCTTTTGGTTCTAACTACCTATTTCACTAAATGGGTTAAAGCAGGTGCTTAGAAAGAGTGAGAAGTGATTGATTTCATATAGGATCATAACATCTGTCATTTTGGAATACCAAAAGAAATTACTTTTGACAATGGGCCGCAATTTATAGGTTCCAAAGTCACAAAGTTTTTTAAAAGGATTGAAGATCAAACGGATTACATCTTCTCCATATCATCCAAGAACTAACAGACAAGCGGAGTCAACCAACAAGATAATAATTCAAAACCTCAAAAAGAAGTTAGAAGATGATAAAGGTAATTGGCCAGATGAGTTACCATGTGTGTTATAGGCATATCGAACAACAGCAAAATGAGCACGAGTGGAACACCATTTTCACTTGTGTATGATGCAAAATCTTTGATCCCGGTAGAGATTGGGGTAGCGACCATAAGGTACTCCTGGCAAATGAGGATGAAAATAATGAAGCAGTGTTGATTAAGCTAGATTTGCTTGAAGAACATTGAAACTTAGCATATGTAAGGATGGTGGCACGAAAGTAAAGGATGGAAAGATATTATAACTGTAGAGCAAATATTCGTTATTTCAAAAGTCAGAGATTTGGATTTGAAAACTCAAAGTACCCGAGAAGTTAATGTCGGGAAGTTGGGACCAACGTGAGAAGGACCTTACCAGATTTCAGCTATAACCGGTAAAGGTTCATATCAATTGGAAAATCGAGATGGTGTTAAATTGCCAAGCAATTGGAACGTGACTCACCTCAAAAGGTGTTACTGCTAAATATCCTTGTTGATACTAAAAGTATGTGCAGCAGTCTTTTTACCTTCATCCAATTTTTGTCCCAATTGGTTTTTTCTAGAACGATTTTTAATGAGGCGCAATGTAAAGCACAATACGAAGAAAGGGTCATCGGCGATAGAAATATCTCCAATTTTTGAATTCTCATACTTTGCATGCGAATAGTGGGAGGAACTACTACATATTAGAGCATAAAAAGTGTCACGAAGATCAGGGACTATTAAAACCAGGGGAGAAAAATTATCAGGACAAAGGACTACATGATCAACCCCATTGAAATAAGTTGTAAAGTTAGCCACTGTCACGACCCTAAACCCAGACCCGGTCGTGATGGCGCCTCTCGTGAAGACAAGGCCAACCGACACGCTTCTAATTCACTTTAAGCAATTAAAATAAAGATTACTAAGTCTTTGACAGAATTAAAATCCCAAAATAAATAGTGAACAGTATAATTTGCGGAATTAAAACTAACACAGCCTGACATCGGGGTGTCACCAGTCATGAGCATCTAACATAAGTCTCAAAAAGTGGGAAAAGGGACTACATAGTCTATTACAAAATCCAGAACTAAGAACGGAAATAATGATATGAGGGAGAAACACTGGGCCGCGAACGCCAAGCAGCTACCTAGTAAATCTCCGAAGATCTGCTGGGAACTATCAACCCTCAGTAGCAGGACTTGTAGCGCCCGAATCTGCACACAGGGGTACAGGGAGTAAAGTGAGTACTCCAACTCAGTCAGTAATAACAATAAATGAAGACTGAGCGATACAAAATCACATTAAACACAATAATAAGCTATAAGAGGCAGGATAAAATCAGTAAACATAATTAAACAGTGAAATCTCATAAAACACCTTTTAAGCAGTCAAACAATATATAGGAAAAACAACTAGAAATGGTAATCACATAAGAACTGCCCCTCGGGTAAAATAACAACAGAATCGGCCCCTCGGGCAATATCACAGAACAATACCAGCCCCTCGGGCTATATCTCATATCTCAATGGGTACCCGCGCTCACTAGGGGTATACAGACTCCGGGAGGGGCCCCTTACGGCCCAAGCACAATATCAAGCCATCTCGTGGCATCATAAACAGGCTCTCGGCCTCATATCAATCACAAGCCACCTCGTGGCGTACAATCTCAAGCCCTCGGCCTTATTATCATACTCAGTATATCACCGCTGTGCCGTGCAGTCCGACCCAAAAGTAACCTCACAATACAGGCCCTCGGCCTTACTCAGTCAGAATATCATAAGCCCCTCGGGCAACAGTAAACATGATGTTCAACTCAAAATATCTTTTAAAGTATCATTTAAAGTGTTTAAAACAGAGTAACATGGATGAGTTTTGAAAACAGTAAAATATGGCATGACTGAGCACAGGTATGAAGTCAAACAGTGAGGAAAATATCGGTAAAATTCCCCTAAGGGTCCAAACAGTTGGCACGAAGCCCAAATATGGCATTTTAGTCCAAAACATAATAATATCAACAATTAGCTATCAAATACGCAGTAAAACAGTCATTCGGGAAGGATTAAGTCACAACCCCTAACGGTGCACGACCCCACGCTCGTCATCTAGCGTGTGTGTCACCTCAACATAGTCGAACGCTGTGTAATCCGAGGTTTCATAACCTCAGGATAACATTTAAAATCATTACTCACCTCAATCCGGCCCAAATTCTAGCTCGCGATGCCTTTGCCGCTGGAATTGGCCTCCGGATGCTCCGAATCTACCAAAATCAGAACGTAGCCATCAAAATATGCTAAAGGGACCAAGCCCACTCGAAAACAATCGAAAAACAACGCAATTACCGAAATTACCAAAACCCGACCCTCGGGCCCACGTCTCGGAATTCGATAAAATTTACGTCATTAGATTCCTTATCTCCCCATGAGTTCATACATATAAAAATTTCCAAAATCCGACCACAAATGGTCCTCCAAATCCTCAAGTTTAGGTCTAAGTTTCAAAGCCCTAGTTTCTTCAATTTAGGCTTAAATTCCATGATTAATTAGGTAGAATCCACATTAGAATCGAGTATTAAGTCTGAAAATCTTACCTCCAAGTGTTTCCCCTTGAATCCCTCTTCAATCCTCTTCAAAAAGCTCCAAAATCGCTCAAAAATGGTGGAAGTTAGGTTCAAAGTCGCGGAATATCCTTTTTAAAACATTCTGCCCAGGCCTTAAAACCCTTCTTCGCGAACGCGGTCAAAGCCTCGCGTTCGCGAAGCACAAACCAACTTTGACGAAAAATTCCTCTTCGCGATCGCGACCAGCCACTCGCGAACGCGATGGCTCCTCAGCTTGACCCTTCGCGATCGCGCTCCTTCTCTCGCGAACGCGATGAACAAACACCCTGAAACTCAGCTGCCCAACTTCCTCTACGTGAACGCGCTCCCCTTCTCGCCATCGCGATGCCTACACACCCAGACCTTCGCGAACGCGGAGCCTTCCTCGCGGACGCAAAGGCTAAAATCTCAGCCTTCACCAGCTAACCCTTCGCGAACGCGAGGACCTACTCGCGAACGTGTTGATACCCAATTTTTCCCTATATTTTTTTTAATATGCAAAATACCTTCAAAATAGCATATGTATGCATATATAAGTATGTCCAAGTGTTTCATTACTTTTCCTTAATTTTTAAAGGTTTTTGAATCAATTTATTCCCCTATTTTATCCATAAAAAGCCAATAATTATTTTTAAAAAATATCATTTTTTGGTGATTCACTTGTTGAACTTTTATATCTATGCTAAAATATAGCCAAGGGAATTTTTGCATTTTTTTTTACAAATTTATTTAGTATTTTTAAAAGCTAAATTGCATAATTGCAATATTAGCCTCTTTTAGGATTTAATTACGTTTACATTTACAAAAATTAAGTCCAGCATTTTTAAATAGTTAATTATACATTGTAAATCATATTAGTGCTCTCAATTTGTTTTCAAAAACTTATTTACTATTTTTTGTAAATAAAAAGGGGAAAAGTGGCCATTTAAATTGTAGCACAAATCGGGTTTCAATTATAACCCAAATCAAGCCCCCAATCTCCCCAGCCCAATTCCATTTTTAACCCAATTACCCCGACCCAATTTCAAATTGAACTGACCCAAACCCGGACTCCCCACCTAACCCCTTTAATCCAGTTGTTGATCGTTTAGATCAACGGGAGCCATTACCCATTTCCTTTTTTAACCCAAACGACCCCTTTACCCTACCCATTCCTCACCAACCGCCGCCTCTGAATCCCTCTTCTCTCTCAACTCTCTCTGAAACTCTTACAAACCCTAGCCGTTGCCATCAAACTACACCCTAATCCATGGCCTTCCGTGGTCATTTGAGACATGTACCAGCTTTCCATGGCTTCTATGTGTTTGGTTCTGTGGTTTCATGACCAGACTTCGAAGGAGTTTGGTCCAGTCCTTGCTCGACTGGTGTTCATGGCCTTTCTCCGGCCAGCCACGACCTTTTCCGGCCATTTATGGCCTTTCGAGGCGGGTCCTTGACCTTTTCTGGTTAGATCATTAACTTTCGAGATCTTTCTAGTTTCTTTTGGGTTTTCTGAAACCCTAATCTCTAAGATCTTTCGATTGCTTTTAGATCTGTGCTTACCATGAACTTTTATGAATTTTTTCTCGAAGGTTCTTCAACGTTGCTTACAAAGCGACTCTTCATTGTTGTGATTAGGGTTTTTCCTTTAAGTTATTTCAAAATATCTTCTCTGATTCTCGATGTTGTTTTATGACTTTACTATAAACTGTTTATTATGCTTTCCTTCTACTTGAGTCAGCATGTTGAAAACCCTAATTTCTTTTGGGTCTCCTTCGAATCCTGAAGCTGTTTGTTTAAATGTACACTTGTTTAACTAAGTTCCTCGTTCTTGTTTGACTTATTTGTGTTACCAAGTTTTAAAAATAAAACTCGAGTGTTGTTGAAAAGCCCTAGGTCTTTCGGTCTGAAATCGTTTGTTCGAGTACTTGACTCGACTGAAAGCTTTTGTTTTAAACTTTCTTTTCTTTATGTGACTTATCTGATTTTACTATCTTTTAACTCGACTATAACTGAAACCCTAACTTTTCAAAAAGTTTCGTCACATGCTACTGTGAGACCTTTGCATGTATTTGATACTCTGTTTTCTACACTGTTGATTCAATGTGACTTGACCTACTTGATTACTATGCTTTGAATGTTTGCTTTACTACTGAACCCTAGCTTATTTCTGCCACTACTGCATGCTTGTGATTATCTCTTTTGCCAATGTGCTTGGCCTCGCATGTTTGATGTCTTCTGTTCACTCTGTTTATATACTAAAGTGCAGAAGCATGTTTTTCTTTGACTGACCCTAATCGTGTGACTGATTTCAAAGCTTTTCCTTTATGAACCCTAATTTCACTCGCCTGTTTGGAATTGATTGATTCTTTTCCCTTTATTGTGATATTTTGCCTTACTGAATCTTTTCCAAAATAAGCATATTTCTATACTTAGACTTGATTACTTACTCAATGCTTGTACTACTCCTTTTATGCCAATAATCAGTCTGTCTCTAAACCGATCTCTTTCCTTATTTGAAACTGTTACTACCCGTTAAACAGTGATTCCTTAATTAAAGGGAATCACTTGTATAATTGATTCTTACTGTTGATTGTTTCCATATTTGTATTAAAACTTTACTTATTACCTCTCCTTCACTCGTTTTCAAAAAGCTATAAATACCTTACACTCCTCTTCTTTCAAACACGAACGAACCACTTGAGTTCAGAAAACACACTTCACTCAAAACTCTCTCTCTTCTCTCTGCTACTACTTGTGTTGCTGCCTTGTCTAGCCGGCTAAAAGCCAAGGCTAGGCTGTGGAAATTTGCTTAATTTTCTTTCTGCATTTGCTTCTTTACTAGTATGTTCTAATTAAACTTCAAGCATCAAAAACAACATGTTTTCTTTACTATTGCCTTCACTCTTGCCTATTTCCTGCTTGTGTTTAATCAAGTTTCATTCCTAAAGCATGCTATAAATCAATGTGTTCCTTTATGTATAAATACTCTGTCAGTCATTTAGTTATGTGATTATGCCTTATGGATCCTAAACCCCCATATCCCATATGTGTTTGTATTCTCTGGTTGGTATGAGGGCACGTTAGCATTAGACATTGTTGTGCATGACCCAAACCTGACCCTCCCTGGGTCATATGCTTCATATCCCCTCTATGTGTTGTGTTCTCTGGCTGGTTTATGGGCATACCAGCACCATCTATTATTGTGCATGCCCAAACCTGAGCCCTTCCTAAGGTCATATGCTCCCTGCAATGAATTCCCAAACCCTTGACCCCCTTGTATAAAAATGCTGATTTTGTGTAGTGTTAGCTTTACTACTACTATTTATTAATCACCCTTACCCCTCTCTATTCTCCACTCAGTTTTAAATCATTGTTTCTGCACTTCAATTATACTCTTAGACTTAGGTTCTGCCCCTCTTGTGTGAGCCTTGCCTTGGGACCCATGAGCTCCCTCTGAACTTGGACACGTAAGGGTTGGCCCTTCCACACTGTACTCATCTCTATCTGGTTATGCAAACTTGGGTGTAAGCACTGCCCGGGGTCCCTTGAGACCCTTAGGGAACTTTGACACACGCAAGTCTGAGAAAGGCTTAGAAACAAATGGCATTTGAGGTGGTTTATTCCATAACTCAGAGTGGAAGTCAAGAATCAGGCTTCCTCTGGTTGTAACCCCTTCTTTTACACTTTTCTGATGTAATTCATTATTTGGTCTGTAATAAGTTATAATAAACATTGGGGTTGGTTAGTGGAAAGGGCTGGGTAATTATGCATGCTTAACTATTAGAAGGGTAGAGAGCATGCCTATAGGACCTGTTTTCTGTATGATTAATTCAGCATTTAGATAATATGCTTATAGGACCTTTTTTAGTCTGCATGTTTAACTATGCATTTAGAGAACATGCCTATAGGACCTGTTTTCTGTATGATTAACTCAGCATTTAGATAATATGCCTATACGACCTTTTTTAGTCTGCATGTTTAACTCTAGCGAACCTGTCTATAGGACCTGTTTTAAATTCTGCATTTAAATAACATGCCTATAGGATGTGTCTTAAATTCTGCATGTTTATTACCACACTTAGACACCATGCTCTTAGGATCCAATTGGTTATAATCCGGCATCATGTCCAATAGATTAAAATCAGTACCTTTTCATAGAAATCATGCTTATAGGAATTTCAAGCAAATCCTGTCTGCTTCGTTTCACGTTCAACTAGATATCATGTCTATAGGAATTAAAATTAGCAATCATAGATATCAATATCTATAGGATCTGAAACCAGTCTAGTCTAAAATCAGTTCAACTCATATTGTTCTGAACTAATTTTTAAAACAACTCTCTCTCTTCTTATTAATACGGTTTAGAAATCATGTCTATAAGATCTCAAATCGTTTATTTTAGAATTTTTACTTCTTTGCCACATTCTGAATCAGTAATAGATATCATGTTTATAGGATCTCACCCAAACACTTAGGCAAGCCTTAGGTGACAACAAATAAAACTGAACCCGCCTTTGTTAATTAGTAACTGCTACAACCAGCAGGCAGGCCTGATTCGGACTTCTTATCTGAGTTATGTAATACACTGGTTTGCCTCAACAATTAAAACTCCCCTTGCCTTAGTACTTTATATTCGGACCCTGACTGTGTTTAAGTCATGCTATTTATGTGCTTTGCTTGAGGAGGTATACATGAGCCTTTTAGTTGTTTACATGTTTCCCCTTTATGTGCAGTCCTATGTGTTTTTTGTATGTCGCCTTAGCTTTTTCACCTTTTGAAACCTAAAAGTCAGCCTAATATCCCTCCCCTTTAGGAATAGTAGTCCTAAGTTCCTCCGGGACTGATAGGAATGGGACGGGTAATAGCATGCAATAGTGGTCGAGACCAATCCGCGCTTTAATACCTCGACGGGGTGGGAAGGGTAGATATGGATATGATGACCGGTGCGCTAATACCACGTGTAGACCCTCTTTTGAGGAGTGATTACCGGGTATTGCATTGATGTGATCCATATTATAAATAAACCTAGGACCCCTTTTCTTTTCATTTGCAACTTCTTTTCAAAATTCGCTTTTTAATAATTGCACTTTCAATCTCTTATGTGTTTAAACTTAAATCCCCTACAATTTGAGCCTATACTCATCTATTTTCTAAATTGCACAAATTCACAAAAAACTGCCTGGCTGGGAACCACACTAGTGGATCCTGATGGGTGCCTAACACCTTCCCCTTAGGATAATTTCAAGCCCTTACCCTATCTCTGGTTATCAAACAAACTTAGAAGTGAACCTTATAGGTGTCCTAATGCACCTTAAATCATTAGGTGGCGACTCTTCAAATGCAAAACCCAGTTCCCAAAAGGAATGAGTTGTCCTATGCCCAAAATGTCATAAACCCGATTTTCCGATGCAAAGAGGGAAAAAGGGGGCGCGACAAGGGACTAGGTCAGCTTAATATTAACGGAAATGGCAACAATATTTAACCAACATCTGACAATTTCAAAATAGAAAACTCTTTACAAATTTACAAATCCC
>NC_031993.1:45461636-45466285 GCF_001879085.1 Nicotiana attenuata
TCCGAAGACAACATTCATGGTCCGACCGGAATTTGCATCATGTTTAAATTTATGCACAGTATACGCTCGTATTGTTTTCTAATTGCAGGTACACCGGCGAGCAACAGCCATCCCGGCAGGAGCAGTTCCGCTCCAGTTCCCGCAACCATATCAAACCTTAACCATTCTCACAAGCCACCCACTCACCTCGTCCTGGATATTGCGTCCGTTCTTGGAAAGTCTCCATCGGCATACTCCGCCGACGGATCCGGAACTACATATGGCCTGATTCCTACAAAACCAGGGATATGTAGGCAGCTAAGAAGCCAGGGCGCGGCCTATCTTCTTCAAACCGTTTTGTTCGGTCAAAATTGGCCATCATATCTTTACCCGACAACTCTTTCATCCTTCCCGGGTAAAGAGAGGCAGCTGTAGATACCCAATTTTTCCCTATATTTTTTCTAATATGCAAAATACCTTCAAAATAGCATATGTATGCACATATAAGTATGTCCAACTATTTCATTACTTTTTATTAATTTTTAAAGGTTTTTGAATAAATTTATTCCCCTATTTTATCCATAAAAACCAATAATTATTTTTTAAAAATATTATTTTTTGGTGATTCACTTGTTGAACTTTTATATCAATGCTAAATATAGCTAAGGGAATTTTTGCTTTTTTTTATTTAATTAGTATTTTTAAAATCTAAATTGCATAATTGCAATATTAGCCTCTTTTAGGATTTAATTACGTTTACATTTACAAAAATCAAGTCCAGCATTTTTAAATAGTTAATTATATATTGTAAATCATATTAGTGCTCTCAATTTATTTTCAGAAACTTATTTACTATTTTTTGTAAATAAAAAGGGGAAAAGTGGCTATTTAAATTGTAGCCCAAATCGGGTTTCAATTATAACCCAAATCAAGCCCCTTATCTCCCCATCCAATTCCATTTTTAACCCAATTACCCCGACCCAATTTCAAATTGAACTGACCTAAACCCGGACTCCCCACCTAACCCCTTTAATCCCAGTCGTTGATCGTTTAGATCAACGGCTCCCATTACCCATTTCCTTTTTTAACCCAAACAACATCTTTACCCTACCTCATTCCTCACCAACCGCCGCCTCTGAATCCCTTTTCTCTCTCAACTCTCTCTGAAACTCTTACAAACCCTAGCCGCCGCCATCAAACTACACCCTAATCCATGGCCTTCCGTGGTCATTTGAGACCTGTACCAGCTTTCCAGGGCTTCTATGTGTTTGGTTCTGTGGTTTCATGACCAGACTTCGAAGAAGTTTGGTCCAGTCCTTGCTCGACTGGTGTTTATGGCCTTTCTCCGGCCAGCCACGACCTTTTCCGGCCATTAATAGCCTTTCGAGGCGGGTCCTTGACCTTTTCTGGTTAGATCATTAACTTTCGAGATCTTTCTCGTTTCTTTTGGGTTTTCTGAAACCCTAATCTCTAAGATCTTTCGATTTCTTTCAGATATACCTTAGATATGTGCTTACCATGAACTTTTAAGCATTTTTTCTCGAAGGTTCTTCAACGTTTCTTTCAAAGCGACTCTTCATTGTTCTGATTAGGGTTGTTCCTTCAAGTTATTTCAAAATCTCTTCGCTGATTCTCGATGTTGTTTTATGACTTCACTATGAACTGTTTGTTATGCTTTCCTTCTACTTGAGTCAGCATGTTGAAAACCCTAATTTCTTCTGGGTCTCATTCGAATCCGGAAGCTGTTTGTTTAAATGTACACTTGTTTAACTAAGTTCCTCGTTCTTGTTTGACTTATTTGTGTTACCATTTTTTTTAAAAAAAACTCGAGTGTTGTTGAAAAGCCCTAGGTCTTTGGGTCATAAATCGTTTGTTCGAGTATTTGACTCGACTGAAAGCTTTTGTTTTAGACTTTCTTTTCTTTATGTGACTTATCTGATTTTACTATCTTTCAACTCGACTATAACTGAAACCCTAACTTTTCAAAAAGTTTCGTCACATGCTACTGTGAGACCTTTGCATGTTTTTGATACTTTGTTTTCTACACTGTTGATTCAATGTGACTTGACCTACTTGATTACTATGCTTCGAATGTTTGCTTTACTACTGAACCCTGGCTTATTTCTGTCACTACTGCATGCTTGTGATTATATCTTTTGCCAATGTGCTTGGCCTCGCATGTCTAATGTCTTCTGTTCACTCTGTTTATATACTAAAGTGCAGAAGCATGTTTTTCTTTGACTGCCCTAATCGTGTGACTGATTTCAAAGCTTTTCCTTTATGAACCCTAATTTCACTCGCCTGTTTGGAATTTATTGATTCTATTCCCTTTATTGTGATATTTTTTCTTACTGAATCTTTTCCAAAATAAGCATATTTCTGTACTTAGACTTGATTACTTACTTAATGCTTGTACTACTCGCTTTATGGCAATAATCAGTCTGTCTCTAAACTGATCTCTTTCCTTATTTGAATCTGTTACTACCCGTTAAACAGTAATTCCTTAATTAAGGGGAATCACTTGTATAATTGATTCTGACTGTTGATTGTTTCCATATTTGTAATAAAACTTTACTTATTACCTCTCCTTCACTCGTTTTCAAGAAGCTATAAATACCTTGCACTCCTCTTCTTTCAAACGCGAACGAGCCACTTGAGTTTCGAACACACACTTCACTCAAAACTCTCCCTCTTCTCTCTGCTACTACTTGTGTTGCTGCCTTGTCTAGCCGGCTGAAAGCCAAGGCTAGGCTGTGGAAATTTGCTTACTTTTCTTTCTGCATTTGCTTCTTTACTGGTATGTTCTAATTAATCTTCAAGAATCAAAAACAACATGTTTTCTGTGTAGTGTTAGCTTTACTACTACAATTTTCCAATCACCCTTACCCCTCTCTATTCTCCACTCAGTTTTAAATCTCTGTTTCTGCACTTCAATTATACTCTTAGACTTAGGTTTTGCCCCTCTTGTGTGAGCCTTGCCTTGGGACCCATGAGCTCCCTCTGAACTTGGAAACATAAGGGCTGGCCCTTCCACACTGCACTCATCTCTATCTGGTTATGCAAACTTGGGTGTAAGCACTACCCGGGGTCCCTTGAGACCCTTAGGGAACTTTGACACACTCAAGTCTGAGAAAGGCTTTGAAACAAATGGCATTTGAGGTGGTTTATTCCATAACTCAGAGTGGAAGTCAAGAATCAGGCTTCATCTGGTTGTAACCCCTTCTTTTACACTTTTCTGATGTAATTCATTATTTGGTCTGTAATAAGTTGTAATAAACATTGGGGTTGGTTAGTGGAAAGGGCTGGGTAATTATGCATGCTTAACTATTAGAAGGGTAGAGAACATGCCTATAGGACCTGTTTTCTGTATGATTAATTCAGCATTTGGATAATATGCTTATGGGACCTTTTTTAGTCTGCATGTTTAACTCTGCATTTAGAGAACATGCCTATAGGACCTGTTTTCTGTATGATTAATTCAGCGTTTAGATAATATGCCTATACGACCTTTTTTTAGTCTGCATGTTTAGCTCTGCATTTAGATGACCTGTTTTAAATTCTGCATTTAAATAACATGCCTATAGGATTTGTCATAAATTCTGCATGTTTATTACCACACTTAGACACCATGCTCTTAGGTCCCAATTGGTTATAATCCGGCATCATGTCCAATAGATTAAAATCAGCACCTTTTCATAGAAATCATGCTTATAGGAATTTCAAGCAAATCCTGCCCGCTTCGTTTCACGTTCAACTAGATATCATGTCTATAGGAATTAAAATTAGCAATAATAGATATCAATGTCTATAGGATCTGAAACCAGTCTAGTCTAAAATCAGTTCAACTCATACTGTTCTGAACTAATTTTTAAAACAACTCTCTCTCTTCTTATTAATACGGTTTAGAAAGCCTGTCCATAGGATCTCAAATCGTTTATTTTAGAATTGTTACTGCTTTGCCACATTCTGAATCAGTAATAGATATCATGTTTATAAGATCTTACCCAAACACTTAGGCAAGCCTTAGGTGACAACAAATAAAACTGAACCCGCCTTTGTTATTTAGTAACTGCTACAACCAGCAGGCAGGCCTGATTCGGACTTCTTATCTAAGTTATGTAATACACTGGTCTGCCTCAACAATTAAAACTCCCCTTGCCTTAGTACTTTAGATTCAGACCCTGACTGTGTTTAAGTCATGCTATTTATGTGGTTTGCTTGAGGAGGTATACATGAGCCTTTTAGTTGTTTACATGTTTCCCCTTTATGTGCAGTCCTATGTGTTTTTTGTATGTCGCCTTAGCTTTTTCACCTTTTGAAACCTAAAAGTCAGCCTAATATCCCTCCCCTTTAGGAATAGTAGTCCTAAGTTCCTCCGGGACTGATAGGAATGGGACGGGTAATAGCATGCAATAGTGGCCGAGACCAATCCGCGCTTTAATACCTCGACGGGGTGGGAAGGGTAGATATGGATATGATGATCGGTGCGCTAATTCCACGTGTAGCCCCTCTTTTGAGGAGTGATTACCGGGTATTGCATTGATGTGATCCATATTATAAATAAACCTAGGACCCCTTTTCTTTTCATTTGCCACTTCTTTTCAAAATCCACCTTTTAATAATTGCTCTTTCGAACTCTTATGTGTTTAAACTTAAATCCCCTACTATTT
>NC_031993.1:45466385-45473117 GCF_001879085.1 Nicotiana attenuata
ACTCCTATGAACCTAGAGCTCTGATACCAACTTGTCACGACCCTAGTTCACCAACCGTGAACATGTCATGACGGCACCTGGTCCCCATGACCAGGTAAGCCTAACATTTGCGGAAATATATTAATTGCGGAAAAATAGAGAAAATCAAATCAAATATCTAAAAGAAACTGTACTGAATGCCGCTTGTCAAGTACAACTCAATATCACAAGTCTAAAACAATTCCCAAAACCCGAAAACTCACGGGCAACACAGGCTATAGAAGTGTATAGTAAAGGTTCCAAACTCCAGAATTTCTAACAACCGAAAGAAGGAAAAACTAAGTACTAAAGATAAAATAAGAGGGAGACTCGTCGGTCTGCGGACGCAGCAGATCTACCTCGAAGTCTCCGTAGTCCTCCTGCCTCACTGATAGGTCGCATGAGTAGAGGTACCTGGATGATCTGCACATGAAAAGAAAACACATACGCAAGAAGGGCATGAGTACACCACAGCGGTACTCAGTAAGTGCCAAGCCTAACCTCGGTTGGGTAGTGACGAGGAAGGTCAGGGCCATACTGAGAAAAAATATTGTAATAACAATAATTAACAGTATGATAATATGACAGAAATAATAAATACAGCAGTGAAATAAGACAGATTAAACAAGACAATAGCAAAACACACAAGAACGGAAACAACCACAGAATAAGTACAGCTCAACACCCATGGTAACAATGAGGATCTCCCGGGATACCGTCCTGTAGTCCTTTTCTCAACCGTCCAGTGGATCTCCCGGGATACCGTCCCGTAGTCCAACTGTCAATGTGCAGGGGGATCTATCAGGAATCTAACCCGCAGTCCCAAAGTAAAAAGTGCAGGGGGATCTACCGGGAATCGAACCCGTAGTCCCAAAGTAAACAAACAAGGGAGGGGGGAGCTACCGGAATCCCACATCCGTAGTCCCATTGTAAATGCGCAATCACAACCAGAAGGTACACGGAAACGAAGTACAAAAGACAAGCAACAGATAGTACTGACCTAGCATGCTTCACGTAGTACAGTTAAGGCAACTTAAGCAATTAGGCAAGTTAAATCAACTAAACATGCTTTCCTAATCTAGCACAAGTTATAATTTCAAGTAGAATAAAGCAAATATGGAAGGAACTCAATCTCAATATCTTAAGAAAATCGGGTTTTCCAACAATTGGCTCAAGTACACGCCCGTCACCTCACGTACAAGGCACTCAAATCAACAAATAACAAATCCTAAGGGGAAAGGTCCCCCACACATGGTTAGACAAGTCACTTACCTCGAACCGGCTCAATATCAATAGAAACCACGCCTTTGCCATGAGTATCCGACTCCAAATAGCCCAAATCTATTCAATTCAATTATATATCGTAAATAATATTGCAAACAACTGATTCCACTACTAAATTTAGAGCTAGGGCGCGAAAATAGGTAAAATGACCAAAATGCCCCTCAGCCATCGTCTCGGAATCGAATAATTTTTACGTTTTTAGACCCCTCTTACTCTCACGAGTCTAACCATATAAAAATCTCCCAAATCGGAGGTCAAATGACCCCTCAAAACCCCATAGTTAGGTCTAAGAAGTTTACCCACTTCCCATTCAAAAACATGAAATTAAAGGGTGAATTTGCGATTAGATTAATGGGTTTTAGTCATAGGAGAGTAGAGAATCGTTACCTGGTGATTGCCCTTGAAAAACCCTTGAAATTGCTCCCAAATCCGAGCTCCAAACCTTGAGTTTTGATAAAAATGGAAAAACCTCGTTTTTGAAATGTTAAGTACTGTTCAGGAGTCTAAAGCATCGCGAACGCGATAGGAAGCACGCGTTCGCGAAGAAGGAAAATATTAGGGCCCAAAAATGCCCTTCGCGATCACGAAGGGAGGAGCGCGAACGCGAAGGCCAGGGGATCAAGAACTACGCGAACGCGATGGAGGAAATAGTGAAGCTACGCGGACGCGGGTGATCTTATGCGAACGCGAAGAGGAACGGGCCCCCCTCTCCAGACTTACACTACGCGAACGCGGGAGAGTGGCCGCAAACGCGATGAGAGGATAGGCTACTATTACGCGAACGCGGTGCCTTCTTCGCGAACGCGAAAAGGAATTCAGACCTGCAACTTTCTGCAACATTTCCAAACATCAAATTGCTCGGATGAGCATCCGAAACACACCCAGGCCCTCGGGACATCAACCAAACCTACGGACATATCCCATGACATCATTCAAACTTGTACCAATCCTTAAACCACCTAAAACAACGCTGGAAACACGAATTAATCAAAGATTCAAGCCTAAGAACTTCAAATTCCAACAAAACACACTTTCGATCAAAAACCTAACCAAACCTCGCCCGAATGACTTGAAATTTTGCACACACATCCCAAATGACATGACGGAGCTACTTCAACTTCCGGAATTCCAATCCGACCCTCGGATCAAAAACTCACTATCGGACCGGAAACTTCAAAAATTCAAACTTCGGCATTTCAAGGCTAAATGAGCTACGAGCCTCCAAAATACATTCCGAACACGCTCCCAACCCCGAAATCACCTAACGGAGCTAACGGAACCATCAGATTTCCATTCCGAGGTCGTCTTCACACTGTTCCGATTTCGGACCATTTTTCAATTCTTAAGCTCTCATTTAGGGACTAAGTATCCCAAAACACTCCGAATCCCAACACCGAACGTCCTGGCAAACCAAAATAGCAGAAATGAACTTAGGGGAAGCAGTTAATGGGGGATCGGGACGTAAATTCCAAAAACGACCGGCCGGGTCGTTACATATATAAACCCCTCCCCATTCCCCTTTGAGACAGACTTTAATCGCTATATTTTCACTAAAAATTGAAGCTTTATTCTGTTATTCCCTCATTTTCTTGTTCTGTACTTTATCTTTGGCCGGCTAATAGCCAAGGCCACGGGGATTCTATTATTCAACATTTTCTTGGTGCGAGCACTGCCCGCGGTTCTTTTGAAGATGTTGGGAACTTTGATGCATTGAGATTCGGGGTTCTTGTGTAATTTTTGTTCTTTATTGTTGTCCGTTTAACTGGTAAGTCGCTTGACTTTTGCTATTCCGTTTTTATGTGTCTCTGATTTGCATGTGTTCTCACTTCTGAATTCCATGGCTTAATGTATTTTTGGGCTACTTTTATGCACAACTCTGTTAGCTTTATACTCGTTTTAAGTCTCTTTAGCATTTAACTTCCCCTAATGCTGCTAGTTCTGAGATTGCCTATGTTTAACTTGGATAATCTGAACCCTCCTAAGCTCGTTTAGCTAGTTTATTGGTGCCTGAATGTTCATGAATATGCTTACCTGCTTTGTCCTGAATTTCTGTAGTGAATGCCTCACATCTGTAACAACCTGTGTTAAGACCTTCACTGTTAACTATGACTTGCTTCTCTGCTATTGTGTCACTCAACATGCTCACTTGATCCCATACCCCTTTGGTGATTACTTGAGATTTTAGAATAGTTATCTTAACTTGTGTTTCCCCTACCATGTTTGAACTATTTTGTTTAATGATATTAGGATAAATCCCTGGCATAACTTGGACTTTCATTAGTTAATTAGTCTACTAGTCAATACTTGAATGCCTACGTTTGCCATTCGACATGAGTTTATTTTCCCACTCTGTTCTGAATCTCTACAATGATTTTCTTGCATATGTAATATGTTCTAATATGTTTTAAGACCTTTTCTATCGACTGTGATCTTGCTTCCCTGCTAATATGTCCCCCAGCATGTCTTTGGCTCACTTAATTCCCGTTCCTTCAGGGATTACTCGACTTGTCACAATGTGTGTTCCCCTATTATGTCTAAATGCTGTCTTGTTTCCTGATCAGAGTTAATGTCTGTCTTATGACACTGCGATGTATACTTAGCATAATTTGGACCTTTTAGGTTTCAACTTGTTTGGTATTATGAACCTGTGTATGATAATCTTTGCCAATCCTGCAAACTTGTTCCCCCCGCCCAACACTTTCAATATGTGGCTGCCTATGTGTTATTTTGCTAAGTGTTGAACCTGCTTCTAAGTCTTGTGACCTGTTTGATTAGCTGCTGATGTTCTAAACGTCAATACCACACAAGAGGGGGGGGGGGGTGATTTGTGTGGTACCCAATTTTCTATCTAGAAGAACCTGGTTCTTCTAGGTGTTCTAACTACTACTGTTTGCGGAATTGAAAGTACAGAAAATAAAGAACACAGAGATTTTTACGTGGAAAACACCTGGCTCAAAAGGTGAAAAAACCACGACCTACTACTCAGTAGGATTTTCCCAAACTTCCACTAAAATCACTGAGCCAAAACAGCATTCACAAAAACTCTTTGTAAACCTAAGGATTAACTCTAATCACAGTGTAGCACACAACCTCAACTGTTGCGACACCTTCAAGTTAACTCTAACTTGAATACTCAAAGTACCTAATACAATTGCTTCTATGAAAGCTGGAGAGGTACAACTTTAAACCACCTACTACAATTGAACTAGAATAAGAGTAAACACAATGGAACTGGTTCTTCAATCTCGTTCAAGTAGCTTCAGGAGTGCACACTTAAATATCACATAAATTGCTTGCAAAATTGCCTTGCTCTTTTGCTCTCAATTTAGTTTAACTTCGGCGTATGTGCAATACCTGTAAAAGAGAACAATCACTGTTATTTAATGAGTTCGTAATTAGAGTTTGATTGAGACTCAATTGCTGATCTTCCATCGAAGTTGAGTCCTTGAACAATACAAACTCCAACCCTATCCTTTATCCGGATTGTGTCCTCTTCCCATAAGGATACTTTCTCTCCTCATCCAATACGCAACCTTTTCGATTAGTTAAGGAGATATTGCTGCTTGATCACTGAGACTTATCTTCTTCACGTATATCTCTCATGTCTAGGTTGATAAATACTGTGCCTCACTTGATGGACCTGGTCCATGATTGAGTTCATTTGTCATTCTTCAAAACTTCACCTGAACTTGGGCCAATAAATTGCCCCTTTTTGATGATGACAAACTCTGTGCTTTTATTGATCAAACCTGTAGGAACTCAGCTTGACCATTAACACATTAACTTAAAATTTTAACTTATCATCAAGGACCAGGTTTAATTAGGTTATAAATATCACATTATTCAGAATAAAGATTAAAGCACAATATCTCTTCCGCCTTTTGGCATCATCGAAAAGTTGCCTACATTGTGAATCCCAGATTTTAGTAATTACTCATGGCCACTTGGGCAACTGCAAGTGAAAACATAGATTAAATCATCAATAATAAACAAACACATTCAAACTATTAAGAACACAATCTTCATAGAACAAGAGATGCAGCAGTTGTCATTGATAAGATATGTTTCCACCAACAAACCACAAACAGAAAGAAAAACTTCCAAAACATGAGCAAAAAAATAGAAAAAGTCCCTAATCTGGGTCACTGGGGGGTACTAGACTGGTTCAGAAGACACCAACTGGAAGTTCTAAGGCTTGGATGAACTAGAGGGCTGGGTTTGCAGGAGGTTGAGCATATTCTGAAACATTCCATCACTCTTCTCCTTTTCTTTTGCTAGCTCAGTTCTAAGGCCATCTCTCTCATTCTCCAATTCAGTCACGCGTGCCTTGAGCCTAGCAATTTCTTCATCCTTAGTTCCACACTCCTGAACCAAGGCCCTAACCTTGCTGTTGACAGGTGTCTTCAAAGATGAACCAGGTTCAACTGGGATGGCATTGACAGGATAGTCAGAAGCCAATAAGGTCTTAACACCAAAATGCTCCTTGCTTGATGCCATCTCCCATTTCTTCAAAGGCACCCTCAGCCTGTCCAACACAGTAGTCAGTATGAACCCATATGGAGTTGCATGTGCCTTGGAGCCATTAATGACCCTGTCTAGTAATTTGACAATGAAAGCAAGCCAATTTATCTGCATTCCTCTCACAAGGCACTCCATAAGTACCAGGTCCATGTAGTTGGCAGTGTGCCTTCTCTCCTATATGGGCAGTAGGCACTTGTTAACAAACTCAAACAAGACCTTGTGCTCAAGCCTCATCTCACTTTTCTGTACGAATCTGGCTTCAGGCACATCTTCAGCAGCTTGAGCATCACAGAAATTTCTAGTAATCATACCCTTCACTAGGTATGTCCAGAATCTCACCCAGTTTGAGTGCATCAAACTCCACCTTTACTCCTTTCACCAGGCTGGAGACCACCCCATTCTTCACAGTGGCATTTGCCATAAACTCAATCAGTTCTTTTCTGTCCAGCCTTCCATCCATTTCAAGGACCATATCCTTCCACCCTTGTGCAGTAAGAGCATCCACCAACCTCCTCATTCCTGGTTCATCCAGGTCTTTCAGCAGCCTTCCTTTCAAAAATTTTCTTTTGCCAAAGATGGCAAACCTGTCTTGTTCTTTCTCAGACTCCTCTTCTTCTTCTTCACCACTCCACTCTTCATCTTCTTCAACAATTTTCTTTTGCTTACCCTTCATAGAAGACCTAGTTCTTTTGGCTAAAGAGGATTCAACAGATACAGGTTCAGAGGAGGACTTCTTAGAGGAAGTCTTGGACCTCTTAGGTGTGGGAGTAGGAACCTCTACAGTTGTTCCCCTTTCTTGATGGACCAGGTCCATCTCCTCTTCTTCTTTTGCTGCTTCAGAACTTTCTACAACCTTTGCTTTTCCCTTCTCCTTCTTCTTCTTCATGCTTTCTTCCAGGGCTTTCTGTA
>NC_031993.1:45485542-45502544 GCF_001879085.1 Nicotiana attenuata
ATCTTCATGTTCCTGTCTCTCAGTAAAGAATGTTAGTTTCATCAAATACTACATGCACACTTTCTTCTACACACAAAGTTCTTTTGTTAAATACTTTTATATGCTTTGCTATGTGAAGAATATCCCAAGAATACTCCCTCATCACTTCTGGGATCAAACTTACCTAGGGAGTCTTTTCCATTGTTGTGCACATAGCACTTACAACCAAATGCCCTAAGATGGGATATATTTGGTTTTCTCCCTTTAAGTAACTCATAGGGAGTCTTCTCTACAAGAGGTCTAGTCATGCATCTATTGATTATGTAACATGCAGTGTTTACATCCTCTACCCAGAAGCTATGAGGCAGTTTACTAGAAAGTAGCATGGTCCTAGCCATGTCCTCAAGGGTCCTGTTCTTTCTTTCAACTACTCCATTTTGCTGAGGAGTCCTAGGGGCCGAGAAGTTATGATCTATACCATTTTCATCACAGTATTCAACAAACTTTGCATTTTCAAATTCAGTTCCATGATCAGACCTAATGGATGCAAGTTGATTTCCTAACTGTTTCTAAGTTTTTCTAACAAAGGTAGTAAACATAACAAATGCTTCATCTTTAGATGTTAGAAATAGTACCCAGGTAAATCTAGAATAATCATCAACAAGTACCATTACATATTTCTTTCCACCTCTGCTCATTGTTCTTATTGGACCACATAGATCCATATGAACCAGTTCCAACGACTTGGACGTGCTTACCATTTCTGATCCAAGTATTTAGGAATACCAAAAAATTTGGTTTCCAAGGTATTTATGTATTGTTTTTCTCCAGACAGAAATTTATGTCACATCGATTTTTATACATACAATACATATACGATCAATATCTGCTAAGACTATATATATATAAATTATTATTATATATATATATTTATGTATGGTATATTATGTTTCTTTTCCTGGAGTATCTTTGGTATTGTTAAAGATAAAAACGATTCAATATGCTAAGACTATGATCTAATTTTTAATTAATGGTCTTTAGTGCAGATTTTTTTGAAAATTAGTTTAGTCCTAATCCTCAATGATATACTTCACAAGTAATGGTGATATATGTTATCACAATGAATGGTTGTAGCCTATTTCTTATTGTTTTCTTGGTCCTTATTTCAGGCATGGCTGAACATGGACAGTGTCGAATTACTCAAGTGGGAGTTCTCGAAGTCGAGGGAAGGACACGTAGAAGGGTGGCAGGACTTACTCTATAATTGATTCAGACTTCGGAGCCTGAAGTTCATCAGGAGTGCCCGAGAGCGAGTGCAGAATTCGTTAAGGGATCGAAGGGCTGAACGAAGGGACGGAAAAAGAAATTTAGGGAGTTTAAAGAATTTTAAAATGGGTCCTGATGCTTCCATCAGTTGAACATGTATACGTCTTGCAGTTAAAAAGAGCTGAATTGTTCTTAATTACATTAGAGATAACTGATTGGGAAACATTAGCTATTTTAGAGGACTCTCTTCGAGAGCCTTGGGGTGAAGTTTTAACTGAAACATCATTTATTATGGCTAGTGCATCTTTTAGCGCTATATTGAAAAATTTAGTATTCCAATTGGTATATGCATGTCCTAGCAAACATGTAAATTGTTATTATTGAATTTTATTTCAATAAATTTAAATTATGTTATTTGTCTTATCAGGTTACATGTATTATTTTTTATTTGTATTTTGTAATGGATCGAGACTTGATATGAAAGTACACCACAAGAATTTAATTTAAATATTAATTAATAATATTCAGATATAGATTGATGAATTTGGAATTAGTGACCTTTCAATTCTATTACCAAATGTAAAATAATATTATAATTAATTTGCTTGAGTGTTAATCACATGCATAAATTTACTGCAATATATATATATATATATATTATAAATATATATATATATATATATATATATATATGATGAGTGTAACTTGGTAATATTGTCTCTAATTAACAGACATGGGCATCGAAAAAGTATCATTGCTGACTTGAACAAGGGGTGACAAATGAATGGTCAAAATATGAACATATGGAGTCGTAGAATGGACATGTGTGGATGACTGATCTTTAATGTTGGCATGACGTTCCTATTATGTTCCAGAGATTCGATTAAAAACTTTTGTCTCTGTGTCTGTTCTTCTAGATTTTTAGATTTCATTTTGAACTTTAGCCACATGGTTCAAAATTACTTAGACATTTTTTTATGATTTTGGGGACATCGTTATGATGCGTTATGTGTTAGATTTATATCCTTCTATGTATAACTATCTGTTGACCGTTGGTATTATCGCATGTTATTCTTAGGTTAATAATTGGTGTTGATGTTATTCATGGATGCAACAAGATTAGGTCACATGCACTTGCAGAATTGGGACCCAATACGTCTGTGGCCAATCTTTAATGTTGCATGACGTTCCTATATGGGTTCCAGAGATTCGATGAAACTTTAGTCTATGTGTTGATGTTTCTAAACGTTAATAACCACACAAGAGGGGGGGGGATTTGTGTTGGTATACCCAATTTTCGATCTAGAAGAACTGGTTCTTCTAGGTGACTTTTACTACTGTTTGAGGAATTAAAAGTACATAAAATATTAAGAACACAGAGATTTTTACGAAAACACCTGGCTCAAAAGGTGAAAAAACACACGACCTTACTATCAGTAGGATTTTCCCAAATTCCACTAAAATCACTGAGCAACACACATTTTACAAAACTCTTGTACAATCTAAGAATAAACTCTCAATCCGTTGTTGGCACACACCTCAGCTGTCGCGACACTTCAAGTTAATCTAACTTGAATACTCAAAGTACCTAATTGCAACGATTGCTTTCTTATGAAAGCTGGAGAGTACAAGTTTACTACTGCCCTACAAAATTTGAAACTAGAATAAAAGAAAGACACAATGGAATTGGTTTCTTACTATCTTGTCCAAGTGAGCTTCAGGAATGCACACTTGAATCTCACATAAAATTGCTTGCAAAATTGCCTCGCTTCTTCCTCTCACATTTAGTTTAACTTATCTGGTTTGTGCAATACTGTATAAAGAGAACAATCACTCTGTATATTTTAATGAGTAGTAATTAGAGTTTGCGTTAAGCTCAATTGATGACTTCTTCCATCGAAGTTAGTCCTTGAACAACACCAAACTCCAACCTGTATCCTATTATCCGGAATTGTTTCTACTTTCATTTAAGGGAGACTTTTCACTCCTTATCAATATGCACCTTTCGATTAGTCAGGAGATACTTGCTGCTTGATCACTGAGGGGGAGGGATATTCTTAATCTCCTTCCGAATGCTATCTCACATGTTATGGTTGTAAATACTGTTGCCACACTGATGGCACCTGGTCCATGACTGAGTTTCATTTGTCATTCTTTCAAAACTTCACCTGAACTTGGGCAACGAATTCCCCCCTTTTTGATTGATAACAACTCTTGCTTTGTATAATTAAAAAATCTGTAAGAACCAGCTTACCATTCAAGACTTAACTTAGGAATTTAAACTTATCATCAAGGACCAGATTTAATTAGGTTTATAAATATCACATTTTCAGAATAAAGAGTAAAGCACAATATCTCTTCCCCTTTTGGCATCATCTCGAAAAGTTGCATACCCAATGTGAATCCCAGATTTTATAATTACATTCATGGCCACTAAGGCAACTGCAAGTTGAAACATGAATCAAATTTATCAATTAAATCAACAGACATAATTGAACTATTAAGATTAAAAAGCTGCATAGAACAACAAGAGAAACAACAAGTAGTCATTGCATAAGGATATGTTGTCCACAAACAAACCACAAAAAGAAAGAAAAAACTTCCAAAACATGGAGCAAAAGAACTGAAACATCCCTAAATCGGGTCACTGGGGTTACTAGACTCTGATCTTAAAGATAAGTGCTGAAAGGCCTAGGGCTTGGAGAACTAGATTGGTGAGATCTGGAGAAGGTTTTTAGCATATCTGAAGCATTTCCATCACTCTTCTCCATTTCTTTTGCTAGCCTCAGTTCTCAAGCGGCCATCCTCTCTCGATCTCCCAATTCAGCCGCACCGTGGCCTTGAGGCCTAGCAATTTTCATCATCCTTTAGTTCCACACTCCTGACCAAGGCCCTAACTTGCTGTTTTGATAGGTGTCTTCAGAGATGAACCAGGCAACTGGGTGGCATTGATGGTAGTCACAAGCTAGAAGAAGTCTTGACGCTAAAAATGTTCCTTGCCTTGATGCAATTTCCATTTCTTCAAAAGGCACATTCAGCCTGTCCAGAACAGTAGTTTCATATGAACCCATTATGGAGTGCATGAGCCTTGGAGCATTGATGACCCTGTCAATAATTTTTGACAATAAAAGCGGCCACTTGATCTGCATATCCTCTCACAAGGCAACTCCAAAGAACCAGGTCCATGTAGTTTTGGCAGTGTGCCCTTCTTCTCCTGTCTGGGCAGTTAGACACTTTTGACAAACTCAAACAGGGCCTTTGTGCTCAGGCCTCATCTCACTTTTCTACACAAACCTAGCTTCAGCGACATCTTCAGCAGCTTTAGCATTCACATAAAATTTCCTAGTGATTTGGAGAGCAGTTAGGGAGAGAATCCAAAATGGCCACCTTGCCTTGTATAATCATCATACCTTTTCATTAGGTATTGTCCAGTAATCTAACCAAGTTTGGGTGCATCAAACTCCACTTTTAACCTCCTTTCACCAGGCTGGTGACAACCATTCTTCACAGTGGAATTTGCCATAAACTTCAATCGGTTCCTTCCTTGGCAGCTTCCAATCCATTTCCAGGACCATCCTTCCACCCTTGTGCGGTAGAGATCCACCAACCTCTCATTCCTGCGTTCATCCAGTTTTTGAGCAGCCTTCTTTCAAAAAAAAATTCTTTTTGCAAAGATTGGCAAACTTATCTTGTTCTTTCTCCAGATTTTTCCTCTTTCTTCTTCACCACTTCCATTCTTCATCTTCCTCAGTAATTTTCACCTGCTTCCTTTCACTGCCCAGATCTTGTTCTCTGGCAAAGGAAGGGTTCAAGCAAGTCAAGTACAGAGGAAGACTTTCTTTGAAGAAGTCTTGGTTCTTTTTGATTTGGGTTTGGAACTCGTTCAATGTTCCTTCGCTTTCTTGATTGGAACCAGTTCCATCTCCTCTTCTTCTTCGTAATACTCAGAGCTTTTTCTACAACCTTGCTTTTCCCTTCTTCCCTTTTTTTTTCTTCCTGCTTTCTTCCAGAGCTTTTCTGTAACTCTTGCTATCACTTTGCTTGATCCTGCTTCTAGTAGCTCTTCCCTTAGGCACTGAAGGGACAGTAGGTTTTGGGGATGAGTTTTGCTTTTCTTGGTTGTTCTTGGAAGCAGTTGGGAGCCTTTTTGTGAAGAAGTTTTCGCTTCTCTTGGGATCATAACTAGCCCCAAACCCTCTTCAGAAAGATCAGCAGGGTTTCCTCAGCTGATGAAACAAGTTTTCTTCTTGTTGCTTGCTTTAGATGAAAACAAGCCCTTCAAGCCCGCCTCCCAGAACCACTTTCCCCCTGACTTTGATGCCACTTTCTGTCAATATCCCACATGATAGCAAGAGCTTTTTCTTTCCATTACCCTCCATCACCACTTGCTCCCTCTCTCTCTTTTCTTTTCTTTTTTACCTCCACTCCTACTTGAATTCAGCCACATTTTATATCTCTAATAGGTCCAACTAGAACAAACCTATTTTCAATGCTTTCAACTACAGTAGAAGATACCACGCAAGAACTTACCTCACCAGGGTTCTTTGAATTTTTTCAGTGTCACGAAGACCCTGTTCTTCACTTCACTGGCAGAAATAAATAGCTTCAGACGTAGAGCTGGAGTCAGATTCTTGTGAGCAGGGCTTCCTTTCTTTTGGCTTAGCCTTCAGTTTTTCTATTTAGGAAACTTTCCTTTAGGGCTCCAGATGCTACAGTTTTTTCTAAGCCAATATTCTGGCCTACGCAACCTTTAGGTTTTTGGAGCATTCACTAGGAGAGTAGATGAGGATGTGTTTAGAGGGGATGCTGGTGGGGAAGTGCCAGGAATTATCTTGGGTTAGACTGGTTCTTTCGACTAGGAGAGTGTTTTAGGAATTTCTGAGAAGAAGGCAATTTAGGATTTCTGGGGAAAGAAAATCAATTAGAATGGGGTGGGCGGCGTCGTGGGAGCGGCGGACGGCGGCGGCTCACATCTTACCAGTTCCTATCCCTTGCTTTTAACCCCTCCCATTCTTTGACGTTTGACGGTTATGGATTATAGAAGAGGTGTGGTGTGTATTAAAGGGAAATTAGTCATAGTGCAGTACGTCAGCCTTTTCAGAGGTCAAATTTAGAGGGTCTAATCAAAGTTAATTCCAGTCTCTTAGTAATTATTAGGCATCGCTAGATTTTTAGGCAAAATCCCGATTTTTAGAGTTCTAGGAGAACGAAAGGTTCAAGTGCTCAACGGATAGAATTTCTGGGAATTTGACAAATGTAGAACTGCTGGCTCCCATGATTGGATAAATTAATCTTTCTAATTGTTTGCAGGTATAGAAAACATACCTTGAGCTTTCATCATGGAACACATTACTCACTACAACAAAAATGGATTAGCGGCAATTATTTAGCGGCATATGGCAATGCAAGACTAATAGATTTCGTTTAAGCTGAATATTAGCGGCACATGACCATTTAGCCGGTTAAAAAGATATTCTTTAGTGGCAATAAAAAGAAAATTACCACTAAAAATCACTCATTGAATCAAGTTCTTATTATTTAACTTTCCCTCCGTACCAAGTAAAATTAAAAATCTTTCCCTCCAATATTTTTGGACCAGAATTAGCTATTCAACCTCAATTAGAAAATAATACGAAATTCTACCAAAAATAAGAAAAGATAAAACATTACGAAAACCTATCACTGGACGCTGGTTAAACAAAAATTGTCGCGGGGTTGCCACAGTCTTTTTTTCCGGCCTTGACCACAGCTCTGTCTATCTTTCTTCCCAAATCCCACGTAATTTTTTTCCTTTTTCTTTTTTTCTTTTTCCCCCCCTTTTAGGGGGGGTAATTCCTTTTCTTACCCAGCATGGTTGCTAGAAATCAATTTACAATAAATTTTTTAAACCAAAAAATCTATTCACCGACTGCTCTTCAAAGGATTTTTTTTTTCCATCTCTTCCCAAATTTCCTACATTAGTGGTTCACTTTTACAATGAGAAACCTTGCCATTCTTATGGTGGTTGTTAGGCAAGTTACGGTGGGGGGAAAAGGGGGTTTGTAACTGATTCTAAGAAAAGTTCGGCGCTCTTCGAGTATTCCGTGACTGCTTGCCTATCTTTTTGTCTTCTTTTCCCCGCATGTACCGTCCTTTCCTTGAATTATTCGGTCATAAAATACTATGAATACAAAGAAAAAAATTATTTTCGGACCCCATCGTAGTTCTCAATTCATTTCGTGGTTTTGCACAATAATTTGCCAATTAATCATTGGTTGTCAAGTTCCTCCCCTATACGAATTTACCAATATGCTTTATATTAGTGTATTAGAATTAAACTTTCATTCCGTATTCAACTTCTTCTTTTTCTGTGTAGGTTTCAAAGATTGCCTGCCAAAAATTATTCTTTTCTCCTTCACTTTTTTCTTTTATCGGCAAATATCTCTGCTCACCAGGTATCTAATTTTATGGTTCTTGATATCAATTTTATTGGCATTTTGGAATTTGTAAAAGTATAGCTTTTTTGTGTTTGCTTAAATTATTATGTTGATATCTGGCTGTCTGTTAGATGATTAGTCGATTGATTGAATTGATTCTTCCAATGTTTATTCTGGCTGTTGTTAGATTTGATAGTCGATGATTGAATTGATTCTCCAATGTTCCTCTATTGTTTTATGATCTAGAGAATTTGTCGCCGGGATATATCACAAACAATGTATACTTAGAATTTATTTTTTTGAAAATTTAGTGAGATAGAATAGGGATAATTTTTAAAGTATATATGCATAAGCAAGTTTGAGTACTATCTCTGTTGGGTAAGAATTGTACTTCTAAAAAAGAAAACACACAAAGCAAACAAGTATTATCTAAGACTTATTTCTTCAGAACTATCCACTCAAGACTTCCAAAAAACTATCAATAGAGGCAAACATGTGAGTTACAATTTGAGTATAAGTAGATATAGTTGTTCAAAAAAATATGTCAATAAGAGGCAAACAACTAAGTTACTTATTTTTAGTGAAAAAAGTTCACATTTGATTGATGTTGTTTGTAACATTCCAATTGGGGTTCTTAAGAATTGGTTATTGTGATTGAAGTTGTTTCACACATGCTAAGGTGTATTATTGAGTTCATTAATTTGTATTTTTTTATAATCAATGTTGCATATAAGAAAATCTAATTTCCTCACTTCGGTGTTAAATTGCATATCCCCCTATCACTGTGTCAGAGTATCTGAAACTTCATATTGCGACTGAGTTCAACTCCTTTGGTGTACCACAGATGTATAGTTGGCAAATTCTGGATGTCATCTAACTGATCTGTCATGCTACCGATAAACTTGCTAGTTGCGCATATTTCTGTTTCACTTTATGTATCACAGCTTTTGGAAAGAAGCATTTTGTTGAACAAGGTTTAAGTCTGTAATCTAAAACTTATGAACTTATAGCATCTGAATACTTAGTGGTCTCTTTTTGATCCTTTGCACTATTATAATGGGTTGTTAGTGTAAAGGATTATAGTTAAGAGGGCCATTCCTTATCTGCAGATGGGCCGTAGAAACAAAACTGTATCTGTCAGTTGGTTAGTGATGCGCAAGTTCAAAACAGAACAAATTAAAATTAATATACATGGACAGTAACTTAGAAAAATATTTTCAAGTGAAAGAACAAATTATTATATTTATCCAAAGTGAACGAACTTTAATTGATAGATGAAGATTTTCATTTATTTCATGTCCAAATATCACCTTTAACATTCTTAAACATCTTTTGAGGTACCTACCATTTAGAGGAATAGTTGAGCTTAAATATGATCCATCTATAGCTAATTGATGCATTGATGTAACAAATCTTCAACATCTCCAATATATTTTGAAACACTTACCTGTTGGCATATATTTTGTGTTTGACACATTCTACTGCTTTTGCTCTCTGTTGTTTTATATTTATATTGTTATTTAACAGATCTTAAAGCATCTCTCAGATGCTTAACCATATAAGATTTTTCATTTTGAATGACCTTCGAGTTTTCCATTCTAGGTAATTCAGAGCCAAGGAAGGTTCGTGGGCCTACTTTTACTAAAAGATATTTGGAAACTTCCTCTGGGAAGATAGTTGATGTGCCGTTTAATAATCGTAACCAAGCTGTTCGGGAAAAAGGTCGAAAAGTTTGCTAGCTTTCTAGGAATGTATCCTCGCCGCACAACTCCAGAAACTAACATGCAAGGATTACCTAGTATTGCCTGAAAACACATTCACTTTCTCACGGTACTACTCAATCTTACCTTTAGACTCACTTTTTGAGTTTCTTTACTATAGATCATTAAGAAATCTTTTAATCTTAGTTATATCTTCGCTGGGAACTTAGTTCTTCTTCCTTTACTAGATGGGATCCATAGTTTGTCCGCCAAGTTCTGAGGAACAGATGAGCTGATTTGGTTATTTAAATCTTACTGAAAACTTCTTAAAGCATCGTTATAAAAGGAGATATTTTCAAATATCTAACTATGGGTCCTTTTACTAAAAATTAACACCGCACTAATATGACTAAAAGGATATTATAACCCTGTTTAAATGATGTTGGCAAAAGTTGTATAATCTTTGGGCAGATATCTTGGATCTAAGCTAGTTAAATTCCCAAAAGCCTACCTTAGGTGGCTGGTAGGAAGACACAAATGACTTTGTGCAAGGAATTGGTTTAGAATCCCTGCAAACATTGTAGAGATAAAGGATAGCGGAAAGAAATCACAGATGTTTCATAGTGCAATTGAGCTAGTCATATTGTGAAGTCCTAAGTTAAACATACCTTGGTTTTATTGGGGTAGGTAACTTAAACAATTAAGATGCCTTAATAGATATTGGTTTAACTTCCTAAATTTTGTAATTAAAGATCATTTGTAACTGCGACTACATGGGTGTGGTCTTCAATTAATAAACATTTATTAGTCAATTTAAAGTAGAAGAATGAAGCAAATATAAACATTTGGATTGGCACTTGTTTCCTGAACATAGAGCAACTAGCAAGTTTCACTTAACAGAATGATATTGATCTCCAGCCTTTTTGTTCACTGTGGGTCAAAATAGTCCATTTGACAGAGCAACAAAATGGTACAAGTGAAAAGAAGAAAGAATTTTAGATTCTTATGGCATATAAGATGAAAATTGTGGTTGATCTATTCTATAAGCTACCATTAATGTTTTGATGGAAAAATTTGTCAATGTTAAATGAGCTTTTCTTGCGAAAGTATTGACTTCAGATAGCAAGTCCAGACCATGCAACTGCCAAAGCCATAATACAAGGCATTATGCTTAACCATGCCACTCTTAGCATTAGTTTCCTCATTATCTCCCTTCATTTCTGCTTCCTTGTGCGTTTGACTTACTTAGGAAAAACCATGTTTACTTATGAGGTAGTTAGCCAAAAAGAAGTTATAGAAGCATTAGTTGCACCACAGGATTATTTTGAAAAAGTTAAAAAATAAATTAAATAAAAATCAATTTAAGCTTTACCATTAATATTATTTTGTCTCAGACCCTAATGATTTATAATACACTTCCCTATTAAGTCTTCATAAATCAAAACTATGAGTACACCAGCAACTATGCTCACTACAAAAACAAAAGTCAGCACCAATTTATGTTCCATATATTAGTTCTTACCTTTGACTTTTTTTGAACGGTCATCCATTACTTGTTGCTCTCTGAATTTAAGTAAAAAGATTTCATTCTATTCATTGTTAAATATTATACATTATTTCCAAAACTTATTATATCTCTTTCTTCATTAAAATTTGCAACAGCTCAATCATTAACTTTGGCAATTCACTATAAATGGGACCGGGAAATTTGATAGTTGATCTGTTTGAGACCAAAAATGAACCTGTTATTCTACTGTAAAAAACTTTTAGCTGGCGGGCCAGTATTTTTGACAGCACAAAAAAATGAGTTTATGAAAGAACTACACTTCTTCTAAGTTAAATTCCGCGAAGCATTGCATCAAGTTTATATATTTTTGCTGTCATACATTGGTGTTGATTATCTCTGTCTTGCATTCCTCTTATATTTAGTGATAGGGTAGTTAGAAGAATGAAGTTTGCAATGCTTATCTGTTATATATTTATCTATTGACATAGTTATTTTATAATTGTTAGGTCATTACAGTCTGATGATCGATAATTTAGTAGGCGTCGAAGGATTTTCAACATGAGAAAGAGTTGCAAAAATTATTTGACAGAACTATTTATTTCGTGGGATTAGGTCAGTATAATAATTTATCTATTACTTTCAAAACAATATAAGTTTATTTTTAAGTTATTGTGATATTAATATTTTGAATTAGTACTTTCTTTTGTTTTGTTAAGATTTTAATGAGATACATAATTTTTGTTGGAAATTAATATTAATATGTTAATTGTTATTTTTGGAACTTTTTGAACGCAATGTTAGTTAGCTATTATTAATGGGTTGGTTCTAAACTATTCCGTTATAGCTTGTGACTTTTAGCGCCAATTTACAGGGATTATCGCGTTATTAAAAATAGGCGATAAAAGGGGCAAAATTAAGATGTTTCCACTGAGATATTTGTAGCCATTATAACTACTGCTAAAGAGTTCTTTTAGCGGCAATTATAATTTAAATTTACTATGCTATTAAAATAGATGCTAAAAAGGCATACTAATACATTTTCAGAAGGATATTATGTTCATTCTTATTTTGCCACAAAATAATTACCGCTAAAGATATGGACTTTTACATATTTTTTTTTTGAATTTTAGCGGACAATAAAAAATGACTAAAGAGCAATTAGTAGCCGCTTTTAGCTTGGTTTAGCAGCCATCATAATTGTCGCAAACAATTTCCATTAAATCAAATGATATTTAGCGGCAATAAGTCACACCTTTCACCAGCTTTTGTGATAAGTTGCCGCTAAAGACTTTACCGACCCTGGCTTCAGCGGCTAAACATTTCAATAGCTGGTAAATAATTACAGCGGCTATTGTTATTTGCCGCTAATGCTCTTTTTTTTATTTCGTTTTAAAGCCCCTTTTTTGTAGTGACTGATGAACCAGGTTCTTATATTAAAATTCTCTGAACATGCCTCAAATGCCATAATAGAAAAACTCTTGGTAAGAGATCAGTGAGTCATATATACCATGTCACAGGAGTATACTAAATTTAAGAGTATGGAAACTGAGAGTAAGATTGATCTTAGATATTTACACAAGTTTAGAAACTCTAAACCAACATACAATTTTTTCATATATTTTTTTTTCTTGTGCATTCTGAACTGGACTATTACGCTCTCGCACCTCCTCAATCATCCCTTAATTTCAACATTTCTCTCAAAGTTTTCTTTCTACTCAGTTGCTTTTAGTGAAGATGTAGCTATTTGTTTATCGTAGCACATAATTCTATTGAAATTAATCTTTCTCATAGTTATCTTCTTAAGAAGTGGTGTCTAACATCTATGTGCTTTAGTCCTCTTATGATGAACAAAGTTCTTTTGTCATGACTTATAGCACTAGATGTTATTCACAGAATAATTTGAATAACACCCCACTTTAATCCAAAATCTACCCAAACTGTTGTTTGATCCATAGTTAATTGAGGCACAACAAGAGAGCTCAGCAGCAACATACTTCAGCTTCAGCAATAGATTAGGCCACTTTTGAGTTTTGCTTTTTTGGTAGCATGAACCAGAAAGTGTAGCCATTTACCTGAGGTGCTCTTCCTATCCACTAGAAAACCTGGCATAATCAGCATCAGCATATCCAACTCAAATTAAATGCTACTTTGTGTAGCAAAGACACAGATCAGTGGATGCTTTCAGGATATCTTTAGTATCCTCTTGACAGCAGTCAAGGAGACTCTTTTGGATTTGCCTGAAAACGAGCACAAAATGCCCTACACTTGAACACAATTCAGGTCTGTTGCAGTAAGATACAGGAGTGAACCAATCATTACCCCTATACAAACTTTTTGATCAACTGATGAACCAGGTTTCCAGTATCAACATCTAATTTAGTGGCAGTTGCAATGTGGGTGTGTCTATTTTCTTTAGATTCCTCCATTTTAAACTTTTTTGATTAGCTCTTTGTATACTTCTGCTGATGGATCATTGGGTTCCATTTTGGACTTTGTTTGATTTGAAGCCTAAGAAGAATGTTAAGCTTCACACATCATGCTCATTTCAAACTCACTTCCCCATTAATTTTTGCAAAGTCCTTACTTTATCTTATCAGTGGTGGCCTAAAGATTATGTCATTTCAACAATATATTTGTACAACAAGGATGATCCTTCATTTTTCCCTTTAAGAATAAGGTTACATCTTTTTACCTCTTTTGTACCCATGACTCTAGCAGAGTTTGGACAATCTTTCTACCAGTGCTCTTGGAGCCTGCTTTAAGTCATAGAGGGCCTTGTCTAAACTGTACACATGTCAGGACATTCCTTGCTTTCAAACCCTGGAGGTTGTTTTCAAACACTTCTCTTTCAGGTAACCATTCAGGAAGGGCACTTTTAACATCATTTGATGAGAATGGAATTCCATGTGTGCTGCAAAGGCTTATGAGAAGTTCTGATGCCTCTGTCTTGCAACTGGAGCAAAAGTCTCATCTAGTCTATGCCTCCCTTCTTTGGATTGTAACTTGGACCACAATCTTGCCTTGTTTTTTTTAACTGTTCCATCTTCATCAAGTTTGTTTCTGAAGACCCCATTTTCTGTACCAATGACTGATCTGTCCTTGGGGTCTTGGAACTAGACTGCCAAACTTGACTCTTTCAAAACTGCGTTTGTCGTTCATCCTGCATTTGCATTTATTTACCATCTGCATCGTGCAAAGTTTCAACAACATTTTAAGGTTCAATAATAGATATAAAAAGCGTCAAAAGCACACAGATTCTTTTAATTGTGATCCAGTTTACTCCAGGATGTATGGATCAGTAATTTTCTCTAATGGGATGAGAACTTTGATACTTTGTGAGTTTCACAACCAACTGCGTTTCTGCTAGATGTTTCTCCCATGTTCTGTTGCTGAGGAACAGGGTTATGGAACATGTTCCTTTAAGGGGATTTATTTCAGTTCCTCTTTGATTAGTTCCCCCTGTAGGTTGCCCTGTATGGGAAGAATCTGTTCCTTTCTTGGGTGGCCACTTTTGACCTGGAGTTGATGCTTCAGTCAAGTCCTTTACCAATCCAATTGGCTTCATTTCATGTTCCTGTCCTTCAGAAAGAATGTGTTTCATCAAATTTACTACATGCACACTTTCTCTACACACAAAGTTTCTTTGTTAAATTACTTTTATATGCTTTGCTATGTGAAGAATATCCCAGAAATACTCCCTCATCACTTCTGGGATCAAAACTTACCTAGGGAGTCTTTTCCATTGTTGTGCACATACACTTACAACCAAATGCCCTAACGATGGGATATGTTTGGTTTTTCTCCCTTTAAGTAAACTCATAGGGAGTCTTCTCTACAAAATGAAGGTCTAGTCAATGCATCTATTGATTATGTAAACATGCAGTGGTTTACATCCTTACCCAGAAGCTATGAGCAGGTTTACTAGAAAGTAGCATGGTCCTAGCCATGTCCTCCAACGGGTCCTGTTCTTTCTTTTCAACTACTCCATTTTTGCTGAGGAGTCCTAAGGGGACGAGAAGTTAATGATTCTATACCATTTTCATCACATGTATTCAACAGAAACTTTTGCATTTTCAAATTCAGTTCCATGATCAGACCTAATGGATGCAAGTTGATTTACCTAACTGTTTCTAAAAAGTTTTTTTCTAACAAAGGTAGGATAGTAAACATAAACAAATGCTGCATTCTATTAGATGTTAGAAATAGTACCCAGGTAAATCTAGAATAATCATTCAACAAGGTACCATTACATATTCTTCCACCTCTTCATTTGTTTTATTGGACCACTAGCATCCATATGAACCAGTTCCCGACTTGGAACGATGCTTACCATTTCTTGGTTTTGAAAGATGATCTTACCTGCTTCCCCCTTGCACATGCCTCACAAACTTTATTCTTGAACTTGATTGGGTACCCTATCACCAAGTCCTTGGGAGGACTAAATGTTTTAGCTGATTCAGATTTGCATGACCAAGTCTTTGTGCCATAGGAGGGGATCATTAACCAACACCACTTTAGGGCAAGTGAGTTCATTTCTGGATAGAGTGGACAATCTACAATGTAAATATTGTTAACTCTTTTCCCTGCAAAACAATCTGTCTAGTGGGTAAGTTTTAATTCACAAAGCACTTAGAATAGAAGAGATAGAAGCTACAAGATTACCTCTGTCACACAGTTTGTTGGACACACTTACTAGGTATATTTTCAAGCCATCTTATCAGTAGACTTTCTCTATTGGATGAGAATCTTTTACCTTACCTTTCCACCCAATGATCTCACCTTTCTTTCCATTACCAAATGAGACATTACTCCTTAAGTTCTCAAGTGAAAGGAACTGGGTCCTTGCTCCAGTCATATTGGTTTGAGCAACCACTATCCATATACCATATTTGGCTGCTTCCTTTTTCCTGTGACCTACAAAGAAATCAGGGGTTATGTTTTAGAACCCAAACTATGTTTAGGTCCCTTTCTATAGGCAAAAGGATAAATCAAATTCCTTCTTGCCCACCCAGGCAACTTACTTTTTCTCTTGAACAAAAACTTTGTTCTTTTGACTTGGCCTTTACTTTTTGCATTACATTCATTTTTGTAATGGCCCAGTCTTGCCACAGTGTGGTGATATTTTTATTTTCAGAAGTGTGAGGTTTACTTGCTTTTAGGGTCCCACTTTGGTGCTTGAGGTCCCATAGCCCAAGTCCTATTTGTTGCTACTGTGATGCTCTTGCAACCAAGAGAGTGCATCAGATGCCTATGTTCCATTTGCAAAGTTCTTGTCTATTTCATGTTTCCACTTTTTCTAGATCTTTCTTTTTAGGTCTTTAATCAATTCATCCTTCTATACAATTCGTTCCTTCATTTCCTGAGTTTTCCTCTAGAGTGAGATAGGTGAGATCAGCTTTCTTCTTTCCAGTTCCTAGTTCAATTTTAAGTTTTCAGACCTAAGTTTCTAGCACAACTTGTGTCAAGTTTCAAGAACCTGGTCTCTTTCAACTCAGGCATCTTTGCTATCACACTCATTAGCCCTTAGACCTCTGAAAGCTTTTTGTAATGACCCGGCCGGTCGTTTTTTGGAATTTACGCCCCGATTCCCCATTAACTGCTTTCCCCTTAAGTTCATTTCTGCTATTTTGGTTGGCCGGGAACGTTCGGTGTAGGATACGGAGTGTTTTGGACCACTTTAGTCCCTAAATGAGAGCTTAAGTGTTGAAAATGTTTCCGTAATTAGAACAGATGTGAAGACGACCTCGGAATGGAAATCGATGGTTCCGTTTAGCCTCCGTTAGGTGATTTCAGGCGTTGGGAGCATGTTCGGAATGTATTTTGGAAGCTCGTAGCTCATTTTAGGCTTGAAATTACCGAAAATTGAATTTCTTGAAGTTTCCGGTCCGATAGTGAATTTTTTATCCGAAGGTCGGAATTGGGAATTCGGAAGTTTTTGTTAGCACCGTTCATGTCATTTGCGGATGTGCTGTGCAAAAATTTCAGGTCAATCGACGAGGTTTTGGTTAGGTTTTTGATCGAAAGCGTGTTTTGTTGGAATTTTTGAAGTTCTTAGGCTTGGAATCCTTGATTAATTGGTAGTTTCCGGGCGTTGTTTTAGGTGAGTTTAGGATATTGGTACAAGTTTGAATGAT
>NC_031993.1:45502569-45551088 GCF_001879085.1 Nicotiana attenuata
GTTATGGGATATGTCCGTAGGTTTGGTTGAGGTCCCGGGGGCCTCGGGTGTGTTTCGGGTGCTCAACGGAGCACTTTGGAGTTGGAAAATGTTGAAGAAAATCCCTTCAGCTGTTGCAGAACCTTTCTTCATTGCGATCGCATCAATAACCATGCGATCGCGTAGTGCAATCCTGGAGGGGGACCAAACCCTTCTATGCGATCGCATAAGCTGTCCGCGATCGCACAGTTCAACTTTCACCTCTTCTGCGATCGCAATACCTTGGCTGCGTTCGCATTGAACAATTTCTGGACCTTCCAATTTTAATCTTTTGCGATCGCATTACTCCTTATGCGTTCGCATAGACCATTTTCTGGGCTTCCCATTTTTTTTCTCTATGCGATCGCATGCCTACTCCTGCGATCGCGTAGAACAAAATCCCTGGGCAGATATAAACATTTCAAAACGAGGGTTTAGCCATTTTTAACAAAACTCAAGCTAGAGAGCTCGGATTTGGGAGAAATTTCGAAGGTTTTTCAAGAGCAACGATTGGGTAACGATTTTCTACTCTCTTATGCTTATTATCCACTAATCTAATCACGAATTCATCTTCAAATCTCGGATTTTGAATGAAAATTTATAAAAGTTCATAGACCAAACTATTGGATTTTGAGGGCATTTGACCTCCGATTTGGGAGATTTTTATATGGTTAGACTCATGGGAGTACGAGGGTTCTGAAAATGTAAAAATTATTCGATTCAGAGACGTTGGCTGGAGGGGCGTTTTGGTCATTTTACCTATTTTTGCGCCCTAGCTTTAAATTTAATAGTGGAACTCAGTTGTTTCCAATATTATTTATGATGTGTAATTGAATTGAATAGATTTGGGCCATTTGGAGTCGGATACTCGTGGCAAAGGCGCGGTTTCTAGTGATATTGAGCCGGTTCGAGGTAAGTGGCTTGTCTAACCTTGCGTGGGGGACCTTTCCCCTTAGGATTGTTCTTGATATTTGAGTGCCTTGTACGTGAGGTGACGAGCGCGTACTTGAGCCGATTGATGAAATTCCGGTTTCACTTAAGTTGTTGATATTTAGCTTTCTTTCTTACCTGCTTTATTCTACTTGAAAATTATACTTGTGCTAGATTAGGAAAGCATGTTAAGCTGACTTAACTGCCTAATTGCTTAAGTTGTTCTGACCGTACTACGTGAAGCATGCTAGGCTAGCTCTATCTGTTGCTCTGTCTTTCGTACTTTATTCTCGATTTGTTTCTGGCTGTGATTGCGCATTTACATTGGGACTACGGATGTGGGATTCCGGTAGCTCCCCCCTTGTTTGTTTACTTTGGGACTACGGGTTCGATTCCCGGGAGATCCCCTTTTACTTTGGGACTACGGGACGATATCCCGGGAGATCCCCCTGCACATTGACGATTGGACTACGGGATGGTATCCCGGAAGATCCTTCGATTTGGTACATTAGTTGGACTATGGGACGGTATCCCGGGAGATCCACTGGACGGTTGAGGAAAGGGGCTACGGGACGGTATCCTGGGAGACCCTCAATGGTATCTTTGACATTTGAGCTGTGTTTACTCTGTGTTTTATTCTATCTTCGTAGTTATTATTGCCTCGTTGACTTGCCTTATTACAGTGCTGTATTTATTATTTCTGTCAGATTTCCACACTGTTAATTATTGTTATTGTTATATTTTGCCTCAGTAGGGCCCTGATCTTCCTCGTCACTACCCAACCGAGGTTAGGCTTGGCACTTACTAAGTACCGCTGTGGTGTACTCATGCCCTTCCTGCGCATGTTTTTCATGTGCAGATCATCCAGGTACCTCTACTCAGGCACACTATCAGTGAGGCAGGAGGACTACGGAGACTTCGAGGTAGATCTGCTGCGTCCGCACACCGACGAGTCTCCCTCTTATTCTACCTTTAGTACACAGTTTATTTCTTCTGGTTGTTAGATATTCTGGAGTTTGGAGCCTTTACTATACATTTCTATAGCCTGTGTTGCCCGTGAGTTTTCGGGTCTTTGGGAATTGTTTTAGACTTGTGTTATTGAGTTGTACATGCCGAGCGACATTCAGTGCAGATTCCTTTGATATTTGATTTGTTTTCTCTATATTTCCGCAATTATTATATTTCTTCAATATTAGGCTTACCTGGTCGTGGGGACTAGGTGCCATCACGACATGTTCACGATTTGTGAACTAGGGTCGTGACAAGTTGGTATCAGAGCTCTAGGTTCATAGGAGTCACGGAACACAGGCCGGTTTATTAGAGTCTCGCTGAGCGGTACGGAGACGTCCGTACTTCTCTACGAGAGGCTATGTAACTGTTTAGGAAAAATCTTCATCTCATTTGAATTCCTTGTCGTGCGATATTTTTGGACATTAAATCTAAACTTCTGATTTCTATTCTCTCATAGATGGTGAGGACACGTGCTACACGAGACGACCAGGCACCCGTACCCCCTACTGCAGCCGTCAGAGGCCGGGGCCGGGGCCGAGGCCGGGGTAGAGGTCGAGGACGCGCACGCGGTGCAGCCACAACACCCGCGCGAGCTGCCGTCGAGGTACCACCAGCAGATCCCGTCGGAGCCTAGGCACCTGGTACACCTACCACTGCCACTACTACTCCAGCGCTCCAGGAGACTTTGGCTCAGTTCATGAGCATGTACACCACCTTAGCTCAGGCAGGGTTGCTTCCCCTTGCTGCAGCCACATCCCAGGCCGGGGGAGGAGCACAGACTCCCGCCGTCCGCACTCCTGAGCAGCGAGTGCAGGTTGAGCAGGCTCCAGAGATTATTCCTGCACCGCCTGCAGCACCAGTTCAGCACGAGGATGGGTCAGCTGCTTCAGAGGACGAGCAACATAGACTTGAGAGGTTCAAGAAATATGATCCTCCAGTGTTCAGTGGACTAGCATCAGATGATGCCTTGGGATTTTTGGAGGAGTATCATCGTAATCTTCGCACTATGGGCATAGTGGAGTCCAGCGGGGTTTCTTTCACCGCCTTTCAGCTTCGGGGAGCCGCCTATGATTGGTGGCGTACTTATGAGATAGACAGTCCAGCCGAGGCTGCTTCACTGACTTGGACCCAGTTCTCGGACATGTTTATGAGAGAGTTTGTTCCCCAGAGCCACAAGGATTCATGGCGCGCGGAGTTTGAGCACTTGCGCTAGGGTGGTATGACAGTTTCAGAGTATGCCATCCGTTATACCAGGTTGGCCAGGCATGTACCGGCCTTGGTTGCCACGGTTCGGGAGAGAGTTCACAGGTTCATCGAGGGCCTTATCCCACCCATCAGGTCCAGCATGGCTCGAGAGTTGGAGATGGATGTTCCTTACCAGCAGGTAGTGAGCATTGCTAGGAGGATTGAGGGTATGCTCGCCAGGGAGCGAGGGGAGAGGGAGGCCAAGAGGTCTCGAGAGTCGGGTCACTACTCTGGTGCCCGTACCCATCAGCAGGTCGTTATGGTAGGGGTTATTCTGGCCGCCCTATACATTCAGCTTTGCCAGCAGCCGACAATACTCCAACTCCGCCTGCACCTCAGGAGCCTTATTATGCGCCTCCAGTTCCTAGCGCGCCTCCTGCGCGGGGAACTTCCAGAGGTCAGCCCAGCAGGCCTAGCCCCAGCCAGTCACAACCACTGCTTCCTCCCAGAGCTTGTTTCGAGTGTGGCGATACACGTCATATGGTTAGGGACTGTCCCAGACTTGGTAGGGGTGCATCTTCACAGACTGCTCAGCCGCAGCGGGCTCCTCAGAGTTCTCAGGCTATGATCACAGCTCCAGCTGCTGCCCCACCTGCCCAGCCAGCCAGGGGCGGAGGCCGGGGAGATAGAGGTCGCCCTCGCCAGAGGGGTCGAGCCAGATATTATTGTATTCCTGCTCGCACTGAGGTTGTTGCCTCCGATTCCGTCATCACAGGTATTATACTGGTTTGTCACAGAGAGGCATCGGTTCTATTTGATCTAGGCTCTACTTATTCTTATGTGTCTTCTTATTTTGCTCCGTATTTGGGTGTGCCTCGGGATTCTTTGAGTGCCCCCGTTTATGTTTCTACTCCCGTGGGAGATTCTCTTATTGTGGATCGCATTTATCGGTATGTTTGGTTACTATTCGTGGTTTTGAGACCAGAGCGGATCTATTGTTACTCGGTATGGTTGACTTTGATATTATTCTAGGCATGGACTGGTTGTCTCCCCATCATGCTATCCTTGATTGTCACGCCAAGACCGTGACGCTGGCTATGCCAGGTGTTCCACGTATTGAGTGGAGTGGTACTTTAGATCACACTCCCAGTAGAGTTATCTCCTTCCTTAAAGCTCAGCGTATGGTTGAGAAGGGGTGTGCCGCGTATTTAGCTTATGTGAGAGATGTCAGTGTTGATACCCCTTCTGTTGATTCAGTCCCAGTGGTACGGGACTATCCCGATGTGTTTCCAGCTGACCTTCCGGGCATGCCGCCCGATAGAGACATTGATTTTGTCATTGATCTGTTGCTGGGCACTCAGCCTATTTCCATCCCTCCGTATCGTATGGCTCCTCCTGAGTTGAAGGAGTTGAAGGATCAGTTGCAGGAATTGCTTGGTAAGGGTTTTATTCGACCCAGTGTATCACCGTGGGGTGCTCCTGTCTTGTTTGTGAAGAAGAAGGATGGTTCTATGCGTATGTGTATTGATTATCGTCAGTTGAACAAGGTTACAATGAAGAACCGTTATCCTTTGCCTCGTATTGATGATCTGTTTGACCGGCTTCAGGGCGCACAGGTGTTTTCTAAGATTGACTTGCGCTCAGGGTACCATCAGTTGAAGATTCGGGAGCCAGATATCCCGAAGACTGCCTTCAGGACTCGGTATGGTCATTACGAGTTCCTTGTTGTGTCATTTAGGCTGACCAATGCCCCAGCAGCTTTTATGCATTTGATGCACAATGTATTCAGGCCATATCTTGACTCATTCGTTATTGTTTTTAGTGATGACATTCTGGTGTATTCCCAGAGTCGGGAAGATCATGAGCAGCACCTGAGGATAGTGCTTCAGACCTTGAGGGAGAAGAAGTTATATGTAAATTTTTCAAAATGTGAGTTTTGGTTGAGTTTTGTGGCATTTCTAGGCCACGTGGTATCGAGTGAGGGCATTCGGGTGGATCCGAAGAAGGTGGAGGCCGTGCAGAGTTGGCCCAGGCCCTCCTCAGCTACAGAGATTCGCAGTTTCCTTGGCTTGGCGGGTTATTACCGTCGCTTTGTGGAGGGGTTTTCATCGATTGCGGCCCCTATGACGAGATTGACCCAAAAGGGTGCCCCATTTCAGTGGATAGAGGAGTGTGAGGCGAGCTTCCAAAAGCTCAAGACAGCTTTGACTTCAGCCCCAATCTTGATGCTGCCTACCGGTTCGGGGTCTTATACAGTTTATTGTGATGCCTCACGGGTTGGACTTGGAGCGGTGTTGATGCAGGACGGTAGGGTGATTGCCTACGCGTCCAGACAGTTGAAGATACATGAAAAGAACTACCCTGTCCACGACCTTGAGTTAGCTGCTATTGTTCATGCCTTGAAGATCTGGCGCCATTATTTGTACGGGGTGCCTTGTGAGATCTATACTGACCATCGGAGTTTGCAGCACTTGCTTAAGCAGAAGGACCTGAATATGCGTCAGAGGAGATGGTTAGAGTTGTTAAAGGATTATGATATTACTATTCTTTATCACCCGGGCAAGGCCAATGTGGTAGCCGATGCCTTGAGTCGCCGGGCGGAGAGTTTGGGGAGTTTGGCATATTTACCAGCTTCAGAGAGACCTATGGCGATGGATGTTCAGGCCTTAGCCAGTCAGTTCGTGAGATTGGACCTTTCGGAGCCCAGTCGGGTTCTAGCCTGTGTGGTTTCTCGGTCTTCCCTATTTGATCGTATCAGGGAGCGGCAGTATGATGACCCTCATTTGCTTGTCCTCAAGGACAGGGTTCAGCGGGGAGATGCCAGAGATGTGGCTACCGGAGATGATGGGGTATTGAGGATGCAGGGCCGGATTTGTGCGCCCAATGTTGATGGTCTTCGAGAGTTGATCCTAGCAGAGGCCCATAGTTCGCAGTATTCCATCCATTCGGGTGCCGCGAAGATGTATCAGAACTTGAGGCAGCACTATTGGTGGAGGCGGATGAAGAAGGATATAGTTGATTATGTGTCTAGATGCCTCAACTGCCAGCAGGTGAAGTATGAGCACCAACGTCCGGGTGGGTTGCTTCAGCAGATAGAGATCCCGGAGTGGAAATGGGAGCGTATCACCATGGACTTTGTATCTGGACTCCCACGGACCTTGAAGAAATTTGATTCCAATTGGGTCATTGTGGATCAGCTGACCAAGTCCGCTCATTTCATTCCTGTGTGTACCACTTATTCATCGGAGCGATTGGCGGAGATTTATATCAGGGAGATCGTCTGTTTGCATGGTATTCCAGTTTCTATCATTTCAGACAGAGGTACTCAGTTTACATCGCGATTTTGGAGAGCCGTGCAGCAAGAGTTAGGCACTCGGGTGGAGTTGAGCACAACATTTCACCCCAGACGGATAGACAGTCCGAGCGCACTATTCAGATTCTTGAGGATATGCTCCGTGCGTGTGTGATTGAGTTTGGAGGGTCATGGGATCATTTCTTGCCATTGGCAGAGTTTGCTTATAACAACAGTTATCAGTCCAGCATTCAGATGGCGCCGTATGAGGCTTTATATGGTAGGAGGTGTAGATCTCCGGTGGGTTGGTTTGAGCCGGGTGAGGCCAGGCTATTGGGCACAGAGATGGTTCAGGATGCATTGGAGAAGGTTAAGGTGATTCAGGATAGACTCCGTACAACCCAGTCCAGACAGAAGAGTTACGCGGACAGGAAGGTTCGTGATGTTTCATATATGGTTGGTGAGCGGGTTTTGCTTCGGGTCTCGCCTATGAAAGGCATAATGAGGTTTGGGAAGAAAGGAAAGCTGAGTCCGAGATTTACTGGCCCTTTTGAGATCTTGAGGCGAGTTGGGGAGGTTGCTTATGAGCTTGCCTTACCTCCCAGCCTAGCCGGAGTTCATCCGGTATTTCATGTTTCGATGCTCCGGAGATATCACGGTGATCCGTCGCACGTGTTGGATTTCAGTTCAGTCCAGTTGGACAAGGATCTATCCTATGTTGAGGAGCCAGTGGCTATTTTGGACAGGCAGATTAGGAAGTTGAGGTCAAAGAACATAGCTTCAGTGAAGGTTCAGTGGCGGGGTCAGCCGGCCGAGGAGGCGACTTGGGAGACCGAGCAGGATATGCGCAGCCAGTACCCTCTTCTTTTTACTACTTCAGGTATGTTCTCTATGCTCGTTCGAGGACAAACGAATGTTTAAGTGTAGGAGGATGTAACGACCCGGCCGGTAGTTTTTGGAATTTACGCCCCGATCCCCCATTAACTGCTTCCCCTAAGTTCATTTCCGCTATTTTGGTTGGCCGGGACGTTCGGTGTTAGGATACGGAGTGTTTTGGGACACTTAGTCCCTAAATGAGAGCTTAAGTGTTGAAAAATGGTCCGTAATCGGAACAGTTTGAAGACGATCTCGGAATGGAAATCCGATGGTTCCGTTAGCTCCGTTAGGTGATTTCGGGGTTGGGAGCGTGTTCGGAATGTATTTTGGAAGCTCGTAGCTCATTTAGGCTTGAAATGCCGAAGTTTGAATTTTTGAAGTTTCCGGTCCGATAGTGAATTTTTGATCCGAGGGTCGGAATGGAATTCCGAAAGTTTCTGTAGCACCGTGATGTCATTTGGGACGTGCGTGCAAAATTTCAGGTCAATCGGACGAGGTTTGGTTAGGTTTTTGATCGAAAGCGTGTTTTGCTGGAATTTGAAGTTCTTAGGCTTGAATCCTTGATTAATTCGTGTTTCCGGCGTTGTTTTAGGTGGTTTAAGGATTGGTACAAGTTTGAATGATGTTATGGGATATGTCCGTAGGTTTGGTTGAGGTCCCGGGGGCCTCGGGTGTGTTTCGGGTGCTCAACGGAGCACTTTGGAGTTGGAAAATGTTGAAGAAAATCCCTTCAGCTGTTGCAGAACCTTTCTTCATTGCGATCGCATCAATAACCATGCGATCGCGTAGTGCAATTCTGGAAGGGGTCCAAACCCTTCTATGCGATCGCATAAGCTGTCCGCGATCGACAGTTCAACTTTCACCTCTTCTGCGATCGCAATACCTTGGCTGCGTTGGCATTGAACAATTTTTGGACCTTCCAATTTTACTCTTCTGCGATCGCATTACTCCTTATGCGTTCGCATAGACCATTTTCTGGGCTTCCCATTTCTTTTCTCTATGCGATCGCATGCCTACTCCTGCGATCGCGTAGAACAAAATCCCTGGGCAGATATAAATATTTCTAAACGAGGGTTTAGCCATTTTTAACAAAACTCAAGCTAGAGAGCTCGGATTTGGGAGAAATTTCGAAGGTTTTTCAAGAGCAACGATTGGGTAACGATTTTCTACTCTCTTATGCTTATTACCCACTAATATAATCACGAATTCATCTTCAAATCTCGGATTTTGAATGAAAATTTGTAAAAGTTCATAGACCAAACTATTGGATTTTGAGGGGGCATTTGACCACCGATTTGGGAGATTTTTATATGGTTAGACTCGTGGGAGTACCGAGGTTCTGAAAATGTAAAAGTTATTCGATTCCGAGACGTTGGCTGGAGGGGCATTTTGGTCATTTTACCTATTTTCGCGCCCTAGCTTTAAATTTAATAGTGGAATTAGTTGTTTGCAATATTATTTATGATGTGTAATTGAATTGAATAGATTTGGGCCATTTGGAGTCGGATACTCGTGGCAAAGGCGCGGTTTCTAGTGATATTGAGCCGGTTCGAGGTAAGTGGCTTGTCTAACCTTGCGTGGGGGACCTTTCCCCTTAGGATTGTTCTTGATATTTGAGTGCCTTGTACGTGAGGTGACGAGCGCGTACTTGAGCCGATTGATGAAATTCCGGTTTCACTTAAGTTGTGGATATTTAGCTTTCTTTCTTACCTGCTTTATTCTACTTGAAAATTATACTTGTGCTAGATTAGGAAAGCATGTTAAGCTGACTTAACTGCCTAATTGCTTAAGTTGTTCTGACTGTACTACGTGAAGCATGCTAGGCTAGCTCTATCTGTTGCTCTATCTTTCGTACTTTATTCTCGGTTTGTTTCTGGCTGTGATTGCGCATTTACATTGGGACTACGGATGTGGGATTCCGGTAGCTCCCCCCTTTTTTGTTTACTTTGGGACTACGGGTTCGATTCCCGGGAGATCCCCTTTTACTTTGGGACTACGGGACGGTATCCCGGTAGATCCCCCTGCACATTGATGATTGGACTACGGGACGGTATCCCGGGAGATCCTCTGGTATTGGTACGTGAGTTGGACTACGGGACGGTATCCCGGGAGAATCCACTGGACAGTTGAGGAAAGGGCTACAGGACGGTATCCTGCGAGACCCTCATTGGTATCTTGACATTGAGCTGTGTTTACTCTGTGTTTTACTCTATCTTTGTAGTTAGTATTGCCTCGTTGACTTGCCTTATTACACTGCTGTATTTATTATTCCTGTCAGATTTCCACACTGTTAGTTATTGCTATTGTTATATTTTTGCCTCAGTAGGGCCCTGACCTTCCTCGTCACTACNGTAGGGCCTTGATCTTCCTCGTCACTACCCAACCGAGGTTAGGCTTGGCACTTATTGAGTACCGCTGTGGTGTACTCATGCCCTTCCTGCGCATGTTTTTCATGTGCAGATCATCCAGGTACCTCTACTCAGGTGCACTATCAGTGAGGCAGGAGGACTACGGAGACTTCGAGGTAGATCTGCTACGTCCGCAGACCGACGAGTCTCCCTCTTATTCTAACTTTAGTACACAGTTTCTTTCTTCTGGTTGTTAGATATTCTGGAGTTTGGAGCCTTTACTATACATTTCTATAGCCTGTGTTGCCCGTGAGTTTCCGGGTCTTTGGGAATTATTTTAGACTTGTGTTATTGAGTTGTACATGCCGAGCGGCATTCAGTGCAGATTCCTTTGATATTTGATTTGTTTTCTCTATTTTTCCGCAATTATTATATTTCCTCAATATTAAGCTTACCTGGTCGTGGGGACTAGGTGCCATCACGACATGTTCACGATTGGTGAATTAGGGTCGTGACACTATTGTATTTTGCTTTTAAGATCACACATTCCTTAGACAATTCTTCCTTCTGTTAATTATTTCAGACTCATAAATGAAGTCTAGTAACAACTCAGATAACCTTTCTTTAGACAGAAATTTAATCTTTTCTTTGAGATGAAGAATACTTACCTCTTGTTCATCATCTGATTCTCCAATAGCCATAAGAGCCTGTTCTTCTTCAGCTTCACCTTCTGAGTCCTCATCTGATGTTTCTCCCCAGGCAGCAACCATAGCATTTGTTGATCCTTTGTTCCTTTTTAGTTGAACCTGTTCCTTCGTTCAGCCCTTTCTTTCTTCCACTCAATTTCCCATTGAGGGCAGTTCTTGATCATGTGATCAGTCTTACTACACTTGTAGCAACCCTCATTGGTTTGTTTCTCAGGAGCCTTTGGTTTGTTGAAGGTTGTACCTCTTGAAGAACCCTTTCCTCTCATCAGGTACTTTTTGAAATCTCTAGTGATCATAGCCATCTCATCATCCTCCAGATCTGAACCTTCAGCAATTCTAAGAGCTAGACTTCTCTCCTTCTTGGTTGTATCCATCTTCATAGTTTGCCTTCTCAGTTCATAAGCAGTAAGGTTTCTAATCACTTCATCCAGCTTGAGGGTAGCAATATTCTTAGATTCTTGAATAGCAGTGATTTTGCTTTCCCATGAAACTGGTAGAACCCTTGTCAAGATTTTCTCAACCTTGTCTTCTTCAACGATAATTCTTCCAAGAGATTTAAGTTCATTTGTCAGTGTAGTGAACCTAGTATATATCTCTTGGATAGTTTCTCCTTCCTTCATAGTAAAATTCTCATATTGAGAATACATCAGTGTTCCTCTCGACCTCTTCACTTGAGGTGTTCCTTCATGAGCCACTTGCAAGGTGTCCTTGATTTCCTTAGCAGTGGTACAGCTTTGGATTCTGATGTACTCATCAGGACCTAGTCCACACACAAGCCATTTCTTGGCTTTAGCATTTTTTTCCCACTTCCTCAGGTCTTCAACAGTGCAGTCAGCCCTTGTCTTTGGCACATCAACTCCTTCAGCATTCTTCTTTGTGGTTGCTAGGGGACCATCAGTGACTATGTCCCAGAGTTCATAGTCTTCCCCTATGATGTGATCTCTCATCCTGTTCTTCCACTAAGAATAGTACTGACCATTGAAAAGTGGAGGCCTAGCAGTGGATTGCCCTTTCCAGTTCCCAGGTGGTGCACTCATGTTGATCTTCTCCTAAGGTGTTAGCCTCTTCAAGGATAACACGCTCTGATACCAATTGATGTTCTAAACGTTAATACCACACAAGTGGGGGGGGGGGGTGATTTGTGTGGTACCCAATTTTCGATCTAGAAGAACCTGGTTCTTCTAGGTGTACTTATTACTACTGTTTGAGGAATTAAAAGTACATAAAATAAAGAACACAGAGATTTTTACTTGGAAAACACCTGGCTCAAAAGGTGAAAAAACCACGACCTACTAATCAGTAGGATTTTCCCAAACATCCACTAAAATCACTGAGCCAAAACATCATTTACAAAACTCTTGTAAATCTAAGGATTAAACTCTAATCCCGTTGTGGCACACAGCCTCAGCTGTCGCGACAACTTCAAGTTAACTCTAACTTGAATACTCAAAGTACCTAATACAAATGCTTCTATGAAAGCTGAAAGGTACAAGTTTAAATCACCTACTACAATTGAACTAGAATAAAAGAAAGACACAATGGAATTGGTTCTTCTATCTTGTCCAAGTAGCTTCAGGAATGCACACTTGAATCTCACATAAATTGCTTGCAAAATTGCCTCGCTCTTTTGCTCTCAATTTAGTTTAACTTCTGCGTTTGTACAATACGTGTAAAAGAGAACAATCACTGTTATTTAATGAGTTAGTAATTAGAGTTTGATTAAGACTCAATTGCTGATCTTCCATCGAAGTTGAGTCCTTGAACAACACAAACTCCAACCTTATCCTTTATCCGGATTGTGTTCTCTTCTCATAAGGAGACTTCACTCCTTATCCAATATGCAACCTTTTCGATTAGTTCAGGAGATATTGCTGCTTGATCACTGAGAATTATCTCCTTCACGTGCATCTCACATGTATAGGTTGATAAATACTGTGCCTCACATGATGGACCTGGTCCATGACTGAGTTCATTTGTCATTCTTCAAAACTTCACCTGAACTTGGGCCAACAATGTGTCTGCTCTTCTAGATTTAGATTTCAATTTGAACTTTAGTCGCAATGGTCTCAGAATTACTCTAGACAATGTTTTTATGGTTTTGGACATCGTTATGATGGTTTTATTGTGTTACATTGTAATCCTTCTACGTATAACTATTATGTTGATCGTTGTACTATCGCATGTTATTCTAGTAATAATGGTGTTGATGTTATTTCATGGCATGCAAGATTAGGTCACATAGGGCAGGATCGAATGAATAGATTAGCTAAGGAAGGACATTTAGGTTATTTCTCTAAAATTGAAATGCCGACTTGTGAACATTTTCTTGCCGGAAAGATTACGTATAAACTATTAAGAGAGCTGATTTTCCATTACAATTAATTCATTATGATATCTATGGTCCATTGAATGTGATGGCTAGGTCTGGTGCTTTACTTTTCATTACGTTCATTGACGATTTCATGCGCTTTGGTTATGTATTTGATTTCTCATAAATCTGAAGCACTTGAATGCTTTAAGAAATATTTTAATGAAGTTGAGAATCAATTAGACAAAAGGATTAAGACCTTAAGAACCGACAGAGGGCGTGAATATCTATCAAAGAATTTGAAGAATTGTGTAATGAAAAGGGCATCACCAGACAGTTAACTATTCCTTACACACCTCGACAAAATGGTGTAGCAAAAAGGAGGAATATAACATTACTGGACATGATAAGGTCCATGATGGCGTAGGCAAATTTACCTATTTCCTTCTGGGGAGATGCGTTATTGACTGCAACCTACGTATTGAACAAAATGCCTTCTAAATCAGTTTCTTCCACTCCTTATGAGCTATGGACTGGTCATAAATCAAACTTAAATGATTTACGACATTGGGGTTGTACTGCATATGTAAAAGATTCTTTTAGCAAGTTTGGTAAATTAGGTCCAAAAAGCAAGAAATATATCTTTATAAGATATTCAGAACACTCTAAAGGTTATGTGTTCATTGGTGAATTAGAGGATGGAAGTGTTACTGAGATTGAATCATTGTCGCGCCTCGTTTTTCCTCCGCGAAAATCGGATTTATGATATTTGGGAAGACAACTCGTTCCCTTTTGGGAATTAGGTTTAATGGAATTGAAGAGTCACCACCTAATGATTTAAGTGCATTAGGACACTTTTAGAAGACCTTGATTTTGGATAACCAGAGATAGGGTAAAGCCTTGAAATTATTCCAAGGGGAAGGTGTTAGGCACCCCTCAGAATCCACTAGTGTGGTTCCTGGCCAAGCTATTGTTGTGACTTAAGATGCAAATAACACATAAACAAGTAGGACTTCAAATAAGAGGGGATTTTTCACATAAAGGTTAGAAAAAAACAAAGTTGAAAAGCATTAAAGAGAGTTGATTTTCTTAAAAGAAATGTTTTAAAAGATTTAAAAGAAACAAAGAAACAAAGGGAAAGGGGTCCTACGTTTATTAATAATATGGATCACCCCACACAACAACCGGTAATCATTCTTACGCGTGATGTTATCGCGTGGTCATCATATCCATATCTACCCCTTCCCACTCCTTTAAGGTATTAAAGCGCGGGATGGTCTCGTTTACTTATTGCATGCTATTACCCGCCCCAGTCCTATCAATCCCGGAGGTACTTGGGACTACTAGTCCTAAAGGGAGGGGATGTTGGACTTATTTGTGGTTTCAAAAGGTAAAAATACTAAGGCGACAAACAAAACACATATAGCAAGTTTAGGGGAAGCATACAAACAAAAGGCTCAAACAGACCTCCTTTAAGCAAAGAAAAGCACATAGTTTGGCATGTCTTACACGTACTGTTTAAGGGTCTGATTAAAACTTAAAAGCTGGGGCAGGCTGATTTATCACATATTTCCAGATAAGAAGTCCGAATTAGGCTTGCCTGCTGGTCGTAATTGATAAAGACTGATGCAGTTTAAAAACTTTACCCTAAGGCTTGCCTAGGTGCGGGACAAGAGCTCCTATAGACATGATATCTACTGATTTCAGAAAAGAATGAAATAGATTGAATACATACTGATTAAGAGGGTTACCAGATTATTAAAGAAAAGCAAACTTTAGCAAAAGTTACAGGTTCTGCAAGCATTATTACTGGTTTTAGACTCATAAGCGAGTGGAAATGTTTCAGACTTGGTTGATAGTTCCTATAGGCATGCTTTCTACGCGTTATTGATTTTAAACACTTTTATAGATATAAAAAAAATGACAGAAAAACCTACAACATTGATATTCAGGTGATACATTTTATTGCGAACATGACATCTGATTACATTTTTTGGTTATTAGGACCTATAGACAAGTTTGCCTAGTGAAAATCGGGTATGCAAGAATCAGAAGGGACCTATAGGAATATTTTCTACATGCGTGTGCAGAAGCTATAGACATAATATCTACATGAAAGTGCAGGATCCCTATAGTCATGGCATCTAAATGAGAATGGTGAAGTTCTTATAGACATGGTAACTAAATGAGGATGCAGAAATGCTTATAGGCATGAAAAATGCAAAAATCTTATAGGCATGGAAACTAAATGAAAAAATGCAGAAATCTTATAGGCATGGTAGCTATATGAAAAATGCAGAAATCTTATAGTCATGGTAGCTATATGAAAAATGCTGAAATTAAAGATTCCTATAGGCAAGTTATCTACCCTTTTTACATGCATGGTTACCCCTCCCTTTTCACTAACCATCCCCGAAAGTTTATTACAAAGTTATTACAGCCCAGAAAAGTAAAATAAAGAAAAATACATCATAAATTAAAAAATTACAACCAAGGAGAGCCTGATTCAGACTTCCTATCTGAAGTATGAAGTAAACCAACTCCAAAGATCAGATTTCAAAGCCTTTCTCTCATTTGGGGTGTGTCAAAGTTCCCTAAGAGCCCCACATAAACTCCGGGCAGTGCTTACACCCCATTGCATTACCATATTAAGACATAGTGCTGTGTGGAAGGGCCAACCCTCAAATGTCCAAGTTCAGAGGGAACTCAAGGTCCCAAGGCAAGGCTCACAGGAGGGTGGCAGAACCTAGAAACTAAGAGCGAGTGCAAGTGCAGGATTCTGAAAGGGGAAAGGGGAAAGGGAAACAGTTCACATTGATACACATAGGGGTATAGGGAATGGGGAGATAGTAAAGGAAAAGCAACGGCAGGCTTGTGGGGCATACTCAACAATGAGGAATGCTGGCCTACCCCATAAGCCTGTTAGAATACATTGTTTAGAAGTTAGGATCCTTTAAGGGATCAAGTTCAAACCATAGACAATAACTTGCATATTTCCATGTTTTAAACTGCAACTCACAGCAAATAAGGGGGATAGGGAGCACGGGTTCATAGCAGAAACAAACAAAAAAAAAGATTAACATGCTAGTTTAAATATTTAATTCAGAAGTAGTAAAGTAGACATAGATGTAGAAAGCTGTAAGTAAACACATTGTGGTGATGCTGAAACTTAAATTAGGACATACCAGTTTCAAAGAAACAAATAGAGAAAATGCAGTAGTCTTGTAAAAGCCACAGTGCAGACAAGAAAGAGAGTAAGAGTTCAGAAGAGATTGTGAATTGTGAAGTGGAGGATTGTTAAATCGTGTGTGCTGTGTGTTAAAAAGTCGTGTATTTATAGTGTAAGAATCATGAGGAAATAAGGCAAGAGAATAATTGAAGAACTGATTGTCAATCAATTACACAAGACTCCCTTTAATTAAGGGATTCAGATTCAAACGGGTATAAACCAAGTAAGGAAAGAAATTAATCAAACACTTTGTGCAAAGTTGGCAATTAGGGGTGAGTACATAAAAGGTTATTTAAGGACAAGGTTTTGAAGTACACGGTTTTGTGCAAATAAGGTAAGGAGATCAATTAACAGCCAGTAAATCAAAAGGGTCCGAGATTTTGTATGAATGAACCAAGTTAGAAAGATGGAAAAGGTTTTAACTTAAAGGAAATTAGCAAACATGGAAAGGGAATCAATTAGACCCATATTCAAAGGGGAGTATGGACTAATCGCAGATTTAAAAACTACTTTAGAGGGAAGTTCATCATATATAAGGAGCCTACACACACGTTAAGCATGAAAGAAGACTGTAGTGTCACTGTAAAATCAGTAGAAAATCCAGTATAGAAGAGTTTAGCAAAAGGTCAGAGTCATATGAAAACAAAGAAGTCCAAACTCAATTCAAACACTCGAAGTCAATCTGAAAGAATTAGGGGCTTCGAAATAAAACCCTAGTTCAAGCAAACCATACAGCAAAGATGAGAGGGCAGGCAATTGAATTGAAATCATGTTTAGAAGTTTCAGAAAAGAGCAGGCTTCTTCAGCAACAGAACTCATGAGAAAATATGATAGCAAAGTAACATGCAATCACAGTAGAAGGATTCAAAGAACATAATGGCAAATACTGATAAGAACAGTAGAAGAAACATGCTTAAGAGGATCTTTCAGGAGAAATTCAAACAAGTTTCAGTAGAAGAAAAAATAGCAAAACCTTAAGAACACAGTAGAAAAAAAATAGGCGAAACATAGCAGAACATAGTAGAAGAAAGTACGAGAACATAGTATGGAAAACATGGTAGAAGAACATACAAGCATGGAGCATATAAAACACAGTAAAAAAAAAGAACATATAAGAACGGAGTATAAAAACTCAGTAGAAGAACATACAAGAACAGAACACATACAAGAACATGGTAGATAAAACACAGGAGCACAATAGAGGCAAATACACAAAAGAAAGGGGAAAGAGAGTCAGAGAAACACTTAAACATTTTTTCAGAAAACCCTAGATCGAAAAGAAAGATTTTAAAAAAGTAATTTTCGAAAGAAAAGTTAGGGAAATCGTTTGAAAACTCAAAGAGAGCACAGATACCCCACAGATCTAAAGAAATCAGAGAAAACCTCGAAGGGTTAGGGTTTCAGAAGAACCCTAGAAATGAGAAAGGCTTTGAGAGGTCACCGATCTGAGTCGAAGAGGTTAGAACCAAGCTCAAACAACTATAGTACACCGGAGCAAAGCCGGAGATGACCAGAGAACCTTGAATCAATAGAGGTCTGGGCAAAAACCTTCAAAGTCAGGCCTCGAATCTTCAGGTATCAAGCATATAGGAGCAATAGGAGGTGAGTATAGGACTCCCATAACCTAAGAAGCCATGGATTCCGGTGGGTTTCACGGGGGAAGATGATGAGAGGCGGCTAGGGTTAGGGAAGGTTCGAGAGTGTTTGAGGGAGTGAAGGGATTCAGAGGCGGCGTCTTAGGTGAAATGATTTAGGGTTGAGGGGGTTTGGTAAATTAAAAAGGAATGGAGGGATTGTGGCCGTTGATCATTTTGATCAACGGCCTGGATTTATTGGGGAGCCGGGCGGGTTGGATTAATTTAGGAATTGGGCCGGTCCATTTGAAATTGAAATTGGGGATAATTGGGGGGGGGGTGCTAAAATTGAAATAAATAGGGCCAGATTTTAAATAGCCACTTTTCCCTTTTTATTTTATAAAAATAGTAAAATAATTTCTGAAGACAAATTAAAGGTACTAATTTAATTAATAATATATAAATATTAGATTAAAAATACTGGAATCCAATTTATAATTATAAACGCAATTAATTCTTAAAATAGGCTAATATTGCAATTATATGCAATTTAGCCTTAAAATACTAAATAAATTTGTAAAATGTGCAAAAAATTACCTTAGCTATATTTTGGTATAAATATGAAAATACAATAAATGAATCACAAAAATGATCATTTGGGGAATAATTATTGATTTTTATTGATAACATAGGGCAATAAAATTGGTTTAAAAATCTTTAAAAATTAAAGAAAAAAATAGGGAAATTCTTGGCCATACTTATATATGCATTCCTATGCTATTTGAAAGGTATTTTATATATAAAAATATACAGGGAAAAATTGGGTATTAACAGTGCCCCTCTTTACCCGGGAAGGATGAAAGAGTTGTCGGGTAAAGATATGATGATCAATTTTGACCGAACGAAATATTTTGAAGAAAATCTGGCCGTGCTCCGGCTTCTGAGTTGCCTACATATCCCTGGTCTTACAGGAATCAAGCCGTATGTAGTTCAGGATCCGTCAGCGGAGTATGCCGATGGAGACCTTTCAAGAACGGACGCAATATTCAGGTTGGGATGAATGGTCAATGTAACGACCCGACCGGTCGTTATGAGCTCTAGCACTCCGTTCAGCAGCCTGAGGCCGTGAGCAGCTTCATTTCAGGTATTGTGACTTGTGCGCGTGGTCGGAATTGAATTTCGGGAAGTCCAGAGTTGATTTGGAAAGAGAATTCTCATTTCGGAAGCTTAAAGTTGAAAGAATGAACTAGGATTGGAATTTTGAGTAAACGACCTCGGAATCGGGATCTGAAGGTTCCAGCAGGTTCGTATGATGATTTCGAACTTGGGTGTATGCCCGGATCGGGTTTTGGATAACCCGGGAGCGTTTTGGCGCCTATTGTGGAAGTTAGCATTTTAGAAGAAATTTCATAAGTTTGGCTGGAAGTGCATTTCAGTGATATCGATGTCCGTTTGGGATGTCGAGTCTGTGAATAGATCCGTATGGTGATTCTGGAGTTGGGAGCGCAATCAGAAGTGAAGGAGGTCCGTAGGTCATTTTGGAGTCATTTGTCTAAAGATAGAAATCTGAAGGTTTTGAGAAGTTTGACCGGAAGTTGACTTTTTGATATCGGGGTCGGAATCTGGTTCCGGAAGTTGGAATGGGTCCGTAATGTCGAATATTACTGGTACGCAAAATTTGAGGTCAATCGGACGTGATTTGATAGGTTTAAACATCGGAAATAGAAGTTTGAATTTTTGAAGTTCACTGAGTTTGGATTGGAGGTCGATTCATGATTTTAGTGTCGTTTAATATGATTTGAGGCCCCGAGCGAGTCCATAATGTGTTTCGGGATTGGTTGGTATGTTTGGTTGGGGTCCCAGGGGCCTCGGGTGGATTCCGGGTGGTTAACGGATCGAAATTTAGATTGTTGGACAGCTGAAGGAATATGGTTGCTGGTATTTTTGCTTCTGCGGTGGGTTGACCGCAGAAGCGGACAGGGAGCCGCAGAGGTGGGTTTTGGTCTAAGGCTTGAGGACCGCAGATGCGGTCAAGGTACGCAGAAGCGGAACCGCATCTGCGGAGAAAGGGTCGCAGAAGCGGATGGGAGTATCTTGGAGAGGACCGCAGAAGCAGGACCGCATCTGCGGGTGGCAAGTCGCAGAAGCGAGAAAGGGGTAGCTCAGGGAAGACCGCAAATGCGGCATTCTAACCGCACCTGCGGAACCGCAGAAGCGCCAGGAACCATAGGTGCAGAAACAACTAAAGCAGTGAGGTCTTTTAAGTTCGGGGTTGAGTTCATTTCAACCCCATTTTTCTTCCATTGGAGTCGATGGGGAGCAACTTTGAGGTGCCATTTTCGTCACTTGTCATGAGGTAAGTAATTTATGCTAGCTCGGAGCTAAATACAAGGTTTATATATGGATTTAGACTTGGAAAATTGTAAAAATTTGAGGTTTTGGTGGAAAACCTAGAAAATTAGTAATCTTGGAATTTAGCCACGATTTTGAGTATGGAATTGAGAGAAAATTATATATTTGAGTTCCTAAGGTCATGGGTAATCTTTATCTTCGAAAAATTTCGGATTCCGGGCACGTGGGCCCGAGGGCGTTTTGGTCAACTTTTCGATCGGAGTTAGGAATTGCTATAAATTAGTTTGTAATGAATATTTGAGCATAAATTAATGGATTTGCGTAACCGTTGGCTAGTTTTGGAGCATGGTGCATCAATTGGAGTCCCCGGAAGGGCATGGATTGCCGGTTATGGATCTTCGGAGCGAGGTGAGTCTCCTTTCTAACCTTGTAAGAGGGAATTGTCCCCATAGGTGAAATAATTGATTATGTGCTCCTAATTGCGGGGGGCTACGTACGCACGAGGTGACGAGAGTCCGTGCGTAGCTACTATTATGCTATTGTCCAGGTAGTTAGGACCCACATCATGTTATACTTGGATTATTTATGAACCCATTGATAGCTTGAATTGCTTAAATCACCTTGGATTAGTAAATGAATTTAAAAGGAGATTAAACATCATTTTTCCTGAATTGTTAAAAGAGAAATTGTTTTACTTGGATAAATACTCCCGATAAGTCCTTAATTGACTGATTGAACATGTATCTCTATGTGTACCTGCGTCGCATGCATGATTCGTGAGCAGGGTATGTGTTTATTTGAGGAACGGGCCGAACGCCTCGGCAGATTAAATAGATGCATCTATAGGCGCGCCGTCGACCCTCGGCAAGTGAACAGTTTATTTTTGTTGGATCAGGCCGTCGCCTCAGTGTGATTTGCGCATGTTATATTGTTGCTTGAGAATTTTAAATGTGAAATGTGCCCTTCGTGGCTTGATATAAATTGAGAAGATAATAAAGAGTAAACTTTGAAAATTCCTGATTATTTGTTGAAGGTGTTTACCGGTTTTTTCTGGCTTCGTGAATTAGGACTGCTATATAAATCCATGATTTCCTCACATTTTTAATATATTGTCAATTGACCTCTAGTAAGTGTCGAAGTTGACCATCTCGTCTCTACTTCTTCGAGATTAGACGGGATACTCATTGAGTACACGTTGTTTACGTACTCATACTAAACTTCTGTACATTTTTGTTGCACAGGTATATTTATTTCTAGCAGCCCACTGGGCGTAGCAGCACGGACGATTCTGGGACTAGGTGAGTTGCAATATTCGAGGCGACCCGCAGCTAGTATAGTCCCTTCCAGTGTATTTTATTTATTTCTCGTCCACTGTATTTCGGACGGATGTTGTATTTTTATTTCCTTATCTGTAGATGCTCATGCACTTGTGACACCGGGTTCTAGGATGGTTTGAAGTATTTTGTATTAATCGCTTATTATTTAATTTGAATTGAAACAGTAATCTTTTTACTTATGAAAAGTTTAAGGAAAATCTTAGTCTCGAAATTGTTAAAATGAGAACCTCGATAAGTAATTTGGTTGGCTTGCCTGACAGCGGTGTCCGGCGCCATCACGACCCTTAGTGGATTTTGGGTCGTGACAGTCAAGGTTTAGTAAGGCTGCGGGAACTGGAGCGGAATGCTCCTGCCGAGATGGCCGTTGCTCGCCGGTTTACCTGCAAATAAACAATACAAGCGATATTGTGCATAAATTTAAACATGATGCAAGTTCCCGTTGGACCATGAATGCTGGATTTGGACGGTTAAGATGACGTCCTTAGACCATGATGTCCTAGACCATGAAGCGTATAATAAAGGATTCGCAGGCTGTGAAATGATGCTCTCAGGCTATGAGAATGATGCCTCCGAACTATGATGCGTTTGAATAATGATATGCAAGAGATTAAAAGAGATCCTTGGGCCATGGCATGACGTTCTCAGGCTATGGAAATGGTGCTTCCGAACAATGACGCCTTTGGACAGTTTGGCGATCTTTCAGCCCATGAGATGCAGTAGGTGGCGATCTTTCATCCCATGAAATGCAGTATGTGGCGATCTTTCAGCCCATGAGAGCGTAAATAAAATGGCGATCTTTCAGCCGTGCAAGTGTAAATAAAGGTGGCGATATTTCAGCCATGTAAGTGTAAATAAAGGTGGCGATCTTTGAGCCATGCAAGATGTAAAATAGAGGTGGCGATCTTTCAGCCATGCGAAATGTAGATAAAGGTGGCGATATTTCAGCCGATACAAGATGTAAATAAAAGTGGCGATCTTTCAGACATGCAAGTGTAAATAAAGGTGGCGATATTTCATCCATGCAAGTGTAAATAAAGGTGGCGATCTTTCAGCCATGCAAGATGTAAAATAGAGGTGGCGATCTTTCAGCCATGCAAAATGTAGATAAAGGTGGCGATATTTCAGCCATGCAGATGGAGATAAAGGTGGCGATATTTCAGCCATGCGGATGGAGGTAGAGCTTAACCTCGGAAGGCAGAATGGTAGCCTTATGCAATGCAGGAAATGCGGATGGAGGTAGAGCTTAACCTCGGAAGGCAGAATGGCAGCCTTATGCAATGCAGGAAATGCAGATGGAGGTAGAGCTTAACCTCGGAAGGTAGAATGGTAGCCTTATGCAATGCAGGAAATGCAGATGGAGACAATGCTTAGTCTCGGAAGGTAGAATGGTAGCCTTATGCAATGCAGGAAATGCAGATGGAGACAGTGCTTAGTCTCGGAAGGCAGAATGGCAGCCTTATGCAATGTAGAAATGCAGATGGAGACAGTGCTTAGTCTCGGAAGGCAGAATGGTAGCCTTATGCAAGAGATAAAAGGTGAATAGTAATAAAATTTTCTTAGCTGATAGCCGATAGCTGATTGTGATATTATGGCTGCTGGGTACATTGTGTGCGGATAGCAACTGTGAATAGGTGTGACGGTTCTGAGAGTTGTATCCTTGAATAGTATGAGTGTATAATATATGATTTTGCGACTTGGGTGCCTGCATCCAAAGAAAAATCGTGAGTTTTGTAAAGGGGAAAGGTTAGTTCATGTCCCCGCTGACTTTGCTTGCGCTGTTCGGCTTTGATCTGATGACACGGTATGTATCATAGGGGTAACGTTGCTGAACAAAGCGATTTCGATAATAAACATGCATGAGGTTGTTAAAGATATGTCATAAGTATATATTTAAGAAATAGTTTTTAGATGAACCGACGACTGTGACGTGGTTCAGGACATTGCAACCTCTCTTGCTTCGGAATTTTGAGGGTCCTCCTCAAAATTCTGCCCCAGTTTGTTGGGCTGCTGCTTTTGACGGTTGCTTGCGATGATCGGCTGAAGTTACTTTGGAATTTTGAGGGTCCTCCTTAAAATTCTGCCCCAGTTTGTTGGGCTGCTGCTTTTGACGGTTGCTTGCGATGATCGGCTGAAGTTACTTCGGAATTTTGAGGGTCCTCCTTAAAATTCTGCCCCAGTTTCCAATTGCAGGGGGGGGGGGAATGAAAATTTTATTGAATTGTGACCAAACCCATAAGGTTGCCTACGTATCCCCTCTTTAATGGGAATCCGGTCAGACGTAGTTCAATTACATCATATAGGAAAGCATAAAGATTACACGTAGTAACGATTGACTGCATCTGAATTTATTGGTTTTGGCCAAACTTTTCCGTCCATTTCTGCAAGTATTAGGGCTCCTCCTGTCAGAACCCGGTGAACCATGTATGGACCTTGTCAGTTGGGAGAGAATTTCCCTTTGGCTTCATCTTGGTTCGAGCACGGTCAATTAACTATTAATATTGGCCTAATTATCTGATTCACTACATGTTTTAAAACCTATTGTGCATTTTAGATATATAACCGCTTTTAACTATTTATGGAATTATTCTAGAACAAGTTACGATTGTCGTACACTTGTTTGTTTGATACACATTGCGAATCGTGTTACGGGAACCGTACCCACGATCTACAACATGTTTAATTTATTAACGTTATTAGAAGTTCTGGCCGGGTCACATAAATGTACCCCTCGGATTTGGAAATTATGTATCACAGCTACGTCACGGGAATCGTACCCGTAGCTATGATAATTTTATTATAAACGTGCCTAAAGCAAACTGCGAATGTTCAAAGTGTTTTCTATACTAGTTATGAATGTNAGGTTGCCTACGTATCCCCTCTTAAATGGGAATCAGGTCAGACGTAGTTCAAATTACATCATATAGGAAAGCATAAGATTAAACATAGTAACTCTTGACTGCATGTGAATTGATTGGTTTTGGCCAAACTTCTCCGTCCATTTTTGCAAGTATAAGGGCTCCTCCTGTCAGAACCCGATGAACCATGTATGGACCTTGCCAGTTAGGAGAGAATTTCCCTTTGGCTTCATCTTGATGCTGGAAGATTTTCTTTAATACCAGTTGTCCCGGTGTGAACTGTCTTTGCTTGACTCTCTTGTTGAAGGCTCTGGACATTCTGTTCTGATAAAGCTGACCATGGCAAAATGTGTTCATTCTTTTTCCATCTATAAGAGCTAGCTGTTCGTAACGACTCTTCACCCATTCTGCGTCGTCGAGCTCAGCTTCTTGTATAATCCTTAAGGAAGGAATTTCTACTTCGGCGGGAATAACTGCCTCGGTACCGTAAACCAGCATATAGGGAGTTGTCCCCGTTGATTTGCGAACTATGGTGCGGTGTCCCAATAAAGCAAATGATAGCTTCTCGTGCCATTGCTTATGCTTCTCTATCATTTTCCTTAGTATCTTCTTAATGGTCTTGTTGGTGGCTTCTACGGCTCCGTTCCTCTGAGGTCTGTAGGCTGTAGAATTCTTGTGTTTGATCTTGAAGGTTTCACACATGGCCTTCATCAGGTCACTGTTGAGGTTGGAGCCATTATCAGTAATGATTGACTCTGGAATCCCGAATCGACAAACGATGCGGTCGCGAACAAAGTCTGCCACGACTTTCTTGGTTACTGCTTTGTAAGATGCTGCTTCAACCCATTTGGTGAAATAATCAATTTCCACTAGGATAAACCTGTGCCCGTTGGAAGCGGCAAGTTCGATTGGTCCAATAACATCCATTCCCCAAGCGGCGAACGGCCATGGTGAGCTTGTTGCATTAAGCTCATTGAGAGGTACCTTTATCATGTCTGCATGTACCTGACAGCGGTGGCATTTCCTGACATACTGGATGCAATCCGTCTCCATAGTCATCTAGAAGTAACCAGCTCAGAGTATTTTCTTTGCCAAAACAAAGCCGTTCATATGTGGACCGCAGGTCCCAGCATGGACTTCTTCTAGCAGTTTAGATGCTTCTTTTGCATCGACACACCTTAGTAATCCCAAATTCGGAGTCCTCCTATACAGGATTCCTCCGCTGTGAAAGAAATTGTTGGACAATCTTCGAAGTGTGCGCTTCTGAGTAGCGTCTGCAAGTTCTGGGTATTCTCCTTTTGCCAAGTACTCCTTGATGTCATGAAACCAAGGTTTTCCATCTACTTCTGCTTCGACATGAGCACAGTAAGCTGGCTGATCATGGATCTTTACTGGAATGGGATCAATGAAGTTTTTGTCCGGATGTTGTATCATGGATGACAGGGTAGCCAACGTATCGGCGAACTCATTCTGGATTCTGGAAACATGTCGGAATTTTGTCTTTGTGAACCTCTTCCTCAACTCCTGTACATGATGCAGATAAGGGGGTATCTTGGAGTTCTTGGTTGCCCATTCTTCTCGGACCTGGTGTATGAGCAGATCTGAGTCCCCAATTACTAGCAACTCTTGGATGTTCATGTCAATAGCCATCTTGAGCCCTAAGATGCAGGCTTTGTACTCGGCCATATTGTTGGTACATGGGAACCTGAGTTTGGCAGACACCGGATAATGCTGACCGGTTTCTGATACTAGGACTGCTCCTATGCCAACTCATTTGAAATTTGCTGCTCCATCGAAAAACATTCTCCACCCGTCATAGGATTCTACAATATCTTCTCCAATGAATGCTACCTTTTCGTCCGGAAAATACGTTTTCAGGGGTTCGTATTCTCCATCTATGGGGTTTTCCGCAAGGTGATCTGCTAGTGCCTGTCCCTTGATTGCTTTCTGAGTTACGTAGACAATGTCGAATTCACTCAACAGGATCTGCCACTTGGCGAGCTTGCCGGTGGGCATGGGCTTCTGAAAGATGTATTTCAAAGGATCCATCCTTGATATGAGATATGTAGTATAGGCACAGAAGTAGTGCCTCAGCTTCTGGGCTACCCAAGTTAAAGCACAACAGGTGCGTTCTAACAGAGAATACCGGGCCTCATATGGAGTGAACTTTTTGCTGAGGTAGTAAATGGCATGTTCTTTCTTTCCTGTGTCATCATGCTGCCCCAGGACGCAACCGAAGGCACCATCCAACACTGCGATGTAGAGTAATAGAGGTCTACCTGGCTCAGTTGGGACTAAGACTGGTGGTGTTGACAGGTATTCCTTGATTCTGTCAAAAGCTTTCTGGCAATCATCAGTCCATTCGGTGGCGGCATCCTTCTTCAACATCTTGAAGATTGGCTCACAGATAACTGTAGATTGCGTTATGAACCGGCTGATGTAGTTAAGTCTCCCCAAGAAACTCATTATGTCCTTCTTGTTCTTTGGCGGTGGCAATTCTTGAATGGCTTTGATCTTCGATGGACCCAGTTCTATTCCCCAGTGACTCACAATAAACCCAAGCAATTTTCCAGCTGGAACCCCGAATGCACATTTCGCGGGGTTCAGTTTCAGGTTGTACCTTCTCAGTCTATTGAAGAACTTCCTCAAATCTTCCATGTGATCAGTGGCTTTCTTGGACTTGATGATGACATCATCTACATATACTTCGATCTCCTTGTGTATCATATCGTGAAAAATGGTAGTCATAGCCCTCATGTAGGTGGCACCAGCATTCTTTAACCCGAATGGCATCATTTTGTAGCAGTACATCCCCCACGGCGTAATGAAAGCCGTTTTCTTAGCATCTTCTTCATCCATCCAGATCTGATGATAACCCGCGAAACAATCTACAAATGATTGCAGCTCATGCTTGGCGCAGTTGTCGATCAGGATGTGTATGTTTGGCAAAGGGAAGTCGTCTTTTGGACTGGCCCAGTTGAGATCCCGGTAGTCGACACAGACTCTAACCTTCCCGTCCTTCTTCAGTACTGGCACAATGTTGGCTAACCACGTTGGATATTCTACTACCCTGAGAACTTTGGCTTTGACCTGCTTAGTGACTTCTTCCTTGATTTTCAAACTCATGTCTGGCTTAAACTTTCTGAGCTTCTATTTTTACTGGCGGACAGATGGATCGGTTGGCAATTTGTGAGCCACAATAGATGTACTTAGACCAGTCATGTCGTCGTATGACCAGGCGAATATGTCCTCATATTCTCTTAGAAACTCTGTGTATTCTTCCTTTTCTGATGGTGACAAATGAACGCTGACTCGTGTTTCTTTGATGTTTTCTGCATCTCCCAGGTTAACAATCTCAGTCTCGTCCAGGTTGGACTTAGGTCTGTTCTCAAAATTCTCAACCTCCTTAACAATCTCTTCCGGTATATCATCTTCCTCTGAGTCTATGTCCGTTTGTTGCGTTGTCTCGTTGCATGTCACAGTCATTGGTTCATCAAGATAAGTAATAACAATGCTGTATAAGTAAAGTAATGAGAGAAAATAATAAGAGTAAGATTTATAAGAAAACCGAAATGCTTTGATAAATTCCATAACTGTTTTTGAACATTGGAGCTCTTTCTTGCAAAAAATAAAAAAAAGTGAAAGGAAAGTAAACTAGTAAAATAAAACAGTGCATGATATTTGTTCAGCCTTGCTACCCCGAGGCTCACCGGGCTCTGGTGGTTCTGATAGTCCAGTTATTGAGGCATGCTCCTCTACTTACAGCCTGTATGGAAGGGCCTTCCTCCCCCTCCTCCTCGAAAACGACACACCAATCCATATTATCGTCTTCCAAGAACAAATTCCTGACTGCTGCCAGTGCTTCCTCTTTCTCTGACTCATAGATAACTTCGGCCGGTTGGAAAGTCTGCTCCAAGTGGGGTATTGGCTGCTCCAATGTGTAGTAAGGACCGCGCCATGGTGGAGACCAGTTGTTGAACTCTTTCCAGGTATACTCATACCCCAATCCGAAGGTGGTACCATGTCTCTTGAGCTTGATGGGCTTAGTGATTCCTTGGAGATTCTTGCCAAGTCCTTTGCCAGGTTCATATCCGCTCCAGTTTAGTATGCTTTCAATTTTGTTGTCCCACCATTTATCCTTATCAACGGAACTCGCTCGATGTGGTGGTAAGTTTCCCCGCCTATCCTTCTTCTGCCTATTGCTGGGATAGTCTGGCGACTGTATATGGGATTGCTACCGTCGCCGTGAATGATCACCTCTTGGTGGTTCCACTCAAACTTCACTACCTGATGTAGTGTTGATGCTACAGCCCCATCGGCATAAATCCACGGTCGTCCCAACAACAAATTGTAAGATGCTGGCACGTCTATCAATTGAAAGTCAACATCGAACCAAGTAGGCCCCATTTGCAAACACAAGCTAATTTCCCCAATGGTGGACCTTTGGGAACCGTCAAAAGCTTTGACATTGATGACCCCATCCTTGATTTCATGCAGCCCTTTTCCCAATATCCTGAGTGTTACCAACGGACAAATGTTGAGACTGGACCCTCCATCGACCAGGATCCTGGTGATAAAATAATCTTCGCACTGCACGGTGATGTGCAATGCCTTGTTGTGACTCAACCCCTCTGGCGCCAGCTCATCTTCATGAAAAGTGATCTTGTGACTTTCCAGTACCTGACCTACCATGTTTGCCATCTCTCCGCCGGTGATGTTACTTGGTACATATGCCTCACTCAGCACTCTTAGCAAGGCATTCTTGTGTGCATCGGAACTTTGTAGCAAAGCAAGGATAGAAATCTGTGCCGGTGTTTTGTTCAGTTGATCAATGACTGAGTATTCTTTGGCTTGTATCTTTCTCCATAGATCGTCGGGGCCAGTTTCAGTGATGGTTGGCCGACTAGAGGCCTGCTTGCTTGACTTCAATCAGTGCTGACGTCTTTGCAGAGGAAGGTGCTTCAAACTCGAGTGGCATGGACATGTTTACCTCTGCGTCCCCAGAATGCTGAATCTGGACCACAATCGGATTAAGGGTGACTACTGGCTTCTTTGGATCGTCGCCTTCTGGATTAAACCGATTGATCCCTTGGAGTCCCAGTCATCCTCTATCTCGATCATGTGAACACCTCCACCTTTGTGGTCTGGCAGAGGGTTGTGAGCACGTGATTTTTGCCCTATATGAATTATTCCCAAAAATTCAAAACAAAAACAGAAATATTTTACTTTTATTATTTTTACTGTTTGGGACATTTTGTGGTAATTGTTTGCATTTTTGTTGTGCATGAAAAATATGAAAAAATGTATTTGGCATTTGCATTTAGGATCTAATTTCATATTTTAGGATTAATTAGTGGTTAAGTTGTTTTTAGAACAAAATATGAAGAAAATAACAAAAATAGTCCACTTTTGCATTTTTAATTGTTGAATTTGTCACGAAATAGATTCTAAACAATTTTAGGAATTAATTAGCTTAACTTTGAAAATATATTAGGTCTTTATTTTAATTTTTTTTTTTTGCATTTTTATAAAGTCAGAAAAATATAAAAAGTACAAAATGAAAACAAAAATAAGTAAAAGAAATAAAAGAAAACTTGTTTTAAAAAAAAGAAGAGAGAAAGTGGACTGCTCTTAAAAGACCCGAATTTGGGCCAAAATGGCTGAGCCCAAACGAAATAACCCTGAAAGACCCAGGCCCAACCCCAGTAACCCGGTCCGTCTCCCCTGCCTCACTAAACGACTTCGTTTGGTCATAGTTTAATCCCAGTCGCCGAGGATCTTTGATCCAACGGCTGGGAACTAACCAAAACTTGATATAAAACTGTCCTAAGACCCCTACCCCCCTCCCCCTTCATCGTCCCCCTCACCTCATCTCTCTAAGACCGACCCCCAAAAACCCTAATCCAGCCGCCACCAAATTCTCACCGGCTCCGGTGGCGGCGCCGGCTCCAAACCACTCCAAATTGGCACCCCAATCTCCCCTTGTCCTCCTCTTTCCATATCTAGTATTGGTTTTCCTCGAATCATAGTCAAACAGCTCGAATATTGAATCTAAACTCTCCGGCCAAAACCTTACCTTGTCCAAACGGCCTCAAATCATACCCTACACTCCCCTGACCTCCCTCATACCTAATCCCTAACCAAAACCCCTCAAATCCCGCCAAAACTCGTCGAATTTCAAATCTAGGGTTCATGGGTTCGAACCTGTTTTGGGAGGTTTTGAAGTCAGCTGATTTTTGGTTAATGTTATATGCCTATTTCTGACGAAATAGACAAATAACATTAACCGGAAATCAATTTCGACGGTTTAATCATATCAAGTCTGAAATCAGTGAGTTTCTCTTCTCTTTTTAGTTTTGTTTTTCTTTGGTTCTGGTTCTTATTAATTCGATTCGTGTTTTTGAAATGTTGTTTTAAGTTCTGCATAGTTTTAATTGATAGCCTAGTTTAATATCAATCTAATTATGTCTGTTACTGTTAGCTAAATGTTTAGGTATAATGTTTAGGTATTAAATGTGTAGGTATAATCTCGATGAGTCGGTTTGTTCCCGTAGTGTTTATTGTTTAGGTTAATTCCCATTTTTGTTTGATTCTGTTCTGATTTGGTGATTTAATTTGTGCTTAATTGTTCAGCCATATAGATTTTAGTTCATTTGATTCTTGGTTTTAGTTGAGTGATGAGTTTGATTTGGTTAGATTAGTATTTGGATATTAGTTTAATCTTGTGTCTCAATAGTTGTTAATCGACTTTGTTTGGGCTTGATTAGTCTTAATTTGTTTATTGCCGAGTTTAATAGATAATTAGATAGTAGTGAATTAGGATTACATTTTTCAGTCGAAGTTCAATTCAGAACTTAGGAAGTTGTTTGGTTATAGCTACAATTTTAGTGTAAGTTCAGGGATAATTTGGGTATTTGGGATTGGGTAGAACATGGTAGTTAACACTAGAGTTTTCCAGGATCTTCTAGAGAAAGACTTTAGTGCATATTTCAGTAAACATAGGGTACTAACTTTTGGAACAAGTTAATAAGTAAAGGACCAGTTTGAAAATAAAAAGGGACTGAAAAAGAAAATAGAAAATAGAGGGCTGCCCTCCCTTATGCCTATAAAAAGCAGTCCTCAATGCCTTAGGGAACAAGTTTGAAACCCCAAAATTCCCCCCAAAACCCTCTCTGCAAATCTGAGCCTAAAATTTGAACTTCAAATCCTTAGAAGTTCAAAATCCTCTCTTAGATTTGAGATCCTGCCCCAAAAATCCAAAAACAAACAGAAAATACTATAGAAAAACCAAAAAAAATACTGTTATATTGCATTTCTGGATTGATTTCGAGTGTTAGTTGTTGATTTTCATCTCTTAGCTCAATTTCTAGTCGCTGGAAGTTTCAGAAGTTCTTCCTGGATTTAATTTTGGTCGATTTGGGATTTATCCGAGTCTATTTGGTTGACATTGGTGCTGTGTTTTCACATTTCGATTCTGGACTGATTTTGATATTGGTTGCTAGGTTGTGAGCTTAGATCTGAACTGCTGCTTTGTCATTTGCTGCTGCTGATTCTTATTCTTCTTCTCCTTGTGACTTAATTCCAGGTACATGTCGTGTAACCTCCAAGTTGGACATGAAATGAAGTGCACTATTTTTCATTTTTGCTGAAGTTGCATTTGTATTGCAACTAGTTTCAGGATTTTTTTGAATCTGCATTTGTATACTAAACTGGATTGTGTGGACTGTACTGCCTTATTAGGACTGTTGAATTCATGAATTGCCTTATCTGTTTCATTCTATTTCAGTAGTCTAATGCTCGAGTAGTTTGATCTCTTGCAATTAATAAATAACTTTGAGTTTGTTTACTAGTATTTATACTCCACATCAGGATAGTCGTAAGCATGAATGCTGTTGAAGAGCTTGGGTTCAATTAACGAATTCATAGCTTGATAAACTCAAAACCAAAGGTCTCGTGTGTTATCTATTATCAATGAACTTCAATATGAATTTCGAGTGTTATCCAATGCTACAGATGCTCAGATGCACGTTTCCTTTATTAGGCAAGTTCAGCAGTTGTTTTTTATTTCAGATAATTAGTCCATAGCAGTTGTTTTTTGGGGTCAAAAATACATGCCAAATAAAATGAATTGATTCAGTAAATCAGTGTAAAATGTAAATCATAACTTGAAACTGTTAATCAACTCTCTGTTCCACATTGAGTGCATGTTTGCCATTGTAACTTGTGTTGTGAGTACATCATTGGGCTTAATTTCATTCGAAGCCCATTTATATCTCCATATTGCATCCAAGGCTGGATTGTACCCAGTCAATAGTCGGACCCTGATTTACTAATGTCGGGCCCAAACGCTTGGCCCAAAGTCTGGCTACATTTGATCGTAGTTAAGACTTTTAATTCATTACCTGACGTTTAAACACCTGAAGTCCAGTATAAAATTGGGCTTTCGAGTTAAGTAGCGGGTTCAAATTAAAAGGTTTTCCCTTTTGTTTGAATCCGGACTTGAACTTGAGGCCTCGATTTTACAACATCAATTAATTAGGGCCCTTTTAGAGACAATATTAAGTAGAAAACCGTAGTTACTTTAGGACTGGCCTTTAAATAAAAAGTGAGACGAGCCTCGCCGAACAAAACATATAAATTGCGGGGCCCTCATTAAATGCTTATATAAAAAACCTTAGAATCTGGGCGTGCCGTTTAGCGAATTTCACGGCCTCCCGCAATGATAATAGCGCGTTAGCCTCTTTAAGCGCGTCTTTTAATAACATTATCTTCCTAAACTCGGGTGCGCATTTATGTGACCCAAATCCAAATCTCAACGAAGTCAAAATGTGTCAAAAATCGCGGGTGCATTTATGTGACGCGGTTCGAGACATATTTTCACAATGTTGCAATTCTCTTTAAAATAATAATAATAAAAGCGGTTAAAAAGCACATAGATTAAAACATGTACTAAAATCAAACAAATAAGCCAAATATGACAGTTTGAGCGATCGTGCTAGAACCACGGAACTCGGGAATGCCTAACACCTTCTCCCGGGTTAACAGAATTCCTTACCCGGATTTCTGGTTCGCGAACTGTAATACAGAGTCAATCTTTTCCTCGATTCGGGATTTGAACCGGTGACTTGGGACACCATAAATCTCCCAAGTGGCGACTCTGAATCTTTTAATAAAATGAATCCCGTTTCGATTGTCCTTTAATTGGAAAAACTCCCTTTATTATACCCTTCGCGGGGGTGTAGTATGAAAAAGGAGGTGTGACAAGGGTTATTGCGGACATTGGGAAAGAGTAACCGAGAAAAGGCAAGAAAGAAGGAAGCTCTTAGCCCTCCTTTTGACTTTAGTTACGGGCTTACATGCTTCTTTCCTTCCGCCGCGAGTTCAACTCCCAGTCTCAGGTCAAATGCAGAAGAGAGACTTCGTACCTCGGGAAAGGAGTAAGCAACTTAAGACCGGAAGAGGTTGTGGACGGCAAAAAGATCGGGAGTCTTCCTTGGAATTCCTTTGCTACAATGATCTTGTTATCAATCAAAGTCTGGATCTTATCCTTCAAAGAGCGGCATTCATCAATGGTATGTCCTTTCATGCCGGAATGGTATGCACATGATTTATTTGGATTGACCCACTGAGAAGGGGTTTTCAGGTGTTATAGCAGGGATAGGGGTGACACAACCAGCAACTTTGAGCCTTTCGTACAACTGGTCAATTGGTTCAGCAATGGCGGTATACTGTTTGGGAGGTCTGCGGTCAAAATTTGGTCGAGGTCTAGGGAAGTTTTGACGTGGGGGAGGTGATTGATAGTGGGATGGTTGGGTGTTGTAGGCTTGGTAAACATGTGCTGGTTGGGAGTATTTAGGTGAAGTGAGCTGATATGCGGGAGGTGGAGCTGACTGATAAGTGGGTGGTGGAGTATGGTAAGAGCGTGAGGATGCTTTGTAGTTTGGAGTAGGTTGATATATGGGTGGAGGCATTGGATAGGTTTGGTATTTGATAGGGGATTTGGTCCTCTGTGCAACCATTACACCACCTACGTCCCTTTTCTTAGACGTACCGCCAGATTGTAAAGCCTTATTGGTAGCCTGCAAGGCTTCAAAGTTCGTAACTATACCACTCTTGATGCCTTCCTCGATCCTTTCTCCTAGCTTGATGATATCAGAAAATTTATGATTCTCGATCAACATTAGCCTCTCATAATACTGTGGGTCTTGGGCCCGAATGAGGAATTTGTTCATTTGCTCTTCTTCCAAAGCAGGTCTAACCTTAGCAGCTTCTAACTTCCATCGAGTAGCATACTCATGGAAGGTCTCTGTGGGTTTCTTCTTCAAGTTTTGAACATAGAACACATTTGGTGCATTCTCTGTGTTGAACCTGAAACTGTCCATAAAATCGGATGCCATGCTTACCCAACTTGACCACTTCTTCGGATCCTGGCTAATGTACCAAGATAAGGCGTCTCCCTTCAAGCTTCTCATGAAAAGCTTCATGCGAATTTTCTCGTCTCTTCCCACTCCGACCAGCTTGTCACAGTATGTTCTCAAGTGGACTCTTGGATCCCCTGTACCATCAAACATCTCGAACTTGGGAGGTTTGTACCCCCTCGGGCAGTTCGATATTGGGTTGTATGCAAAGATCTTCGTAGTTCAACCCTTCAATTCCCTTACTACCTTCAACGCCTTGAATTCTTCTAGTCAACTTCTTAAGTTCTTCGGCCAGATTTCTGATGAGAAAGTCCTTACCCTTGGACTCGGGTGTGCTTGAGATGGGCTGGGTGGAGTGTGGCACAGTCTCCACGTAGATGGGGGTATTATGTTGGGTGTGGCAGTGGTCATTTGTGGAGTTCTGGAGCTCTGGGATGAGCAGTGAGGTATCATTTGAGGTATGGCAAGTATTGCAGTGGTGGTGAGGAATGTGATGGTTTTGTTGCTTTGGGATATTTTGTGAAGGTACGGGATTCTGAGTATTTGGGAAAGTAATCTCTGGAGTGGTGAGGGAAAATGACAGATTTGCCAAATTCCGGACTTGATCAAGTTCTTCCTGAAACTTCAACAGCTTTTGTTCTAGTTGGGATGCATTTTCCTTGGGGACCAGAGTACCATAAGTGACCTCTACCCGTTCAGCTGAGTTGTTCGAATCTTCCATTTTTCCTTTGCTTTTGTGTCTGACTGGACTTGGAGGAGGAGTAGGTGGAGGGCCCCTGGATCTCGTAAAATATGGTTAGTTCACGAACTAACCTTTGGGGAGGGGAATAAACAAAACTAAAAACAAAAAGGTAACAAGTCAGTAAGGATTATATATAAAAAAAATGTTGCAATATTTAAACACGTAGTGCGGAAATATAAAGCGCGTCCTAATTTTGGGGATCTCGTTGTGCCCGAGGTACGCCTAGCGACAAGTTAATTTGGAGAACTTAGAATGCTAAATGCCTCATTTTATTGATAAAAGGTAGACGAATCCCAAAACGACACTAAATAACAAGAAAATAAAAAGTCACTAATGGCCATCGGCCTTATTACATCTCATAAAGCGAAAAAATGAAAATTCCTATCTATTTGGTCCCGGAGGGACCTTCCCCAGACTCGGCATTGTTGACTCCATCGAACAGCTCTCCCAGCTCGCGAAGTCCTAGTAGCAAGTAGTTCCAGCCAGTCCTACTATTTCCTCGAGCAGGGGTGTCATCTCAATGTCACCGAAGCGGAACACAGACCTATCGCAATCCCAGAATAGAGTAGCAGCTTCTATGATTTTGTTGTTGGGTTGAATTTCCAAGAGAGAGGGTAGGTTCCCCAAATATTTCCGGATAAGAGTCTGATCACTGGAATGAAGATCCTTCCACCAGCTTAGCAATTTTGGGTGGATGTTGGTGACCATGCCGAATCTAGGGACTTCGTGCCTCATATTTCTGCAAGACAAAAAGGTTAGGCCCTTACCCCCACCAGACTCGACTGTTTAATATCAACAATTAGCATAAAAGCATTTTAGTTCTCCAAATAAATGCATAGAACGTGATAAGGTCCGTTTTGGGTTTCAAGGAAACCCAGTGGACTTTGGACAAGGCTATCTTAAAGAGTCATTATGCGGATAACATAACTGACTCGGCTAGGTTTGACCATGATGCACGCACAATTAAACAGAGTAAAGTTTATATGGGATATTAGACCGGTACCCTTGAGCGGACAACTCAAGAGGGAAAGGCGCGGAACAGTCGACTACACCGTTGATCAACTGGTTTTACCGCAAATATGCCTTTGCCGGGGGTGATAATATCGGAAGGGCGCAACCACTCATTATAAGCGTTGCTATGGTATTTTGTTTGACACGAGTAGAATATGATGTTGAAAACATGCTTATGCAATAATTAAAACAAGTTGTCACGTATTTGCACGTTCATAAAAATAATAATTACAATAATTTAAAGCAGTAATAAAGGAATGCAGTAAAGGAAGGCAGTAAAAGAAATAAGAGAAAGAAACAAAAGACAAGTTAGTTTTGTAATAGAAGAAGGAATTAAATGCTTAAATGGATTAAACAAATAAAGGCATATAAGAAATGTAAAGTCACAGTAATAGTTTGAAATGGTAAAAGCCTAAAAGAATATCCCCAGCAGAGTCGCCATGCTGTCGCCCCCCTTTTTCCTCCGCGAAAATCGGGTTTATGACATTTGGGAAGACAACTCGTTCCCTTTTGGGAATTGGGTTTAATGGAATTGAAGAGTCGCACCTAATGGTTTAAGTGCATTAGGACACTTTTAGAAGAGCTTGATTTTGGATAACTAGAGATAGGGTAAGGGCTTGAAATTATTCCAAGGGGAAGGTGTTAGGCACCCCTCAGAATCCACTAGTGTGGTTCCCGGCCAAGCTATTGTTGTGACTTAAGATGCAAATAACACATAAACAAGTAGGACTTCAAATAAGAGGGGATTTTTCACATAAAGGTTAGAAATAAACAAAGTTGGAAAGCATTAAAGAGAGTTGATTTTCTTAAAAGAAACGTTTTAAAAGATTTAAAAGAAACAAAGAAACAAAGGGAAGGGGGTCCTAGGTTTATTAATAATATGGATCACCCCACACAACATCCGGTAATCATTCTTACGCGTGATGTTATCGCGTGGTCATCATATCCATATCTACCCCTTCCCACCCCTTTAAGGTATTAAAGCGCGGGATGGTCTCGTTTACTTATTGCATGCTATTACCCGCCCCAGTCCTATCAGTCCCGGAGGTACTTGGGACTACTAGTCCTAAAGGGAGGGGATGTTGGGCTTATTTGTGGTTTCAAAAGGTAAAAATACTAAGGCGACAAACAAAACACATATAGCAAGTTTGGGGAAGCATACAAACAAAGGCTCAAACAGACCTCCTTTAAGCAAAGAAAAGCACATAGTTTGGCATGTCTTACACGTACTGTTTAAGGGTCTGATTAAAACTTAAAAGCTGGGGCAGGCTGATTTATCACATATTTCCAGATAAGAAGTCCGAATTAGGCTTGCCTGCTGGTCGTAATTGATAAAGACTGATGCAGTTTAAAAACTTTACCCTAAGGCTTGCCTAGGTGTGGGACAAGAGCTCCTATAGACATGATATCTACTGATTTCAGAAAAGAATGAAATAGATTGAATACATACTGATTAAGAGGGTTACCAGATTATTAAAGAAAAGCAAACTTTAGCAAAAGTTACAGGTTCTGCAAGCATTATTACTGGTTTTAGACTCATAAGCGAGTGGAAACGTTTCAGACTTGGTTGATAGTTCCTATAGGCATGCTTTCTACGCGTTGTTGATTTTAAACACTTTTATAGATATAAAAAAATGCTGAAAACCTACAACATGATATCTAGGTGTTACATTTATTACGAGCGTGACATCTGATTATATTCTTTTTGTTATTAGGACCTATAGACAAGTTTGCCTAGTGAAAAGCGGGTATGCAAGAATCAGAAGGGACCTATAGGCATATTTTCTACATGCGTGTGCAGAAGCTATAGACATAATATCTACATGAAAGTGCAGGATCCCTATAGTCATGGCATCTAAATGAGAATGCTGAAGTTCTTATAGACATGGTAACTAAATGAGAATGTAGAAGTCCTTATAGACATGGTAACTAAATGAGAATGCAGAAATGCTTATAGGCAGGCATGAAAATTGCAAAAAATCTTATAGGCATGCAAACTACATGACAAATGCAGAAATTAGAGATTCCTATAGGCAAGTTATCTACCCTTTTTACATGCATGGTTACCCCTCCCTTTTCACTAACCATCCCCGAAAGTTTATTACAAAGTTATTACAGTCCAAAGAAAATTAAAGAAAAATACATCATAAATTAAAAATTACAACCAAGGAGAGCCTGATTCAGACTTCCTGTCTGAAGTATGAAGTAAACCAACTCCAAAGATCAGATTTCAAAGCCTTTCTCTCATTTGGGGTGCGTCAGAGTTCCCTAAGAGCCTCACATGAACTCCGGGCAGTGCTTACACCCCAAATACATTACCAGACTAGGACATAGTGTAGTGTGGAAAAGCCAGCCCTCAAGTGTCCAAGTTCAGAGGGAACTCAGGGTCCCAAGGCAAGGCTCACAGGAGGGGGGCAGAACCTAGGAACTAAGAGAGAGTGCAAGTGCAGGATTCTGAAAGGGGAAAGGGAAACAGTTCACATTGATACACATAGGGGTATAGGGAATGCCGAGATAGTAAAGGAAAAGCAATGGCAGGCTGGTGGGGCATACTCAGCAATGAGGATGCTGGCTACCCATAAGCCTGTTAGAANCGTATTGAACAAAATGCCTTCTAAATCAGTTTCTTCCACTCCTTATGAGCTATGGACTGGTCATAAATCAAACTTAAATGATTTACGACATTGGGGTTGTACTGCATATGTAAAAGATTCTTTTAGCAAGTTTGGTAAATTAGGTCCAAAAAGCAAGAAATATATCTTTATAAGATATTCAGAACACTCTAAAGGTTATGTGTTCATTGGTGAATTAGAGGATGGAAGTGTTACTGAGATTGAATCATTGTCGCGCCTCGTTTTTCCTCCGCGAAAATCGGATTTATGATATTTGGGAAGACAACTCGTTCCCTTTTGGGAATTAGGTTTAATGGAATTGAAGAGTCACCACCTAATGATTTAAGTGCATTAGGACACTTTTAGAAGACCTTGATTTTGGATAACCAGAGATAGGGTAAAGCCTTGAAATTATTCCAAGGGGAAGGTGTTAGGCACCCCTCAGAATCCACTAGTGTGGTTCCTGGCCAAGCTATTGTTGTGACTTAAGATGAAAATAACACATAAACAAGTAGGACTTCAAATAAGAGGGGATTTTTCACATAAAGGTTAGAAATAAACAAAGTTGGAAAGCATTAAAGAGAGTTGATTTTCTTAAAAGAAACGTTTTAAAAGATTTAAAAGAAACAAAGAAACAAAGGGAAGGGGGTCCTAGGTTTATTAATAATATGGATCACCCCACACAACATCCGGTAATCATTCTTACGCGTGATGTTATCGCGTGGTCATCATATCCATATCTACCCCTTCCCACCCCTTTAAGGTATTAAAGCGCGGGATGGTCTCGTTTACTTATTGCATGCTATTACCCGCCCCAGTCCTATCAGTCCCGGAGGTACTTGGGACTACTAGTCCTAAAGGGAGGGGATGTTGGGCTTATTTGTGGTTTCAAAAGGTAAAAATACTAAGGCGACAAACAAAACACATATAGCAAGTTTAGGGGAAGCATACAAACAAAAGGCTCAAACAGACCTCCTTTAAGCAAAGAAAAGCACATAGTTTAACATGTCTTACACGTACTGTTTAAGGGTCTGATTAAAACTTAAAAGTTGGGCAGGCTGATTTATCACATATTTCCAGATAAGAAGTCTGAATTAGGCTTGCTTGCTGGTCGTAATTGATAAAGACTGATGCAGTTTAAAAACTTTACCCTAAGGCTTGCCTAGGTGTGGGACAAGAGCTCCTATAGACATGATATCTACTGATTTCAGAAAAGAATGAAATAGATTGAATACATACTGATTAAGAGGGGTTACTAGATTATTAAAGAAAAGCAAACTTTAGCAAAAGTTACAGGTTCTGCAAGCATTATTACTGGTTTTAGACTCATAAGCGAGTGGAAACGTTTCAGACTTGGTTGATAGTTCCTATAGGCATGCTTTCTACGCGTTGTTGATTTTAAACACTTTTATAGATATAAAAAAAATGCAGAAAACCTACAACATGATATCTAGGTGATACATTTTATTGCGAACATGACATCTGATTACATTTTTTGGTTATTAGGACCTATAGACAAGTTTGCCTAGTGAAAAGCGGGTATGCAAGAATCAGAAGGGACCTATAGACATATTTTCTACATGCGTGTGCAGAAGCAATAGACATAATATCTACATGAAAGTGCAGGATCCCTATAGTCATGGCATCTAAATGATAATGCTGAAGTTCTTATATACATGGTAACTAAATGAGGATGCAGAAATGCTTATAGGCATGAAAAATGCAAAAATCTTATAGGCATGGAAACTACATGAAAAAATGCAAAAATCTTATAGGCATGGTAGCTATATGAAAAATGCAGAAATCTTATAGGCATGGTAGCTATATGAAAAATGCTGAAATTAGCGATTCCTATAGGCAAGTTATCTACCCTTTTTACATGCATGGTGTAAGGCCCCGTAAAAATTTGTGCTCAAAACCTAGTAGCTCGCTGCGGTTCGGACCCTTTGTGTTGATATAAGCTTTTAAAAATCAAAGAGTCAAGTTTTCCAAAAAAGTGTCATTTTGCGGTCCGGAATGCGGTCGCAAATCAAGTATGCGGACCGCATTTCTGCCGCAGATTGAGTCAGTGGTTTGGTTAAAATTGAGGTCAAAATGCGGTCCATTATGCGATCGCATAGATATTATGCGGACCGCATTTCCACCGCAAAGTAAGTCAATGTGTCAGTCAAATTTGAGGTAAAAATTACGGTGCATTATGCGACCGCAAATCGTGTATGCGGACTGCATTTCCGCCGCATACCCAAACAGTGGAATCAGGTTTTTGGAACACTTTTTGCGGTCCATTCTGCGGACCGCATTTTGTATCTGTGATCGCAAAGTGCGACCGCAAACCTGACTCGGGCCCCTATTTTTCTAAATTTTAAACCCGACCCCCTTTTTAATAAAACACCCCAAACCCTCATTTTTAACAAGTTTTCTAAACAAAATAAGAGAGAGGAAGAGAGGGTTCTTGAGAGAGAAAGTCATCTTCATCAAATTTGATTCTTCAAAACTATCCGGGCCGGGAAATTTCAAAGTGATTATCTTCATCCCCATTCTTGCAGGTAAAATCCCTAACCCTTTTTCATTGATTTTCAGGTTTAAACTGGGGGGAGTCTCATGCACTGATTCGTGAAAATAATGGTTGAAAACATACATGCATGCCTTTTAAAACCTAAGATTTAGTAAGAGGAATTGGGTAGGAGTAAAGGATTGTACAAGAGGGGTTGATAACCTAAATAAGTTTGAGTAGCAATTGTGAACTTCAATTCTAAGTCATATGTGTTAACTTGTGCACTAGATTGACATTGCTAGACTATTTGGTAAATTGAAAATAGAAGTTAAAAAGGGAATTCGGCTCCAGGTATGTATGGCTAACTTTGACCTTTGTAAAATCACCTTGTTTGGTGTACGAATATTTGGTATGTGATATCTACGTGGATTATGTGTGAAATTCTTGTGATTGGTATGATTTGAGTGTTCGTGGTTGAGTCTCCCGATATAATGGTGTAAGTAATTGGCAATAAACCAAATGTGTGATTGTGAAAGTGTTATGTGGCAAGAGCTGAGAAATAAGTGATGGAAGGAAATCATAAATGATGCAATTGGAACAACTGTGGTAATAACATATATGGCTTGTCGTGGGCAATTATTGTTGTGACATAAAACGCATATGAGTTGTTGAATATGATGGAAGTGGTATTGTTGGTTATGGAAATTCTTTGCTATTCCTTGAGAATTGTTGTTGTAATACTTGAGAATTGTTGTTGTTGTTCTTTATGAAGTGTTATTGTTGTTGTTCTTTGTGAAGTGTTGTTGTTGTTGTGTTGTTTGTGAATTGTGATTGTTCGATGGGATCGGGTTGCGCGCTGCAACACGAAGTAATAAGGTATGGGTTGTGGTGATAAGGGTGGCCGAGGTAATAAGGGTGGCCAAGGTAATAAGGGTGGAAAGTGATCGAAATCACTATTGAAATGAAAATATGAGAAAGTTGTGAAATCATTAAGGTGAAAATGTTGAAGGGGAAATGGAGAGATTGTAAACTTGTTTGGCTTGATTGTTTCCTTTCATGTGTATTTGATTGTCGATTCCATTACTACTTGTTACTTGTGTATGGTTTGAGTTTGCTTAGGGCAAAGTTTGTTCATACATACCAGTACAATTCAAATGTACTGACGTCCCTTTTGCCGGGGGCGTTACATTCGTGTTATAATTGTAGGTGGATCCATAGCAGGTACTCCAGTCCCCCGGCCGTAGCTCCCCCTCACTTTCCGTCAGCTGTATTGGTGAGCCCCTTTCCTCTTGGGGCCCTGCGTGGCTCATGCCGCTTTTATTCCGAAGTCATGTTTTGGGTATTTGTGTAAGGTATAGCCGGAGCCTTGTTACCGGCAAGTATTGTATTATCCCTTGTATCCTTAGAGGCTCCGTAGACAGTAAATGTGGGTTACGAACTTATGTAAATATGTATTTTGTATGTTGGGCTGTGACGACCCGACCCATCGTCACGTGAGTTACCGCCCCGTTTTCCCCATGTCATGCTTCTTTAAGTTTCATTATCAGTAGTTGATGTGTTAGAGTTGGTTTGGAATGGTTTTGATAAGAAATGAGACACTTAGTCTCTTTTAAGAAGGCTTAAGTTGGAAAAGTCAACCGGATGATGACTTTTGTGTTAGAGGGCTCGGATATGAATTTCGATGATTTGGTTAGCTTCGGGGGATGATTTGTGACTTAGGAGTGCGATCGGAATTGATTTTGGAGGTTCGGTGTAGAATTAGGCTTGAATTGGCGAAGTTAGTATTTTGGCAAATTCCGGTTGACAGGTGAGATTTTGATCCGAAGGTCGGAATGGAATTCCGAGAGTTGCAGTAGCTTCGTTAGGTGATTTGGGATGTGTGTGCAAAATTTCAGGTCATTCGGAGGTGATTTGGTTGGATTTTTGATCGAATGCGTATTTCGGAAGTTTTTGAAAAACTTAGGCTTGAATTCGATGAAAAATGATGGTTTTAGTGTTGTTAGAAGTGTTTTGATGATTGGTGCAAGTTTGAATAAGGTATTGGATCATGAATGTATTCTTAGTTGAGTCCCGGGGGCCTCGGGGTGATTTCAGATGGCTAACGGGAAGTTTTGAACTTAAAGAGATTGCAGAATTTTGCTGCTTCTGGTATTTTCGCTTCTGCGGAAATGGGACCGCAGAAGCGGTACCGCAGATGCGATTCAAGAACCGCAGAAGCGACAGTAGTCGCAGGTGCAAAGATGCCAACCGCATCTGCGGAGTCGCAGATGCGACAAAAGGATTGCAGATGCGGAATTTTGGACAATAAGTGAGATTTCGCAGAAGCAGAAAATGACCGCAGATGCGGTAGTCGCAGAAGCGACAAAGGACCGCACAAGCGGAAACAACTGATCAGAAGTGGGTTTTAATCCCTTCGCAAAATTTTACAGAAAACATATTTTTAACTTCGGACTTGGGGTGTTCTTGAGCGATTTTGAAGAGGAAATTCAAGGACTTCGATCAGGTAAGAATTCTTGGACTTAGAACACAATTTTATCATGCAAATACATGAAATTACACTGAAAACTTAAGGATTTAAGGTCAAAAATGGTGGTTTAGGGCTTGAAACCTAAGAGAACAAAAATGGGAATTTAAGGGGTCATTTGGACTCCGATTTTGGTGTTCTTTATATGTAGAGACTCGCGGCGAGGCGAGGAACCCGGTGATGTGAATTTTATAATTTTTCGAGAAGTGGGCCCGGGGCTCGGGTTTTGCCAACTTCGTGATTTTTGATGTTTTTCGATTGGGTTATATTCCCTTAGCATATTGTGACGTATTCGTTGTGGTTTTGGTCAGATTCGGCGCGCGAAGAGGTGAATTCGAAAGGCAAGGGCGTAGCAAGCTAGGACTTTGGCCGGCTGGAGGTTAGTAATAAATGTTAATGCTGTGTTGGGGGTTTGAAACCCCGAATTTGCACAACGTAGTGCTATGTGAGGTGACTTGCACGCCGGATAACGGGCGTGGGGTAGAGCACCGTCGGGGATTGTGACTTGGTCCGTCCCGCTTAATAAAAATTAGTACCTATTTGTTTGTAGTTTCGTGATATCCTTATAAAAATGGATTAAATTATTATCATTGGGCCTTGTGCCAACTACTTGAATCCTTCAGGGATTATTTTAATGGTTTCTTACCATATTTATAAATATTAAACTCAGTCCTGGTATTTAATACTGTGTTTGAAACATCAGCCTTTTTCTTAAATTAGAAATTAAGTTAATATTTTTAAATGAAGTTTGGGCTGAATATTTTTATACTATTGTGTGATTTTTGGACTGAGTATGGGATCGGGCTGCACGCCGCAGCAGTATTATAATGATATTGATATGAGGCCAAGGGCCTGTTTGATGCCACGAGATGGCTTATTATTGCGCTTGGGCCGTAAGGGGCCCCTCCCGGAGTCTGCACACCCCCAGTGAGCGCCGTCGACGTTAAATAAATGGAGCGGGCTGCACGGCCGCAGCGGGGTACTGGAGGTACCGGTTTATGTGTTGCATTGCATATTTAATTGTTATTTATTCTCATTCTGGTGTGACTTTATTATAACTGTTTTTAATGTTTACTGTATTATGCTATTGGTCCACGTTGTTGTATTTATAGTTTTACTTTGTGTTTATTTAGGATTTCTTATCCTCAGACTTTATTTATATTTATTACTTTCTGGGTTGGAAGTACTCACAATACTCCCTGCACCTTGTGTGCAGATTCAGGTACACCACAGGGTGAGTGAGGACTTGTTTAGCGGAGCAGCAATTATCCGGGAGTATCGAGGTAGCTGCATGGCGTTCGCAGCCTTGATCTCTCCCATCCATTTTATCCTTTTATTCGTATTTTTCCTAGACAGACTTGTGATAGGTGAATATTCCGTTTTAGAGGCTCATGTTCGTGACACCAGATCTGTGGGCTATTTAGTATTTTATCTTGGGATTTTCGAATGTTAGAAATTATTTCAGAGATTCCGCATTTAAATTGCTGTTTTTATTTATTTATTTGTGAATATTCCTTTATCCATCTAGGTTATTTGATTAAGGTTGTGTAAATGGCCGGGCTTGCCTAGCAGTGTGTTGGGCGCCATCACGACCGGGGTTGGGGTCGTGACATGGGCGATGCAAGTTGTAAACCACGCTAAGTAATCAGGTTGTTATTGTATAATTCGTAAAAAGGTGTTTTAAGTATAATGGCTATATCTTTTGATTAATAAGTAACGATAACGTAGGGTAACACGTGGGATAGGAAAGGCACCCAGGTCCGCTTGACTGGGGCTACCCGGTTGAGCGCCGGTCATGTCCCTCGGTTTTGGGGTGTGACACATGGTTACCCCTCCCTTTTCACTAACCATCCCTGAAAGTTTATTACAAAGTTATTACATCCCAGAAAAGTAAAATAAAGAAAAATACATCATAAATTAAAAAATTACAACCAAGGAGAGCCTGATTCAGACTTCCTGTCTGAAGTATGAAGTAAACCAACTCCAAAGATCAGATTTCAAAGCCTTTCTCTCATTTGGGGTGTGTCAAAGTTCCCTAAGAGCCCCACATGAACTCCGGGCAGTGCTTACACCCCATTGCATTACCATATTAAGACATGGTGCAGTGTGGAAGGGCCAACCCTCAAATGTCCAAGTTCAGAGGGAACTCAAAGTCCCAAGGCAAGGCTCACAGGAGGGTGGCAGAACCTAAAAACTAAGAGAGAGTGCAAGTGCAGGATTCTGAAAGGGGAAAGGGGAAAGGGAAACAGTTCACATTGATACACATAGGGGTATAGGGAATGGGGAGATAGTAAAGGAAAAGCAACGACAGGCTGGTGGGGCATACTCAGTAATGAGGAATGCTGGCCTACCCCATAAGCCTGTTAGAATACATTGTTTAAAAGTTAGGATCCTTTAAGGGATCAAGTTCAAACCATAGACAATAACTTGCATATTGCCATGTTTTAAACTACAACTCACAGCACATAAGGGGGATAGGGAGCACGGGTTCATAGCAGAAACAAACAAAAAAAAAGATTAACATGCTAGTTTAAATATTTAATTCAGAAGTAGTAAAGTAGACATAGATGTAGAAAACTGTAAGTAAACACATTGTGGTGATGCTAAAACTTAAATTAGGACATACCAGTTTCAAAGAAACAAATAGAGAAACTGCAGTAGTCTTGTAAAAGCCACAGTGCAGACAAGAAAGAGAGTAAGAGTTCAGAAGAGATTGTGAATTGTGAAGTGGAGGGTTGTTTAATCGTGTGTGTTGTGTGTTAAAGAGTCGTGTATTTATAGTGTAAGAATCATGAGGAAATAAGGTAAGAGAATAATTGAAGAACTGATTGTCAATCAATTACACAAGACTCCCTTTAATTAAGGGATTCAGATTCAAACGGGTATAAACCAAGTAAGGAAAGAAATTAATCAAACACTTTGTGCAAAGTAGGCAATTAAGGGTGAGTACATAAAAGGTTATTTAAGGACAAGGTTTTGAAGTACACGATTTGTGCAAATAAGGTAAGGAGATCAATTAACAGCCAGTAAATCAAAAGGGTCCGAGATTTTGTATGAATGAACCAAGTCAGAAAGATGCAATAGGTTTTAACTTAAAGGAAATTAGCAAACATGGAAAGGGAATCAATTAGACCCATATTCAGAGGGGAGTATGGACTAATTACAGATTTAAAAACTACTTTAGAGGGAAGTTCATCATATATAAGGAGCCTACAAACACGTTAAGCATGAAAGAAGACAGTAGTGTCATTGTAAAATCAGTAGAAAATCCAGTATAGAAGAGATTAGCAAAAGGTCAGAGTCATATGAAAACAAAGAAGTCCAAACTCAATTCAAAGACTCGAAGTCAATCTGAAAGAATTAGGGGTTTCGAAATAAAACCCTAGTTCAAGCAAACCATAAAGAAAAGATGAAAGGGCAGGCAATTGAATTGAAATCATGTTTAGAAGTTTCAGAAAAGAGCAGGCTTCTTCAGCAACAGAACTCATGAGAAAACATGATAGCAAAGTAACATGCAATCACAGTAGAAGGATTCAAAGAACATAATGGCAAATACTGATAAGAACAATAGAAGAAGCATATTTAAGAGGATCTTTCAGGAGAAATTCAAACAAGGTTCAGTAGAAGAAAAAGTAGCAAAACCTTAAGAACACAGTAGAAAAAAAATAGGCAAAACATAGCAGAACATAGTAGAAGAAAGTACGAGAACATAGTACGGAAAACATGGTAGAAGAACATACAAGCATGGAGCATATAAAACACAGTAAAAAAAAGAACATACAAGAACGGAGTATAAAAACTCGGTAGAAGAACATACAAGAACAGAACACATACAAGAACGTGGTAGATAAAACACAGGAGCACAATAGAGGCAAATACACAAAAGAAAGGGGAAAGAGAGCCAGAGAAACACTTAAACATTTTTTCAGAAAACCCTAGATCGGAAAGAAAGATTTTAAAAAGGTAATTTTCGAAAGAAAAGTTAGGGAAATCGTTTGAAAACTCAAAGAGAGCACAGATACCCCACAGATCTAAAGAAATCGGAGAAAACCTCGAAGGGTTAGGGTTTCAGAAGAACCCTAGAAATGAGAAAGACTTTGAGAGGTCACCGATCTGAGTCGGAGAGGTTACAACCAGGCTCAAACAACTATAGTACGACGGAGCAAAGCCGGAGATGACCAGAGAACCTTGAATCGATAGAGGTTTGGGCGAAAACCTTCGAAGTCATGCCTCGAATCTTCAGGTATCAAGCACATAGGAGCAATAGGAGGTGAGTATAGGACTCCCATAGCCTGAGAAGCCATGGATTCCGGTGGGTTTCACGGGGGAAGATGATGAGAGGCGGCTAGGGTTAGGGAAGGTTCTATAGTGTTTGAGGGAGTGAAGAGATTCAGAGGCGGCGTCTTAGGTGAAATGATATAGGGTTGAGGGGGTTTAGTAAATTAAAAAGGAATGGAGGGATCGTGGCCGTTGATCGTTTTGATCAACGTCCTGGATTTATTGGGGAGCCGGGCAGGTTGGATTAATTTAGGAATTGGGCCGGTCCATTTGAAATTGAAATTGGGGTTAATTGGGGCAAGAGATTCATTGACTTGGAAATTGGGGTTAATTGGGGAGGGGGGGGGGGATCTGGCTAAAAATTGAAATAAATAGGGCCAGATTTTAAATCAGCACTCTTTATCACCTTTTATTTTAT